>NC_083626.1:15470896-15797562 GCF_963584025.1 Labrus mixtus | reverse complement strand
GGAAGTGAGCTGGTTGCTGTGTGTAAATCCAGCACAGAACAGGGAACTGAAACAGAAAGAGGAACGTTTTGACTGAGAAGTAATCTGTTTTGTACACAAAAGATGGCTGGGAAAAGCTTTGATGGCATCAGTAGTAGCTTTCAGCATAAAACCTATCAGTGTTTTTTGTGATATTGGAACCCTGGAGGTCATTATCTCGCCTTTAACTGATGGTTATCTGACCACAGCCATGGATAAGCTCTTCTAATTAACTCCATCTCCCAGACCTTGTCACCTCCTTTTAAACCTTATCACCAGTGGGACAGGGCACACTGGTGTGTGTGCATGTGTGTGTGTTGAGGTACAGAGAGAAGTGTTATGTTGCTCAGTCCTGTTGTACTCTGACCCCACCTACTGGCAAAATACTAGAACCACACACACACACACACACACACACACACACACACACACACATACAGTCACACACACACACACAGTCACACACACACACAGTCACACAGTCACATAGAAACACACACACAGAGCCTAATGCACCCTGACGTGTCTGATTAATGAATTCCTTTCCCCACATCTGGATCTGATTTATGTTACAGGTGAAAGATCAGTTGACTCAAACACTCTCTCTCTCTCGCTCCCTCTCTCTCTCTCTCTCTCTGCTGATGTGATCCTCAGTGGACACACCCTGGGCTTCCCTCTCTATAAGAGCCAGATCTTAACACTGTGACTCATTCTCTGGATCCAGTTACAAAAGATAAACAGAAAAGCAGTCTCCCGATGAACTAAAAAGGTTACTTAAGAGAAGTTGAATAAAACTAAGAGAAAACTGTAATATTTCCCCCGTTTGACTGTGAGGTACAGCTAAGAAACATATATAGCCTACTTCTTAAAAGTGATTTGGATATCTTTTCTAACTTCAGTTGGAATATAAATCAGATCCTGTTTGAATATGTGGACTGTTTTAGTTTTGCTGTTGGCTCAAGTGTCTCTTTACGGCTTAAAATAATCCTGAGGTTCTTTTCAGTTGATTTCTACAAGTGATGGATCTCATCTCACACAATAAAAACTATGTAGTACCAGTTATTTCCCTGGACTGTTTCATTGTTTTAGTCTTTTTTTATGAGTTGCAATTGGCTCCATACTATTTACATAAGTTATTGAAATTAACGTCTACATCCTTGAAGCTGCATAATGCATCATATTTGACGTTAAATCTGCGTCTGTTCTTGTCAAAGTAACGTGGTTTTGGTGAGATTACTGTTTGGACTTTCTAAATAAACCAGATTCAGACTGGATAACTGTATAACAATGAGCTAAGATCTGAAGGGAACATTCATGCACACTGGATGTTTTTGATTAAAGTCTTGTTGTCAGGGAGGGATGATGCAATTTTGACAACAGCTTGTTGATACTTATAGAAGGCCAAAATGAGAAGTTGTCTGGAAGTTGAAAAAAAGAAGATCTCAGCCCAAAAAAACAAAAACAACACATGGTCCTTTAAAAAAAAAAAAAAGTGGAAAAAAGGGCTGTGTGTCTTCCTTGAGTGGTGTCATGAAAATGTAGAACTAATTATCATTTAAAAATGTCTCCCTTCCATGCATGCCTTCCTCTGTCTGCCTGACACTGTGTGTTGGAGACGGTGGGATGCACATGAAAAGTTGATGAGCGGCAGACTGTGGTGGGGTTCAGGCGGGTTGATGGGCCGTGTGTTGTTCTTGTCATCCGCTACCTGCTCTTTGCTGGACCTCTCCGTGCCTCTGCAACTCTGAGTGCCACTCCGTTGGCTCTATCTGCTCAGCGTGGCGTATAATCAATTACTATTCCTGTCATTATGAGGGGGTCTGACTGAATGGAGGAGTGTGCTCTTCCTTTGTTCCTGCACGTGTGGGCAAAGCGAAGGGAACACCCATGGAGAGGACACACACTCTCACACACACACACACACACACACACACACACACACACACACACACACACACACACACACAGTTTTCAATATTAATCCTTAACAATCACCACATGAGTCTATGCACAGAAGAAATGGCTGACATGTTGACAAGCGATTCTGTCTCATTTTGATTAATCAAAGTCATACTTACACCACATGATAATGACATTCAGTTCATATCTTCTTAAAGCTAAATTAATATTGTACTATTTTAGTTTACTCCTTGGCTATTTAATCTCAGGGATGATGTAAACGGCTCCAGCTGTAACAGCAGGACACTGCTGACAAACAATAATAGCATTAATCTGCTCGTCTGGTAAAGTAGCACAAACGCACACACTGCCACACATGCAATCATACACACATAAAGACGCATGCACACAGATACACAGACACATTAAAAGATTTACCAGAGAGTAACATATGGGGCTGCCGGGGGATTTGTAGTCCTAGAAACCCCCCTGACACCTCCTCTTTCAATGAGAACTCTGTCCTCATGTACCTTTTCATATTCTCTTGTGTTTGCTGAAGCTGATTAAGCCTCATGGTCTGACGATTAACCTTCTTAATTCACTATCGTTACACTGTGTTTGTTTACTCTAAGTCCAAACAAACAACGAAGAGTGAACATAATTGTCGGTTCCACCACTCTGACTTTCAGTGTTGCTAGAGAAAATATTTGCTGTACTTCTTTTCGTCGCGCTCTTTGTCTGTCTGCGACTCCGTCTGTCTGTCCTCACTTACAGACGCACACACACGTCTACATGTGCTTGACTAATATCAACAATATATTTAGCTTGACTACGGGCCATTTCGTTATTGTGAAACATGCTGATGTTGAGCAACAAACACATGTTCTGGATCAGAGCCTGGGAACTACAGTTACATCCCTCAGACACATTTTCCCACATCCAGCCCCACGGCTGGAACAGAAGTTGGGAAACATAGAAACAAAAGTAAATCGTTTCTCCTCTTCCTCGCTGTCTTCTCCCTCAACAGCTGGTATCACCGATTGCCAATACGACTTAAATATTTTTGTCATCCAAAAAAACACTAATACCACTGCCACAGCTACTGTTTCCTAGACGCCCCCCCCCCCCCCCACTCCCCCCATTGAGGCCTTGTAAATCTCTATGGAGACGCTATGACATAATCCCTGCTAATCTGTGGCTTCCTCCTATGGCAAGGTCGGAATAGAGAAAGAGAACCTATGGACGTGGTCAGCAGACTGCAAGGACAAGGGGGCGTGGATCGGGTTGTGGTGGCCATTGTGTGTGTGTGTGTGTGTGTGTGTGTGTGTGTGTGTGTGTGTGTGTGTGTGTGTGTGTGTGTGTGTGTGTGTGTGTGTGTGTGTGTGTGTGTGTGTGTGTGTGTGTGTGTGTGTGTGTGTAGGACCCCCACGTAGTTCAGAGGGATGCTTTACCATGTAAACAATATGAGTTTGCAAGGGAAATAAATGGTGTGTGTGTGTGTGAGTGGACTGGGCTTCTAAACTTACAGAGGTCAAAATGTCACGACTTGTGCCAGATGACCAATTTACCCCGTTTCCTTTAAGGAGAGAGACGGATCCCACTCTTCCTGGAGGTGTTTACTGTCTGCTCTTTATTTACTTTTCTTATGATATAATCACACCTGACATACAGAGGAGATAAAAGGGCGGAAATGACCTGAAAACAACAACTGATGGCGAACATGTGGTCAAACCAATAAGCGTAGATTTAAACCATATAGAGTATAGACTGACATCATTGAGTCAACAAACCTTTGCATTAAGACTCTGGAGGAAGGCTGCATATTACATTTGATCCTAGATTCTGAACACTTCAACAAAGAAAGGATATGAACAAAGTCATTTAAAGCAGATATAGTAGGAAATGTATTCATTGGAAATATAGTAGAATTCATTAAAGTTTGACCACCCTTTAATGTCACTAGTGTAGCTTTAAATTACAAATTTGAGAGAGACGCCATAGCAAAGCCAAAGTAATAAAGCTAAAGTAAGTGGAATGTGGGTTAAGATTTTTAGAACTAAAGACAACAAAGTTAACAGTTTGATGGATTGTTGGCTTCTATTACTGCATCTCATCAACTTATATATTGGTTCCCAAACTGGGATCCAGGCCCCCCTATGGGACTTGATTTTAGGATGTCAAAATAAGATTTGTGCATGTTAACTAATATAATGATAACACTGGATCATTTATTTTGGATGTTTTATTTAAGGATGTTTTGATAAGACTTAGTCATAAATTACATGTTCCCTCACTTAAAATTATAAGGCTACATCATAGACTGTAAAAATGAGCTACATAGTCAGCCACACTTCAGGTAGGGAAATGCATGTACCTTTTTGACAGCAATGTATCCCTTTTTAGTGTGGGGGGGGGGGCTTTCTTCTTTCTTTTGTTCAAGAAGGGGGGGGGAGCTCTAAGGAAAAACCAGACTATTACTAGATACAGCAATGGCAGGTCAATATGTTTTACAAACTATAGTGACATTTTTCAACATCTCCTGGATGTTCTAGTAAAAAAATGTACCACTTACCCTCATAGTTCCCAGAGGATGAATCCCACTGTTGTTTTTGTTCTTTTTAAAAGAGGGTGAACAAGCCGTTTATTGTGAAATTCTTTTCTCCATAATTTTTTCAAGTAAAACATTGTTGCACTTTAAGAGCACTTTTCTTGTAATATAGAAAGGAGTTGGTTAAAAGTATCAGGTATACTCCTGATTGCTGGTTCCCACGGTAAAAGACAACCCCCACCCAAACTTCCCCACCACCACCACCACCACCTTTACACACACACACATCTATACAGCCTTTAGAGTACATGCTTAGCTCCTCTATAGGGGGTAAATGAAACTGCATGGTTAAGGACGAGCTTTGGGGGAGCTTGGATTTGAAGCTAACTCAAATCTAAGCTACACCCACCCTCAAACACACATACAAGATACACTCTAGAGCCGGGCCATGGATGGGTTAACAGTGGGGTGTGACGGGGGTTAGTAATGCGCATAAGAATTAACCTTCCTTCCCTCCCATTGACTCCCACCGTGTTATTCTCTGAAGCTGTTTCAACATTAGTCACACACATTTCTTTGTGCCCCCCCCCCCCCCCCCCGCCATCGTTCTACCTTCCTGCTTTCTACATTGCACCATCTCCTAATCTCATTCTTTCCTTTGTGCACCAGAGCCCCCAACGGTGAATATATCCTCATTATTTTCCCTGCAGATGAAAGCTCAACTGGCTGAAGAAACCTGTTGTGATACTTTTGAACTCTCTTGGCTGTTAGCTGATTTTATTTTTGTAGTTCCTCTTGTTCTACTCAAGTTTCTGAGCAGTTGTTCTTAATATTGTCCCCAGCAGATAAGTCCCCAAGAATAGAGTCCCCTTAAAGCTACAGTCTAATTAGATCGTTTTGGTGGTCCAGACTTGGATAGTCCCTTAATTAGCCTCAAGAGCACCTTTTCAGTGTGGGGCCTACACTTTGATGTTCAACCCTGAGTTTTTCACTGTGAGGTCATGTTTTTTTCAGCATTGAGCCACTAGACCAAGCACGCAGACTGGTATAGAGGCTATGGTTTGAGTCAGGCGGTGGAGGCTGTTTGCCAGAAGTCTGACAAAAGCATGTTTGTGTGTTACTTTAGAGAGATTCTTTTGGCAAAAGTCACATATCTGAGATGACACGTTGAGATTAAGATACAGGTTCCTAACTCATCATACAAGATTTGTATTGTTTAGCAGTCATAAGTCAGTTCAAATCTGTGTGTGCATGTGTGTAAGGACAGGGAGTGGGTTAGAAAAGCTTATAAAAAAGTTTTGTACTCTTAAAATAAATTGATGTATGAACTTAGTTAGTGTCCAGGTTGCGTCAAAAATTTAAAAGACTGAGTTTGATTTCAAAATGTAAAACTAACTTGTATTCATAATCTTATAGTTTACTTAACTTGTGTTTACAATCTATTTGTTTTATATATGGGTAATGTTAATTACAGTACGAGCTATATTCTTTAGACTCATATCCTTAATTTCAATTGAATCATTTTTTGTAAGTTTTAAAACTTTACATTGTTTAAGATGAAACACAAAATATAAAATGAAAAAAAAAATATACTTAATGTACTTTAATTTACAGAAACGTCTGAATAAAAGTGGGGCGTTTTGTGTTTGTTTATAACAAGTCTGTATCTCTGCATGTGTTGCAAGTGCATGTGTGTGTTCCTGGTCTGATAAGGGGGATGAGCTTTCCCAGGGCGCTTTGTCTCTTTCATCAGCAGGGGAGTGACAGGTTCCCAGGGTCATACGGACGACCCTGCCTGTAGACTGTCATTACACAGTTTCATCACTACCTAATAATTACACTGGCATTATACTGCACCAACAAACAAACAAACAAACAAACATGGACAGTGAAAACTTGCACTGGGGTCTGGATAATAAGAGAAAACGATGGTCCAAGTAAAAAAAAAAAAAAAAAAAAAGAGACACTTTGATGAAGAAAAGCTGATAATAGTGAGGCAGACAGAGGGCATGTCTGGACATGAGTCAGCGGTCAAAGTAAAAGCTGGCCAGACAGACGCAGGGCTCTGTCCAAGTAGCCTTTCCAGAAACTTGGATGAGAGTAATGAAAGCAAAGACAAGCCTGACTGAAGGTGAATTGTGTGTGTTTGAATATGGGAGTGTTTCTCTTAAACCTGTGTGTTCACTTAGAAACTGCTTTCTCTTTATTAATAATGCTAGGCAACAATGGCAGTTGGGGCCACACACACCTGCAGTTATGCTCGCCAATGTGCCAATCACAGTTCAAAACACACACACACACACACACACACTCGTATGCATAGTGTTGCCCACCTCGCCCTGCATGGTACGGTTGAGCAGTAGCCTGGAGAATCCTGCCTTTGTTCCCTCTGGACTTAAAAAGAGTGTGTTAATGATCTCTTTCTCTCTCTGTGTGTTGATGTGTTTTCCAATCTCTCTGTCTCTTTTCTTTCTGTCTCTACCACTCACACGTTCTTTTCTCATGTCTTGAAGAAAAAGACACTGTTAATTATCTTCATCCCTCCCTCCGTCTGTCTCCCCCTTTCTCACCCTCCATTCATTTATTGAACAGACTCAGTCAGCAGACACACAGATCTATTCACTGGGGTGCACTTAGTGCTTAAAGTGTTTAAACACCACTGGTTGTTGTAAGGTGGAGCGGAGCTAGGGTGGGGGGGGTGGAGGGTGGGGATACATGATATCCACTCTATTCCTCTGCAAGTCTCCAATAGCCAATACACACTCTGATACAATAGAAACACTGGAGTCATTTACCCTCCCTGCTTCATTACATCCTCATTGAGGCTTATTTATAACACCACTGGTTTGGCTACCAGCCAGCATTTCTTCAGGACAGAGGGCAACTGTTGAGACATTTTTATGTGTTATAATTCAAAGCTGCAGTTTTTTTTTTATTTCAGCATGATATATATGTGTTGCTGTGTTCTGCCCCTTAATAGAACACATTTCATTTCAGTCTCAGTGTGATATTTGTATCCCCGGGAGGTCTGGTATTTAAAATAACCAACTCAAAAACTGCTTTGCAATTTTCGATTAGACACTTTATCAATCCTTTAAGGAAAAACACCACATCTAATATTGTACACAAAACAATGTATCCATATATAAAACAAGACTCAAATATGCTAAAACATGTTTCTAAAAGTTACCAAAATGTACAAATGACACCATATAAGAAATGGAATATTTATAATAAATACCCAGTGTGCAAAAGTTGCTTAAACTTCAATACATACACACATTACATACATATCTGTAAATGTAGACGTAAGCATATGCAACTAAAACACCTTTACTTACATATATAATTTACATGCACCTTTGTACTTCTGCTTGTTATATTTCACAGAGAAATAAACTTTGACTCACCTACTTTTATTTGATTTATTTATGGTTTATTTGATGAAGACAGATACAATATACATAGACAAACTGAGAACAGCAATCCAATGCAAATATCATAGTGTTTATAGCGGGCGCTAATTTGCAACACTTGTCCCTAGAAGGGCTTTTGTGTAGATACAAATAAAAACAGTTAAAACGGAGAGAGAAAGAGTAAACTGGGTACTACAGATAAGATACAAATGTAGCCTTTGTAGAAACATCTACACATGAGTACAAGTCTGTTGCTGAACTAACCAGGACTTGGCGGCTCTCTTAAAATTGGTGAAGTCCGCAGTAAACTTCAAGTGATCAGGTAGTGAGTTCCAGGATTTTACTCCTTTCACAGAAAAAGCTGTTTGAGCAAAAGATGTTTTGCAAAATGAAACTTTAAAGTTGCCACTTGAAGCTGCTCTGCTGCAGCCCTGCAGTCTCTGTATGTGATTGCAGAAAGGCTGAGGAGCAAGTCCGTTTAAACATTTAAACACTTACACTAAACACTAAACTTAAAACCTTAAAATGCGACAGTGATGGTGTCTTATTGGGTTTTTTGTTCAGAATTTTCAAGGCCCGATTGTAAAGGCTCTCTACAGATTTCATTAGAGACCAGACAGTTAAACCATAGGGCAGGTGTGAAACCATCATAGTATTTAAAAACAGGAAGGCACAGTCGAGTGTCAGACTGTTCCTTATCACCCTAAAACAGAAAACTCTTTATCATTTGTGGTTGACATATGATTACATTGCAGATTAATATTTTACATAAATGTATGCCTGGACTCCACAATGTAATGCAGCGTTACTGATAAACCATGTTAGATTTTGGCAAGCCTCAGTGTTCAAATGAAAAGCAATAACCTATCGTCAATGATTAACTCAAGGCCGTAAACCATTGTTGCAGTTTAAATAACTGTAAATGTGTCGAGATACACTGCAGCCCTTTCTTAAAGCTCGACACATCAACAGGTTGTGTTGCCAATTGATCAAAGACTCAAAGTGATGAAGCAAGATGGTGTAGGAGGATGGATCACAGCCAAAACATTTCTCACAATCTGGCAGCCCAAAATGTGTTCTGACAGATGGCTTATTTCTGATATTAAGCACAAAAACATTTGAACAGTTTGTAAAGCCAATAGTACCTCTCATAGACTCTGATCTGAAAGTGAATCCAGCTTAGACATAAATGTACCAGTGAACACATTTGCAAATGAATTATTTTATTTTTGGAGGATCATTTTTGCATCATGCCATTGACTCCATTGATACTATTTATAACTAGAGGAATAATGTATTTCCCATTTTTTCAAGAACTTTAAAACACACACAATTCCAACGAATGCCAGCTATAGTCCTGACTTTGAGAGGGCTGAGTGAGTGGATTCAGCGGGCTGTCTTGTGAGTTGATAGGAGACGAAAACGTGTGAAAATGTCTTTTGACATGTCGCTTTAGAGAATGTGATGACTGCGTTTTTATCTTGCGGCTGAATGCGCGTAAAAAGAACCCTTTACGCTTTTGGAAAAGGCACAGCTGGTCGCGATCAGGAAAACGGGGGCCAGAGGAGGAGTAGGAGGAATTCGGGGTGTTGCCTTTCTATCCATTCCTCCCTCTCTTGCTCATCGCCTCCCTCCCTCCCTCCCTCCGTGGGTGTGTGTGAGAGAGGGAGAGAGAGAGAGAGAGTGTGTGTGTGTGTGCGAGTGTGTCAGAGTGGAGGCACTGCGGGAGTGGATCAGTCAGTTTACGCTGCTGACTCTTTCACACGGCTTCTCTTGATATCAGCACCGGCTGGACTTTCTAACTTGCTCTAGTGCCTGGATATGCCAAACGGGAACAAAGCGGTGTGAAGAGCTGGACGTTTTGAAGAATGAGCGGTCGCGTGCTCAACGGGAAAATGCTGCATCTCCCGGCTCCGCAGCGCGCGGGGAGGACAATGCACTTTCTGTCAAGGTAACGGATGAGAGAAGGTTCCTGCATCATGTTACTGAGAATCACTGAGAATACCGGAAGAAGAGCTAATTGACACACTGGTGACATTACTTTGAATTGGGTTAATACACAATGCAAATTGCGAGCTATCGGTTAACAGTGAATGGGCCCCGCTGTGGTCTGTGCGTAAAAAGCAGCAGCGTGTCTCATTGATAAAAAAAAAAACTCCCAACAGCTGCAAGAGATGGTGGCACGTTTCATTATTGTGACTGGCGGATGGTTAGATTAGACTGTTGTTGGAAGATTCGTCATAGTCTAGACACCGGGTGAAAAGCGTAGCCTATAGTCTGCACTATAAGCACAGACCTCAATGCGGAAAGCCGTGTGTTGAATCAGCATTATCTTTTATTGCCGGTTACTGCATAGACTATAAGTAGCAACCTCGGAAAGGCAGAGCGATGCTTGAAAGGAATCCATATCAAAGAAACAATGCTAATCATCAGATGACAATAGAGCGTTAATGGATGTAAATGCTACTTGTGTATGCACGCGCGCGTGAAGTGTTTCTGAATTCTATGGTTGGCTGACATGCCCATTGTTTTAAAGCTGATGCGGTGACAACTGGGTATGCTAGTGGTCAGCAGAGGCAGGTGTGTGTGTGTGTGTGTGTGTGTGTGTGTGTGTGTGTGTGTGTGTGTGTGTGTGTGGGTGGGTGGGTGTGTTCGCATTGATCCGCTGCAGGACCGGACCGCATTCTACTGAACGGCTGACCTACATTTTGAAAGACGCCTTCTCGCGGTATATGTGCTGTGATTGGATAAAGAGCTACATGCCTCCTCCATATCATCTTTATACCCACACAGCAAAGTGAGAATTATCTAATTGTGTGTCTTAATGTGTGGGCTAATGTAGGCCAGTTAATATGTGTAGGCTGTAGATGCATGGGGGCTCAATACAAAAGGGACATAGATAATTAAGCCTATATGGAGTTAGGTTTATTTTATTATAATAATAATAATAATAATAATAAGGAAAGTTTCATATATAAGGAGGGAGAGTTGCTCATATTGCCTAAGATTTGAGTGTATGGGAGCATTTATGAGGGCTGGGGATGGGTTGGTGGTCAGCGTTGCTCTTTTTTTTTGATCCCCTGACCTCTATATGATACATTAACCCTTTATGTAAACCCGACAGAGCAAAAAGTCCTGATATCTGGGCATTAGACACACATACACACATGCAATAGACACATCACTTGTGCCATAACCAACTGACACACACACACGCATTATCAAAAGAACTGCATGTTTTCATATGCATGTTTGTTTTGGACATGTATGCTCAAACAGACTGGCTGTCAAAGGACTGATAAATGAATGGATCTAATCCAGACATTGTAAGAGTTGGTGTGCCTCGGCATGTAAGCCTTTGTGTGGGTGTGTCAGAATGGTCAGATTGAGTGTGCACGTAATGAAACTTTAAACATGCATCATGAGCTTACCAGCTCCTGCCAACACAAAGATCTGATCGAGTCTATTAGTCATTGAAAACAATCCAACATCAACCTGGGGCCTGTGTGTGTGTGTGTGTGTGTGTGTGTGTGTGTGTGTGTGTGTGTGTGTGTGTGTGTGTGTGTGTGTCTGTGTCTGTGTCTGTCTGTGTGTGTCTGTGTGTGTGTGTGTGTGTGTGTGTGTGTGTGTGTGTTGTCGTTTAAACAAACAGCCCACTCATGGCCTACCCTTATATCTTGAGCCCTCCCTGAGTAACAACATAACTTCATCCAGTGAACGATAGTGATATCACTCATTTAAGTTACACCCAAATATATCTCCTGTCTTTTTTAATTAAAGAAAGCCATATCTTTAAGCTGTGCACGCAGAGTGCCGGTCAGTGGTGAACGAGCACCTCTCATTGGTTGACTGACTAAAAAGCTTCTTCATTTATGCCCCTGCAAAGTAATTACAGTCAGTCAATAGGATGCAGTAGGTACTAGTGCACTGATGGTGGCCATTGCCCTCTAACTCTGATCTTTTAGTAGATAAGGTGTTTGTTAGTACGTCACCTGGTCAATTTGAGACATTTATATTTCACCCCAGAATACCAAATGGAAACACTTTCACAAATGCAACACCTGGATGTTCTGCCAGCTTTGCTGTACATTTTGAAGAAATAGAAAGTCGTTATTTGGGCCTATAAAAAAATACTGTTTTTAAACAAATTTAGTCCATTTTTCTAGCGTTTAAACCCTCAGGGTCAAAGATAGATTAACGTGTTTAGGAAACACAGTTTGCTGACTCAGACCCTGGATGAGTTTGTAGGGTCAACGGGCCGTCTGATGCTATCACACCTTCGAGAATGAAGAAAGGTGAGACAGACTTTTCAATCTGCGGCACACAAACATGTCCACACAAGTGCGGATAAAAATGCAGAAAAAAACAAATCAGGTGCTGAAAGCTTTCTGTCAGGCATGTTTTAGGACGTCTTTGTAAAGATGCCTGTTCACATAGAAACAAAAAAATATTCAAAACAGTTTAAACTCTTCTACTGTACATGCAGGCTGCATAACCCAGAATCTAACCGACCATACAACATGGTAGTTTACGTCCCTCAGTCTTTCCTGTAAGGTTTACTTTCTGCGTCCACACTGCCTAATTTAGAGTCATTTCATGCAGACACTTGATGTTTTTTGCAATTAATAGATCCCGTGTACATGTCGTCCTTACAAGGTCATTAGGGAGACCAGAGAGCGAAACAACAGATGCCTGTAACCTGTGCTTGTAAAGAACCATGTGCTTTCTTTATTGTACACACAGGAGCCTGTGTTCACAAACAGCTCATATTTTCATGAGGTGGTGCTCCCCGTGGTTTAGTGAGTTTGTCTGTTACATCAAAGCCTGAGGAGGACCTACAGCCAAACAGCAGTGCACCTTAACAGCCTCGACATGGACGACGGGGAAAGCTTTAAGCCTAATGTTGACTGCCAGGGAGAATAATAAACTCCGGATGTCATTTTCACCTGATAGCGAAGTCTTCTTGAACCTACTTTCTTGGAAATGTAGAGTAGGACGGAAACTTTCCGAGCTTTCTTTTATCTCAATGGAAATTGAGTTGAGTTCTCGAGTTTTTGTTGGGGCCATGAACTCGAGGCTGTGTAATTTTCAGTGTTGTTGTCTGGATGAGTTGTTTTATTTTTGTGAGTGCCTGTACACTTGTGCGATGGTATGCATATATGCGTCCGCATATGTTGAAGGATTAAGGAGTGGGACCTCAGAATACACTCGCTGGAATGTCAAGTGTGTGTTTTCAGCAGGCGGAAGAATGTCTCCCAAAATCACTGTAATAACTCTTGAGTGGCATGACCAAAGTGGGTTTGTTATGAGTGACAGCAGGTGATGGGCGCGTGCTCATGCAGGGTGTGCCCCCAAGGCCTGTCGGTCGCTACATGTGTTCATGTATGGGAATACACGCTGGAGTAATACGGTATGTCCCCTCCTCAGCATGGAAGTAATGTGTGTGTCTGTGTGCTTGGAGTTGGAGTTCATAACTGTCTACTTTATCTCAGCCTGAAAATATGAAAAAGTATCCATGCTTCAGTCAATGGGGTTTTCATTCTTTTTGATCAGGTGTTCAGATCGTGTCTTTCTCCCTTTCAAAATATATCCAATCTTTATTTTTTTTAACCTTAACCTTAACCTAACTTAAGAGATGCTGCTTGGCTTTGAGAGTACCATGGGCTTCACTCTACTCCAGTCAGCAGGTCAATTAACATCGAATGCTCATAATGTTGGACATTTAATAATGTAGCTGGGTTAGCTGATTAATGTTGTTATCAGAAAATATAGAACAAAAAACAAGACTTCAGTTTTTAAAAACACGACAGTTACTTTATGCAAGGAGAGAATGCCCTCTGAAATTGTGTACACGGTTCTGTTCCAGTTGTTGTGAATATATCAGTCAATGTTTGGCCACTGCAGCTTCTCCATCGAACATCAAGCTGCCATCAAAGTTCCTTACTTTGCTCTATGTGCATAAATGGTATGTTGGAAGGAGACAGTTCCCTTTTGTGCTAAATTTGACAGCATCCTCATTACTGACATAAGCCACGTAACCAGTATTAGATTTCTGAAAAAAATATCATTCATTAATCTCGGTTCTGAGCAACATTTTCCATCGCCAAAACTCCCAACAGGTTCATATTTTGCACAATTTTGTTGTCATTGACATGTGCGAATGGAGGCCAGGGGTAATTCTACCCCAGGATCCAGCCCCTGTCCTGGGCCTCCGCGTGCCGGGGTTCCCCCTGTGAGCTCCTCCCCAGTTCTCAGCTCTTGATTTGGGGCTGGGAAGCTCCTCGCACTGCATCCCAGACTGAACTACTTATGGAGGTGATTTAAAAGGCTGTTCCACCTCGTCCCAGGAGTGCTGTCCCTCTTCTGCTTCCTGCTCTCTTGTGAAGAAAAAAACAGACTTTGGGAGGAACTTAAGGTTCTTTTTAGGGTCAAGGGTTACTGTGTCACAACTTCAAACACTGAGAAATTTTAATATCTTCAGATATGTAACACTCTTTGACCTACTTTGTCATGATCTTTAGATAAAGAGCAAAAATCACTTTGTAGAGAAATGGTAGAAAACACATTTCTACCATTATTGTAAAGCTAGAAATGAGTTCAAAATGCATTGTTTGTATTGTGACTGCATTCTAAGCCATTCCTCAGCATTGTATAGACTGGGGGTTAGTGATCTTTAACCCCATTGAAACTGAGTAAGAAGAAAAGGACAAACACAAGGATGAAAAAAAGAGTATGTGTCCTGAGCTTCCCAAGATTCCATGTGCACACCTCTCCCTGTGTTCCTTTTTGGGGCTTAGAGTATGAAAAGATCAACACTATACCCCAGTTGGCGTCAGTATGTTCAACAGTTCCACACTTTTTTTTTGGTTCCAGGAGTTTTTCACCACTCAAAGTTCCTCATTTGAAGCTTGGAGCCTTCAGCCGTGTAGACCGTCCTGTTTAATTTCACGGGGATGAAGTATTTCAAAGCCAAGTCGACTCTCAGCTGCAATGTGTTGAACTCTGAGCAAACCCTCATCTGTCCACCCCGGGGAGGTCAGGAGGAGAGAAGATATTCGGAGATTAATTTGCTGTCTGGGGAGAATTCAGCTGAAGCGCTTTCTCCTCATCTTAAGCTCAGCGGTTTTCTTCCTGTCTATCCAGTTCCACCTCCCCCATGCTCAGGAAAAAAACCAAAACATTTAACTGACCAGGATTCCTGATGCGTGGTAGTGCCTTTTTACTGCTCTAACTTTCCATCCAGAAAGCCCCAAAACATTTCTAGAATTTGTCCCTTTCCCTCCCCCCCCCCCCAAGAGGAAAACATGGAAGAAAAATATTTTTCTACACACGCACACTCATCTCAGAGACGGTAATACATAGCTCTGTTGGCTTCAAACTAACCCTCAGAGGAGCTGTGGCTTGAGCAAAGCTGCCGTTTGGACCAGCTACTAACATCACACACTTCGGACGGCCAATTCAAGCTTCACTCCAGGGGACAATGGCAATTAAGTGCATTTGATGTGTTAGTGACTGCGTATGTGTGTGTGTGTGCGACTGTGTCCCAAACCCCGAGGCCATTACTGTCAGGGGAATGCCCGTCAAAGGCACAACAGGGTTTCTCCTCCGCGATGGCCATTTATGAGTGTGACCTCCATGGACTCACAAACATACACACCGTACCTCCAGCTGACATCCCTGGCCTGCTCTGATCCTGGTGGCAGATGGAATTAGCAGTAATTACGAGCTCATTAACTCCAGCCTCTTCTGTAATCCCCTGTAATGCCCAAATACTGCTGTGTGTGTGTGTGTGTGTGTGTGTGTGTGTGTGTGTGTGTGTGTGTGTGTGTGTGTGTGTGTGTGTGTGTGTGTGTGTGTGTGTGTGTGTGTGTGTGTGTGTGTGTGTGTGTGTGCGTGCGCGCGCGCGTGCGCGCGCTGTATTAAACGCAAAAGACTGTCCGAGCAGCTACGACTCATTGTTTCGCTCTACATCGTGGAAATAGCACTGAGAGGAAACAATAAATAACGCTAAATAGGAAATTAATTTCACTGTTTAGAGCGCACCCAGAGGCGGAAATGCTGCATGCACAATCTTGTTTTTAATTGAGTATTGTCAATGATTTACTGTAAGTGCTTAACAAAACAACTCAGCAGAGGACCTGTATTGGGTAGCTAATTAAATGCCATTTTTAATCACAGATTTCTTGTTAATTATGCCAGAAGTGCCCCAAGTGGCCATACAACAACATGGCGTCATTAAAAAGTGGTGGAATAAGTCGTGTATCAGTGAGAGTACAGCAGCCAGGCATGTACAGCAGTGTTTCACTGAGAGGAACATTACTTGTGTCCAGATTAGCAGATGGTTGATTATTATAGCAAAAATAGCTGAAATGATGACATTTAAAATCAATCTGCCTGCACAATAAGTAAAGTCATGGAGAGGTTAACATATACTGTGATTTTTTTAGCCACACTATGACAGTCTGCAGGGGCTGGATGTGCACGCAATGTTATGTCTACATGTACTCTGTGTGTCAGAGTTTGAAGCTTTCAAGATATAGTACATGTATGGTCTGCAGAGGGATTTTTTTCATGGTCCTATATGGTGCTGCCGTAATGTAGAAGGGTCCCTCCTTAAAATGTTTCAAATGCTCATACAGCAACAAAGAGTATTAGATATCACTTCAGCCTCTCCTCATTTTTTTTGTGTGCAATCTGTTACATGCTAATAAGCCAACAAGGTGTTTCACAGATTTGCGTGTGTGTGTGTGTCACTGTGTGTGTTTGTTTCCTGGTGATAAGCTGCTGAAGTGGTCCAGGGACCCATATTGTTCGCCATCTGGGCACAGAAGCCACACTCGACCCTCTCTTTTGGTCATAGCAGGTAAATGTCCTGCCGCACATATTTCATGCCAGCTTGTGCACGGGGTCAGTGTGATTTGTATCACAAAAATTTCTGAGGCTTAAATCAACTTAAGAGCATTTAAAAAAAAAAAAAAAAAAAAAAACCCTCTACAATGTGGTCAGTGTAGTCCAGACTGTGCTGGAGAGAAAAAAAAAAAACCCTGGCAATGGTTATGACCGGTCACAGTGCTGGCCCTTGCAAATGTGTTGCTCTTTTTTCCTTTCAAGGCAAGGGTGTGTGTGTGTGTGTGTGTGTGTACGTGTGTTTATATAAAAGCCATCATGCTTATTTATTTGTGAGAAAACAGTCATCTCTATTTGGTTTATATCCTGTTTTATCTGTCCAGACTGAAACCTGAAGAGGATGTGGAAACAGACAGCGAGTCATAATGCTGCTTTTTGGATTCATCATTTTCTTTTTATAGTTCTCCTTTTAGTGTCCGTAAAAGCTTCTGAACAACATAAGCAACATTTTTTGACGCATCTATACACCTGCTGTCAGATGGTCTGTGGCATATATATGGTGGGACGGTCGATGATTCAAAAGCAGTGGGGTTTTTATTCTGTGTAATGGCAGATGTGTCCTCTCAGCCATGCCTCAGAGGTCAAGTCACCGACTGCTGTCTTCCTCCTCAAGCTGATCTGATATCTTTCCGTTCCTACATTAAGTATACAGACAGACAGACTAGCATAGACAATGAGTTTTAGCGTTTTGTTCAGCACCCGTCACAGTCTCATTTATTTAGTCTTTTTAGTGCATCTAATGACTTCAGCAGCTCTTTCATGCTTGCCCCCTCCGGTGTCTGTGTCGGCTGCCCAGTGCCAGTTTGGCCCTGCCCTACTTTCCATTCGCCTGAAAAGGCATCAGTACAACCAGGAGCCCTTCTGATTTAGCCATTTTGGGCTCTGCCATGTGACACTGTGGATTTTAATAGGAATGGAAAGTTCCTGTCCAATGAAAGACTGCAGAAACACTTTCCATGCTTTTACACACGTGGGACAAAATGTGTGCAAATATCAGCCTAGATAAATCGTCTTTAACCCCTTGAGGATACATATAAGAGAATCCCTCTCATATCAACGTGGCATTTTTACTGCACTTAAAAAAACTTTAGTGGTTTTAACTGTACCAGTTCATCTTTTCTATACTTACTGACTATAACATCCTCAAACTGGACTTGTTATTTTTTATCTAATCTGCTGTAATGCAGTCCACAAGCGCCAGTTTCACTGCTCAATGGCAGGATAGAATCTAGCACTGTTGTTTGTTTGTCCAGTTGATATTTCTTTAGAGGGAGTCAGAGTTTTGTTTGCAGTCATAGTTCCTTACCAAAATGTAATGTTGGTATCCTCGAAGTTTAACAAACATCAGGTGTATTTTGGTCCTCAGAGAACATTTCTTTAAAATCCAGCTGTGGTTTTCTCCATGTTTGCCAGCTTGCAGCTTCCTTTCTCCCTGCAGGTGTGTTGCCACATGTCTTAGCCCTTAACTACACCTGTTGATCAGTGGTATGGTGGGACTCTATCACCAGCATCCTCAGAGATGCACTCACAGAATAAAAAGCTCTGAAGGCCTGAAACACTAAAAATTGCTCAAGAAACAAACATAAATCATCTTTTCACTCAGCTGGTTCCGGTCTACATTTCTTGTTTTGTTCAGATAATTTGATTTATAAAGATATCTTACCCCTCCTTGAATATCGATCAGTAGTGGCAGGCTTTGCAAAGGTGCACTTACAGCCTCTGTAATGTGTATTGACAAGTGATCAGATCATTAGTTCCTGTAAATCTCTGTGGAAGACTGCGTGTCTTCCTTCTACAGCCACTATCTGTCTTCTAGCAAAGTCAAAAATGGCTTAGTTGATGTTGAATTATATTCACCCAAACACAGAAAAGCTTCAGCATCGCATTCTTCAAAATGTCTTACATGTAATTACAACAAATGTGTATGTAGTTGGAATCGCTTATCAACCAATACTGTTAAGTTTGCTCCCAGACACTGGCAAGACTCCAACTCCCAGCAAGCACTGCACCCACAAACCACAAGCAAAGCTGCTTTGTCTCTGCAGTGGCATTTTCTCTCATCGATCTACTGTTTTTCTCTCACTTTCTCCATCCTATTTCTCAACATCAGACAGGTCGGAGCGAGGAGAGGAATGGAGGCGAGGAGGCGAGGAGGTGACAGGGTGCAGCGCTCTCTTAATGAGTAGCAAGAAAAAGACCATTCATGTTGGGATCAGAGCAATTAGCTCCATAGTCTGAATGGCAGAGAAGCACAGAAGCCAGTCTGTAAAAGTTGACTACTTAGCTCAGTAGCAGCTCTTGAAGCGCTCTCTTGTTAGTATTTGAGGCTCAGAGCATGTGTGGGTGTGCTGGTCCTCTCTGCAGACTATGAATCACAAAGAAATCATGTCTCTGCGTCTGTTTATATTGACCACTTTGACCTTGATCAGTCTGAAAAAAGAAGATAAAATATTCAAACTCGTTGAAATATTCAGCAAAATGCGCAATGGATTCTAATTCTTTGCGAGGAGACTCAAGCTCAGAATGCTCTCGAGTCAGTGCAGCAGTTTTTAATTTTACAAGTGACGACAGAGGAGAAAACCACTGACAGGCGTCTGACTTTCAATGACAGATTACAGCGAGTCTGTTTGGCCTTCTCTGCTCAGTGGGATGCAGCTTTTTGCTCATGGGTTGCAGAATAAACAATTCTTGCTCAGATGGAGGTGAAGAACGAGTTTAATCAAGGGCATCGCAATTGAATTGACATTTATTGCGCTCTGAATTGAATCAACATTGATATTCGTTTTGCTTATGAAATTACAGTCAAAGTGTACCATTTCTCAATGTCATCATCCTTTCCTTCCAGCTGTGTTCTCGAGCTTCAGATCAAATAGAAAGTCACAATAGGTCAATACAATTCACCACACACAGCAGTAATATGGCTATTGTCCTTTTTAAAGGAAGATATAGTGCAGGTTTGAATGTAGCAGGGAAGAGGCTTTAGTGAAAAAGTGCCCTGGCTCATGTGTGAACGGTGTGATAAAGATGAATGGAGATCTAATATTATCCCTCAGTCTCTGCAGCTGCTGCTTAAGAGTGAAGAAGACGAGGCGGGGCGAGGAGAGATTATTACAGGAGATTTAAGAAGCTGCTGTCAAGGAAAGTAGGGATGGAGCAGAGTGAGGTAGAGGGGGTGAGTTGGTGGAAGATTTTGAGGGAGAGTTGGGATGTGATGCCCTATTGAGAGAGCGCATCGTGTCGTGAGAAGTTGAGGAGGTTTTCTGTGTTATCAGGAACACGTCTCCTCGCACTTGAGCTCTCTTTTTCACACTTTTCCTCGCACCTCTTTCTTCTCTCCCACGCGCCACTTCACCCTCTCCTCTTGAGTATCCTCATGTTTCATCGCCCCCCTTTTTTTTTTTTTTTTTTTTAAAGCTCTGACTTCATTTTATATCTTACCCAGAGGGCTTGATGGAGGACTATAGCCGGATGACATGACAGTGGATTTGGTGTAGCCGTATTTTCACACCAATTGAGGAGTTCAGGTTTTGGAAATAAAAAAGTCATTTTTTTCAACTCAAAATCCTTTGAACTCACTTGGGATCTAAATGTTTCACAAAAAAAAAACTACCAAGAAGCTTAAAATCCAAGGCAGATAAATTCTAAGATCTTGTGGAGCTTTGGTAAAGCTTTTCTACTCTAAAAATAAAAAGGCAGAGCGAGGGTCATTGAAGTGTGATTTAACATAATTACTGCAGATCAAAGCTAAAGGCAGCCTAACTTTTTGCCCAGACATTCCAAAACTTAAACATCTGAACTTTAACACTCAATCATGATATCTTATGTTCCTCTTGGCGCACATTGTCTTTACATCACAACTACTTTCTAGGTCTCCTTTGTTCTCATCTTTGCAGTTTTCAACAGACAGCTGTTAAATCTTTCAGGTTTACAACGAAGAACTAATCCGCCAATTCATAAAAGACTTCCACTTGTTTTTTAATACAAAGATTGTTTAAAAAAAAAGAACAAGTTAAAGATGTCGGGTTTATGTCCTGAAACTTGAAAATATTAATTCTAAATGAAAATATAAGAAGCTTCAAAATGGATCACACATGTTTTATTTTAATCTAGTGGAAGATCCTGTTAAATAGATATTTATGCAAATATTATTATATTATTTATATTTTATATATTATATTATTTTGTGTTATGGTGACAGAAAGTGTTAGCCTGCTCTCTAGATGTGTCTGCCTCAATCTTCAATTTGCCCCTAATCCTGCTCTGGCATACAGACAAGGCAGCATGACAGCCACTTCAGACGTAAAATCTCCTCTGCTCTTTTTTTGTGTCTGTATATCCACAGGCTAGACAGGGAGGGCTTTCCCTTCAACCCCTCTCTCCCTGATCCCTGCCGCCAAGTCCCCCAGGGTGCTGTGTGACCCACACAGGCACCCATCCGGAAGAGCCACACCGCTGTCTCTCCTTCAATCCTCCCCTCTGACACAGTATACACGACCTCATTAGACAAGCCCCGCCCCCTTGACCTGTTATCCAGTACAGTAGGATATCGGGATGACCTATTGACCCTAATAGTAGAAACCCCCAACCCCCAAACTTCCTGAACATGGTCTACTTAATGTATACAGACACATGTGGATATACATCAACATACTCACAGATTTACACCACCCGCCCCCTCCCTGATGACTACAAGTCATTGTAGAGACATTATTCCATATTCTTTACCATCAAACATCAATCTTCACTGATTTGTCTGAGAAGAAATCTAAACTGCAATCTGGAAAGAAAATGTTTAAAGATGCAACACAGGAGAACAGGACATTCAATAAAGTGAAGTGATCTCAGGGAAAGCTCCCTGATAAAATATTGTTTGAAAGAAGAGATTCAAAAGAGCAGATTTTTAAAGTTGAGTTTTGACAGCACAGGAAGAGGTTCAAGGTTCGTGTTCTGTACTGTAAATGTCAAACAGGTTTTTAACGGTAGTAGTAACTGTCAAAAAGAAAAAGGCCCTCCTACCGATCACAACAGTATACTCGAGTTTCTACCCGTCAGATAAGACAAAATTAAAGACAGTGTCAATACTAGTCAAGAGGGGTTGAGGGAAAGTGGGTGCATTATTTCCTGAAATAGTTCCACGAATGCATGGCACATCAAAGATCTCTTGCACAAACTTTGCCAAGAGGGTCAAGTGTATTCACGTAATTGGTATGGATAAAGAAAGGGGACCCATGTGAATACACCCCCAACCTGTTTCTATCAAAACTTTCAGAACTATTGCTTTTGTAAAGAAGGAAAATCATTTAAGCTGATGTGTGTGCCAAGCGAACAGACTTCATAGTCCTGGCACAGACCGAACTCCTGCAGGCACTGGTGGGCGATTGCAACAGTATATATGTTCTTTAGAGCTATTTTTGTCCGTGTGGGTTGAGATATTGTCAAGTGCGCTCCAGATTTCCGTTTGCCAAGAGTTTGCAGCTCATGGAGTGAGAAAGTT
This sequence comes from Labrus mixtus, assembly GCF_963584025.1. Lineage (NCBI taxonomy): Eukaryota > Metazoa > Chordata > Actinopteri > Labriformes > Labridae > Labrus > Labrus mixtus. The sequence continues at coordinate 15,775,280 of NC_083626.1, read as the reverse complement.
AGATACAGAGCGCGGACAGCTTTAATTGAGGTCAATGAATATTTAATCAAAAGAAAAACTGGTAGACATCGAGGCGAGTAAACCAGGCGCTGGTGTAACTGAGAGTGCGGGGCTTAAATAGTTAATTCAGTATCAGACATCAGAGCTATATCAAGCTAACTGTCACAGATTGTTTTGGTCAGATATTCTTGGATTTGAGAGCATGTGGTGGTATGTGATAGTTGTTTGTCCCTCAGTGTTGGACGGGTTTAATGTCATTATCAAAGAGCCTTTCTGACAGGTGGTTGTTTGATTGATGCTTAAAGTCTGGATCACCTGTTAGGACGATACGTAACCGCTAGAAGGCAAAAATCTAGTAAAAAAAAAAAAAACAACACCTGAACCCAAGCACAGCACTAGAATGTGCCTCTTCATGTTTGTATCTTACATCTTTGCTGCTGTACACTGACTGTCTTGCATTTAATGGATAAGCTGCTGTAAGGCTGATGAAATGACTCCAATGATACAGGAAAGAAAACCCCAAATCCCATTCCATGATCCCAAGTACCCCTTAGTCAGTATCTTGTGCATCTTGCTACAGTATTTATTTTCATACATTTGATTCGTTAGAGTAGAGTTGGTTTGTCAAGTTCACTTTTTGCCATGTCTTTATTTTAATCATCCAGTACTATTTGCTACTGTTTTAGACTTCTCTTCTTATTTGATAACTCATTTTCATATACTGTTGATTGTGATGATTACATCAAACTCAATGTATGGAGATATATCTTGAAAATCATTCTCGAGAAAGTACCAGATTCAGATTAGTTCAGCTATGTCACAGCGTTTAATATACGCTGTTTAAAGCAGATGTGCAGTATCCTCTGGAGTACATGGACCCCCTGATTGTGAACCACTCCTCTCCTTTTTGAATACAATCTTACATGTCCTCTTTGTCGTTGCTTCCTTATAGTTGGGACGAGAGCAGTTCCATCAGCAGCGGTTTGAGTGACGGCTCAGACAACCTCAGTTCTGAAGAGTTCAACACCAGTCCCACTCTCAACTCCCTTCCTACGACTCCCATCGGCTCCCGCAGAAACTCCTCTGTAGTGGTAAGTAACACATGAACATGAACATTCACACACCACATACACACACATGGCGTAGTGTGTGTTGGTTACCGTAGTATCGATTAAACTGTTAATCCAGTGAGGTATTGATGAGGTGCTGAATGGTGTGTCATACACTCAGTGTGCAGAGGACACACATTCCATGCACAACAACGGGCATCAGAGACAAAGCCTGATTAAGTATTCAACGCACTCTCATATTATTTATCACATCTGCAGCGATCAATGCCACTGCAACACACATACTGGATATCTGCAGTGTTCAACAACAGGCTCCTATTTTTATATTATGGGGGTTCACAGCTTATGGTTTTTTGTAGTAAATGTTGTAATCAGGGTTTTTTTTTGTAGAAAGTCCAGAAATGGCCCGCTAGTATATGTGTAGGCTTATTTGTTGGTCATTGATCTGTGTTTAGCTCTTTCATGAATACCTACTAACTTAATGATGATGGTCTCGATATTATTGATGATGATGATGATGGTAATGACGATGGTTTTTGTTTGATAACGATGACTTATAAGATGGTTTCTATACTGATTAGAGCTCTCAAGAACTGCCGTCAATGTTGTGCTTTGCCTCTGTGCAATGCTTGTCAGCACCTGTGTCCAATCGGACTCAAAGCTGATCGTTTGCTCTTGCTGACATTGTTCCCTTTTTTCTAGATCCTTGCTTGTGTTGTACTTACTCTCTGATGTACGTCGCTTTGGATAAAAGCGTCTGCTAAGTGAATTGTAGAATTGTAGAATTGTAGAATTAATTAAAAATGTTATTTCAATGTTTTTTAATCTATATTCAAATTATTAAGAATTTCCCAAAATACTGTAAGAATGCAGTGCATTGCTGCTCAAGTGGTTTGGAACTCTTTTTTTAGTAACACCCTGAAGCAGACCCTGTGTTTGTCGAAGCTGTCCCTTTTTTTTCTTGTTTTTTTTTTGTGGGGCGGGTGGCTGTGGTTCTATGAGATATGCACTGGTTAATTAAAGCCATTTGACAGTACCTGTCTACTCCAAAGTGAATGTGGCTGAAGATAACTCATTGTTCCCTACCTAAGTGTATTTATTGGCTATAGATCTGCAGTTATGGATAATGAATAGAATTTAAGAATTAAGATTTGTATAGAAATATTATTAGTATGCAATGTCATTGTTGCTGTAAAGGTTTGGGAATTGTATCGTTCTAGCTCTTTTTCTTTAGTTCAGGTGTTTCATCCGGCTGACTGACTGGAGCTTGTGTGATTTAGTTTCTTCTGCACACTTCATGGAAGTCCATTGATATATCTAGCCTTTACTCTTAAATCTGCTTTGATGCTTTAAAATGTCCGACTTTTGGGATTGAAGGATATGTGACTTAGGATATCAGTGCTTCTAAAGCCTGTCTGCAGCCCTGCTTGAGGTTCTTTTACATCCATCTGTGGCTGTATCGTTTCCAGACTGTGTGTGTGTGTGTGTGTGTGTGTGTGTGTGTGTGTGTGTGTGTGTGTGTGTGTGCACTGCGTGTGTTTTCCCGAAGTGTCTGATGTAGGTCACACCTCCGCAAAGTGGTTAATGTGAATGATGTTGAGGGATTTTACAGAAAGAGGAGACAACATGAGCAGGAATCAAGAATCAGTGTAACCATGGCAACAATAGCACAGGGATGCTGAGAGTATGGGTCTTTGTCTGCTCACGTACACATAAGGAAAGGAAAGGTCTAGTACATGGCCATCCACACACACACACACACACACACACACACACACACACACACACACACACACACACACACACACACACAAAACACACACACAGGGCCATCTGCAGTCCTGCATCCTTGCCCAGCGAGCTGTAAGAGCTGGAGCGCCTCCCTCCACGCCTAGATGCAGGAGTCATAGCAACCATTACCCCCCACCATGGCATCATTTCCATGGTAATCAACTATCACATCATCATGCACCCCACATTTCGAATACACATGGCTCCCTGTTCTCTCGCCGGTCTCCGCTTATGGATTTCTATTTTTTTGTGCCCTGAATCTCTTTGTCTCTGTTTCCTCTTTTGCATACCTCCAACGTTTCCCTTTTTGTTGGTTTTTCATTTGTCTCAAAGGCGGCCTCTGGCGTTCTATCCTCTCCTCCTACTTCTCCCCCACATATTATACAACATACTCAACTAGGATTTGAGGTTTGATGAGAGGAGAGTATGAAAGGAAAGGAGCACACAAAAGACATGAGGATAGAAAAGAATTAAAGCTGGAAGGAAGTTCATGTAGGTGGACAAAAAATATCCATCGTTTTTCTCGTTTTACAGGTAGACCAATTATTCAAACAAGTACACCTTGTTGTCCCAGTATCTAGTGTGTGTGTGTGTGTGTGTGTGTGTGTGTGTGTGTGTGTGTGTGTGTGTGTGTGTGTGTGTGTGTGTGTGTGTGTGTGTGTGTGTGTGTGTGTGTGTGTGTGTGTGTGTGTGTGTGTGTGTGTGTGTGTGTGTGTGTGTGGGCCTTTCTGTCTGTATGTTTGTGGTGTTGTTCATGTTTTGCCACAGCTGTCAGGACGGATGCGTATCTCTCCTCCTGTTTCAATAATCTGAGAATTTGTGTGAGGAAATGACAATGTTTTATCAACAAGGTCTGTTCAGACAGGACACACAAATACACACACACACACACACACACACACACACACACACACACACACCCACACACCCACACACCCACCCACACACGCACACACCCATGACTCCTCCTCATGTGATGTGAATCTACCCATGGGGTCTATTGGTTTTAATAAAAAAGGAATTCAGCATATGAGTCTTCATGAGAACCTCTCTGTGTAATGTCCTGAGCTGACGCACACACATACACACACACACACACACACACACACACACCTTGCGTAATTGTGTAACCATCATAGGGGGTTGAATAATCTGACTATGAAAACAAGTGATATCCATCTTTATGCAGACTCCAATAATCACTCTCATGTACTTATCCAGAGATTGATTGTTGCGTGTATTCAGCAGACAAACAAACACACACACACACACACACACACACACACATACACACACACACACACAGACTCCATAATGACCTCATCATCTATTTTCTCAGTGCAGGTCAGCGTGTGTGGGAGTCTTTGTGTCTCATCTGAATGATCTGATATGTTGCATTAGTGTGCTGTCTGTGTTTAAAGTATATATGAGTGAGTGTAAGGCAGCTTATTCCGCTGCGCTCTACTCTGAGGTGTTAAAATAGAGCCCATACTGAACATGTTTTTTTCTAACAAAAGGGTCCACTCAACTCATTAGGTGTTTTTTTCCTTCATTACATTAAACATTAAACCAGGGATAAACACTTTGAAACTGGTCTAAACTGCTTAAATGATTCAATGAGTTGTTCCATTGAGTCATTTATCCCAGTGTCCAAACTTTACTCTGTAACATGGAAATGAATCACAATCATACAAAATAAAACTGGAATTTCAAACAATAATAAACATCTTATTAATGGTGGTGTGTACTTTTGAGTCCACTTCTCAAAGTGGGACCTAATTGGATTTAACTTTATTTTATTCTTGTCACAGAAAGTGTTGTTGTTTAGTATTGGTATACTGCTAGTGCATTACCATCTGAACCTCTGTATATTACAAGTTCCTTCTTTGTAAAAAATGACTAGGACAACTCCTTATCAACAATCCAAACGCTTGATCAACAAACTTTTTTTCCAGAGCTTTTATATATACTGTGTAAGCTAGCTAGAGTAAATTATACTGAGTGTGGGTTGTTCCATTTTACTAACTTAACAACAAAGCCTCTACATAGTTTTTAATGTGAGATCTTCTTCATTGTACAGCAGCACTATGTTGCCATGCTGATTGACCTTGGGTTTTAACCATGATTTTAAGTCGGTCACACTCACAACACAATCTCACTGTCTCAATAAATGTTTTTTGTCTTCTTTTATTCTAGATGCGCACAGATGCAGAGAAGAGATCTCTGGTTGAGAGTGGTTTGTCCTGGGATACTGACGATACCAAGCCAGGACGCAAGAGCCAGAGCAGGGGCATCTACGAAACAGGAAGTCTCAAGTCCGAGTCTGCCAATAAATGGAAAAAGACTCGGACGCATGGGGAGGGGCTGGAAGGAGGGAAGGGTGAACTGAAGAAACCTCAGACCCTGGGTCAAGGAAACATCTTAAAGAAAGGAAGAAACCCACCTGTGGGAGTCACATCCCCGATTACACACACCTCTCAAAGTGGGCTGAAAGTGGCAGGTGGGTAGAGAAACACACAAACACACTCCGTGAGGTGTGATATTTATAGCTAAACTTGAAATTGTTTCATAACCTGAGCAGACTGACATATTTCTTTTGCTGTTTTTTAATATTCCCCTCCTCCTGGCAGTCTCACATTCACAGACACACACTCTCTGTCTTCATCCCACACATTTCACCCACAGCTGCAGCCCACCCTCCGGGCCTTTAGAAAGTGGTGCCATGTATCAAACGCCCATCAACACCCACTCCCTTCCTGCCAGCCAACCACGCACTACACACAGACACTGACTAACACTGTCTTTTCTTTCCTTCCTATTGGTCCAGCCTTTCCTATCCGAGCTTTATTTTAGTGCAGCGCGGAGAGAATTTATAGCACTTAAATAAAAGGCCTTGTACCCTGAAACAACTGGACCAGAGACACAGTGTGTGTCAGAGTGTGTGTGTTTCTAATTGTGTGTGTGTGTGTGTGTGTGTGTGTGTGTGTGTGTGTGTGTGTGTGTGTGTGTGTGTGTGTGTGTGTGTGTGTGTGTGTGTGTGCAGACACATCTGAGATTGTGCCAGCCAAACAGAGTGTCACCCCTAACACTTAACACGCAAACACACTCTCCCTGACGCACAAAGCGCACAATGATGGGATTGTGCAGCTGCCTTTTAAGTACGCCATCTGTGTGCCGTTTATGTAAGCACACACAAAAACACACACACTCATATAGACAACCAAAACAAAAGGATATTAGTTAATCTAATGTGTGTCGGTCTAGATAGGTAGTGTCTGTGTAAACAGTCCTCTGTCTGTTGGACTGTCCAGTGTTTGCATTGCCAGCTGTTGTGATGACAGATAGGTCAAAAAATAAAGTTTGTTTTATCAGCCTGTGATCATCAGTTGTTATTGATGAGATCAGTTTGAAAATGCTATAAAGACAACTCAACTGGGTTTCAAACGCTGACTAATCACATGATGAATTGGAGTGATAGCAGCAGACTGCCAGAGGTTGCTGTAGCTCATCAGTTTAGAGGAGCTCATAAATTCAACCAAATGAGAGGCAGACGTTCTTAGATAGTCAGAGATGTCGTTGGTGCTCATCCCTGAGATCGGTTTATCTCTGAGGTTTGGAAGGATTGTGTGCATGTGTGTCTCATTTTGGTTGTGTATGTGTCTGCATGTTTGTGATATTGTACGGGACAGAGTGTACGAGCAGGGCTAGACGAGCAGCTCCCTCAGTTATACTCACTGTATTGTATATTCAGTAAGAAAAAAATAAATGTTTGCAGTCTTATGTGATGCAACTAAAAACTTTTATTTCTGTGTAATCAGTTAATTTAATTTCTAATCAATCGGATGTTCACTTAAAGAAAAAGAAAATAGCAAAGCCATTGATCACAAGTTCTGTAAAACAAGGTAACATCTTTTAAAAAATTCTGACCAATATTTCAAAAGCTTAAGATTTTCAGTTTACAATATTATTAAAGAGATACAAGGGAAGAGAGGCCTCATTCAAAAAGCTGTATATTTAAATATATCTTTGTATATATTTTTAAGTTTTTCCTTGATAAAACACTCAAACCTCAAACTATTTAACCTAGTTTTCAGAAGAGTCAAAATGCTTTGTTCAGGTTATTAACACTTTATTTGGTTTGCTTTCTGCATGTTGATGGAGTCTTTCTCTTGAAACAGATATTTCCCAATTGGTTAACATTTTTCAAGCTGTTAGTGAAGCCAGTGTTTCCCTTGTGCACAACGTTATGGGACAAAATCTTTAAAAACAGTAGAGTGTTACATCAAACTGAATTAGTTCAAATGAATCAAACAACTGTTACACATAAACAAGTCTTGATACTGTAATTTAAGCAACACTGTGCTAAGCACATACATGCTGATGGTGAATGGGAGATATTGTCAACAACAACAATTCTGGAGTCAAGGAATAGATAAGACCAGAGTGGCTTTAATTAGAGAAAAGACCTAAGAGAGGAGAATATTAATGAGTCATCCCAAGTGATGTGAAGATGTAATTCAGGTATCTTCTACACGTCACTGTGTCTAACTGTGAGCTCAACAGTCTCTACAGCCGTGTCAATAAATCAGGCTTCATTATGTCACAATGAATACGCACGCCTGGATTCTGCTGTGCGTGAGTGTGTGCTGGCTTTTCATCGCTAACAGTGTGTGTTTCTGAAGCTTATAACGTTCTTGGATCATGCAGCATTGCGGTTACACGACGGATTGAGTTTATGACTTGACATGTAAACCCAATTTTCACGTTTACAACAGAACTCCAAGCCTAATGTGTTGTCTGTGCCACATTCCTATACGATCCGATCACTGAGGACTGTGACTGTGTGTGTGGTATATACTGTATGTCTGGCCGTATGTGAGCTTATGTGTCTTTTGCGGCTTCATAAATACCCTTAAGTGACTCCAGATGTCCCAAGGCTGCACGCCGGTGGGTCTCATTGAACAGCAGTTCTTTGACTCTGTTAATGCCTTGTATATAAACCTCCTATAACAACTCCCATTAGATACAAATTAAAGAGCGTGGGCGGCGTTGTGTGGGTAGTGCATATAGTGCGCATGTGTCTTATGGAGTGTTTTTTCCCTTAATAACTTCCAAACAAGTCCAATTAATTGGCCAACTGGGAAATGTACAGATTGGTACATAATCACATCATTTTCCCTCTGGAGTTATCTCTCACTCCGCCCTTTTTTGTTTCCAAACAGTGGGGAATGAAAGTTTTTCAAAGGTTTTTCATGCAGGTTTGTGCCGCAAACACGCTTCTGTGAGTGTGAACACCAGTTTTCCACAGTCACGCTGAACTTGCTTCTCTGAGCACCGTGCAGCTGTGACACACAGACGTGCACTTACTGGAAAGCCAGAGAAAACCGTTTTAGTTCATCAGGATGGAAAAGAGGAGTAACTGCATGATAACAGTGTAAGAGTGTATGTGTGTGTGTGTGTGTGTGTGTGTGTGTGTGTGTCTGAGAGTCTGGTCTACACACTGTCTGTGCAGACTGGGATTTGTTTTTATCAGCAGACAGTCAGACCTTGTAGGTGTTCAGATAAGACATCATGTCCTAATATGGCTTGGTCAGTCTCACTCACCACCAGAGGCTGTTTAGGCTTTCAACTTTTTGAACTACTCATCAATGGGTTTTTTTCCCCCCGTCTTTTTCCGTCTGTAGGTTCAGTGAAGTTGGACGGAAAGCCAATGGATAAATCTCGGTTAGCGGTGAAGACCTCTGGCCTTCAGCGCTCCTCTTCTGATGCGGGCAAAGACCACAGAAACGGCACCGGCGCTGGGGAGCAACGCAAACCACCATCCGGCCTCGTCAGGCCCTCAACCGGAGGAAGCTTTGGCTTCAAGAAGCCGAACAATGCTAATGGCACAAACCACTCAAGCATGCCCGCTGTCACCAGTGCAGGTGGCAGCTCCATACCCTGCAACTCTGCAACTGTGGGAAAGATTCCCAAATCGTCTGGTATTCCTGTCAAACCAGTGTGTGGTGGTAGCGGTGGAGGACGTAAGACAAGTCTAGATGTTTCAAACGGTGACCCGAGCGGTTTTCTCTCCCCAAATGCCAGGACATCTCTGCAGTACCGTTCTCTGCCCCGCCCCGCAAAAACCAGCACCCTAACTCTAACCCGACCAAGCTCAGCCCGCCCCGTGAGCACCACCATCGACACAGGCTCAGGGCTTATCAAACCCTCCACTGTAACACCCCAGAGCTCAAGACTCAAAGAGCCCACCTCAGGACACGGTTCTGGGTCAGGGTTTAGTAAGGCAGGGGGCCGCGGGATCCTGAGCCCAGGTCCTGTCAATCAGACGGATAGGGAGAAGGAGAAAGAGAGGGCCAGAACTAAATCTGTAGCGTCTGACTCTGAATGTGGAGGCGGCTCTCTGAAGGGCAGCCCAGCTCAGACCCCGTCAGAGAACGGAGGGAAGCTGCAGGGGCTGAGACCCCCGAGCAGTGGCAAGAGCATGGATCTCCCCTCACCCAACCCACACAGGTACCAGGGCTGATATCCGTACACCAACCGAATTTACCGTTTCCTGGTATTTTGTCAAAAGTTTGACCAAATTCCTAAATATGAAAATGCATTTGCTTTATCTTTGTTCCTCTTTGTCTAAAGGTTATCCGGAGTACGCAGTCTGGCTAAACCGCCATCCGGGGCCCAGCTGGACAAACTCCACTCCAGCAGTCTGGATATAGGAGTTCATGACTCCCTCCCACCTAAGATCCCACCATACTCTAAGCTCCAGGACCTGGCCAGCTCCACGGGCCCCTGCCTGACCCCCAGCCCGGCCCCTTTACTCAATGTGAACTCGTCTTCCTGCTTCTCGAGCACCGGAACCGGTCTGGGGCCCAGGCAGGTCTCTTCTTTGGGAGTTGAAGTAAGCGCAGGGAACACCTCGCCCCTTCTCTACCCGCGTCTGTCTGGGCTTCATCGCAGCATGGAGTCACTGCAGCTCCACATGAGTCTGGCCCCAGAGCCCAAGGAGAAGGACAGGGAGAGTTTGGTACGAGGCTATACCACCTTAGAGTCCCGAGACAAAGATAGACGAGAAGACAGAGGCCCTCCTGCCAGCTGGAGTTCTGGAAGTAAAGTCTCCATGTCTCTCATTGACAGGTGAGAGTAATGTCAACGAAAGATCATCTTTAACACATATTTGCATATTTTTCTAAAACCAGCAAGCAACACTTAGTTTTAAGCAAAAGAGAATATATGTGTCTTCAATATTTTGCATTACTGCTATGTAGCTCCACCTACTGATCATTAGAAGAACCGCACCCATTGTATTCATATGCAGTTCACTTTGTTCTGTACAACAATCAATCATTTCCCTCGCCACATGCAATGGGCAGATGAAAAGTTGTTTTAGTTGGCTTCATTCTGGAAAAGATGTCCCACTTTGTTGGACAGCCGTATCATTGATGAAGAGAGGAAGAGTACCGTTTCACAAAAAGAAAAGAGATAAAAACACAAAAAAATAGATTTAATGTCTGGTCTTTCAGGATGAAAAAAAAAGCTTACTAACTGTCGTATATCAGAACCTCTGTACTATATATGGATATATGAAATGTATGATAAGCTAAATATACAGAAGAAAGCCCAAAGGTTTGTTAAAAATAGTATTTCCGTTGTTAACTCACAAGCTTACGCAACCATTAGCATGCACTCCCACACACACACATATACTGTTATTACTGCAGGCCTATTATCAGTGCTAAACGGGCCCCACTGACTGAAGTCATAATTATGGGCTGACACCAGTTGTCTGACAGTCATACTGTGCTTCTTTGTGCCTGCTGCCTGTTCTTGAGAGTTTAATAGCTCCCCAGAGCAGTGGTGTAATAATGACATTGTTGAATCTCCACAGCTCTCAGAGAGACAGAAACACGCTGCCAAAGAAAGGTTTGAGGTGAGTGGGGACGCAAATACATACACACCCTTATAAACTGGATTTTCAGGCACAGATAGTTTCACACAATGTCACCAAAGTCCCTTTATTTCAAATACAAAGGTCCCATTGATAAGATCACCAGTCAATGGCAGGTGTGTTAATCCTCAGTTTTTATATCAATTGTAATCCAAAATATCCAGCTTTAATCCCCTGAATGAAGACTCACTGTGTTCTACTGAGGACATTTTGTGTCTCACTGGAAGATGTTGGTACTGAAGAAAACTCCCTTTTAACATTTAAAAACAGTACGTTAACATTCAGTGAATGGTTGATAACAAAGCGTTGAGCTTTTTAAACCGATTAAGGGTATTTCCAAATGTTCAATAATGTAGCTGTCAACAACTTGAACGCTATGCAGCGTAACTTCTTGCTGCTATATATAACAAATTATAAATGAAAATAAATTGCACACAATTGTAATGGCCCAAAATATATTCTCAAATGAGCAGTTACACATGTAAAAAACAAAACACATGTACATTGATAAACAGGTACTTATATCTGCTTGTAACTACATTGTGATGGCATGTTATAGGCCTATCCATAGTGATTTAAAGTTTCTCTATTTATCATTGGTACAGTATCTTTTTCCATTATGATCAATGGCTCTGTTCTCTTTTCTGTGTAGTTTCAGCAGTGTCTCTCAGATTGAGGATGAAGGGAAGGAGAAAGGAGAGAGGAGACACTCTCATACTATCCTCAGTATGACCGACTCCCTCACTCTCCCGCTGCTGTCCTCACCCACTTCCCTGCCCCGCACCTCAAAGACCAGTATGGGTGAGCATACCATGTTATTTAAATCTATTCGTGTGTTTGATTTCATTTCTGAAGTCTGTAACTTAACTTCAGTCGGTCCCTCTGGTTTCTCACTAGTACCCAGCCCCGTTGGCGGACCTCCGAGGATGACTCGATCCAACAGCATCCCAACACACGATGCCTCTCTGGAGCTGTACGGAGCATCTCCACTAGGCAGCACACTGTCGCTGGCTGAACGCCCCCGCAGCATGGGGATGGTTCGCTCTGGATCCTTCAGGGACAAGGAGCAAGACGAGGGTGAGCCCCAAATGAACTGCGTATCGGTTACATAATGTTCTATTAACTGTTGTTTTGCAACTTTTTAAAATGTATTTACGGTTACCTTTCCTCTCAATTTTTGTCTTTTCAGTCCATGGTTCTGTACTCTCCCTGGCATCTAACGCCTCCTCCTGCTACTCTTCGGTGAGTGTAGGCGGCATGCAGACTCAGGTAGCTACAGCTCTGTGTGTGTGATGATGTGTACAGTGGTGCTTTTCTTTGTTTTCACACTTACAAAAATAGTAGACACGAGAGGCAAGACTTTCTACCTTGGGTGGCCAAATACCTTATAAGTCTCCTTTCCTCGCATGTTCTCTCCTCTCGTCTCCTTTTCTCTTACCTAACATCTTGACTTTTACTCCCCCTGCTTCCAAAGGCTGAGGAAAGGATTCAGGGAGAGGTGAGTGTGTCTTTTCCAGCTCTGCTCCTTCTCCCTCTCATTACCGTCCTGTCATCCATCACTCTCATCCCCGTTGTTTGAGGGGGAACAAGTCTGTCATTCATCTCATGGGGGGGGGGGGGGAAACATCCCTTTAACTTGTGGCTTGTGTAAAGTCAGCATTTTTGTGCGCTACTAAACCATGTATTTTTTTCAAATAGTAAAAAACCTGTTTTCTTCATAGCAAATCCGTAAGCTGAGGAGGGAGCTGGAATCATCCCAGGAGAAAGTGTCTAACTTGACAACACAGCTGACAGCAAACGTACGTACTGTAACTCTGCTTATTTCTGCTCATCCATTTACATGACAGTTTTAATATTCATAAAAGACATGAAGATGCATTAAACTGGTAAAATGTACAATCAATGCTTACATGCCATACTTGCAGTAATCTTATGCAACCTTCCCTCGGGGTATCTTATGTGAAGTAAACCCCCCCCCCCCCCTCCTACTGTGAACCCCGTCACATGTCACTCGTCTTTACAAACTGTCCAGCTCAACATGACATGTACCCTGAGGCAGAGGTAACTGATCCCCATAAAGACCCCGTGACTGTTAAAGGCACAATGGCAGGGAAAGAGCAATGACAGCTTGTCTTCTTTTCTTCCTGCTTAAAGTATAAAACAAAACACACTACACGGTGCATGACTTCATCAGAGTATGTTTTTGAACTAGATCATTGCTACATTTAAGACATTTAGAACCCTTTAGTGACATGCTCCTTCATAATGATAAACCTGGAACCTGATGTTTGGTTTGAGTTGGTCACTTGCATGCAGTTTTAAAAGCAATTACTAAGCCACTGTTCAATATTACAACTTTATATTGATATTGATTAATATCAATTGACTATATTGATCACCTGAAATACTGTATGTATGGAGTCGGTGCTAACACAAGGTGAGAAGTTTGTCCTTCATTCAAACTAGGAAAGAGACCCACAGAGAGAGATTTATACTTTTAAACTCTAGCATGTCAGTCATACATCATTTCTGTGCCACCTCAGCATATTTGCTATCCATGAGGGAGACTGAATAATGTTAAACTCCTCCTGAACCTCTCCCAGAGCTACTTAGCTGCAGAACCAACACACACACACACATAGACACACACTCACGCCCTTTCTCTGCAAGGTTCTCCCTGTACCACCACCCTGTCAGTTTTTCCATTGGTCCAACTGCAGCAGTGCAGCACAGGGATTACTCATAGCTCGATGCGGCACGCATCAATCAAGTGTTTTTTTTGTCTTTGTCATTTTGCGTGTGTGTGTGTGTGTGTGTGTGTGTGTGTGTGTGTGTGTGTGTGTGTGTGTGTGCGTATTCTTCCCCTGAGAGGTTTTTTCATTCAGTGTGACCTTATTACGTGAGGGCAGTGAATATGCAAAACAGATGCTAGGATCACAACAGGATTGTGTGCTAGATTAATGACTGGGCTGACTCCATTAGTTTACTGTATTAATGTATTCTATAAAGGAGATTGGGAAAGTAATTTTCCCTTCCTGATGACGTCCAAAGTGTGTGTGTGTGTGTGTGTGTGTGTGTGTGTGTGTGTGTGTGTGTGTGTGTGTGTGTGTGTGTGTGTGTGTGTGTGTGTGTGTGTGTGTGTGTGTGTGTGTGTGTGTGTGTGTGTGTGTGTGTGTGTGTGTGTGTGTGTGTGTGTGTGTGTGTGTGTGTGTGTGTGTGTGAGGGAGAGATTAGGGAGGAGATGAATTTTCCACAGGAGACGTCCTGTTCAGCCTTTGTGTGTTATTCAGGGACAAAAGTGACTGCAATATGGATGTACATTTCTAGTTCCATTAGTCTCTGAACACTTTGTCAGTGTCTAAAAGATGATCTGTCAAATACCAATTACATAAATATCACACATTGAATCCTGTTATACGTATTCTGCTTTCATAAAAGTTGCTTTTGTCTTTCCTCCTTCCAAACAGGCAAATCTGGTGGCTGCCTTTGAGCAAAGCTTGGCACTGATGACGACTCGTCTGCAGAGTCTGTCAGTGAGCCATGATCAGAAGGTAACATCACATCCTCACATTTCCTTTTAACTTCATTTCATTCCATTTATTTATCTGATTCAGGACATCGCTAACAGGGCATGGATCACAAAAACAGAGCGTACAGTATTTACCAAACGTAGCCCACGGCAGATTACAACAAATGTAACTTTAACAAAGGAGAGACGTTCTTCAACAAGGCAAAAAGAAATAACTGTTCACATCTCTGATAGTCATAAAATAATTTTTAATATTGGTTGGCAGTTTAAATAATGACTTGACAACAACCTTTCCCTGTAGTGCATTTATAATGCTTACATTCTTACATTTTATTAAAAAAAACACTCATCTTCTCGGTAGTTGTCATACAAAGATTGAACATTTTTCAGATTTCTATCCATATTTACTTAAAAGCCCCTAGTCCACCTAGCGCTTTTTCCAGACAGAGAAATGCTGGCTATGCACGTTTGTGCGCTGAAAGAAAACTTGAGCGATTGGAGCAGCCGCACAAAAATGCGCAGCGCTCGGAAAAAGACGCTCTCCTTGTCCTGCCTTCTGCTGCAAACGCTCTATGCTCATTGAAAACAATCGAAAAAAAGAAGCTGGCGCTCAGAAAAAAAAAACCTGCTTTGTGGACACGGACCCTAAGCCTGCATTCACACAAATCTTATACTTGGTGCAGTCCATCTTATAGTCAAAAAACTAAGTGGGGGCAGAGTTGTGCTAACACACAGCAAGGTGACTTTGATCACAGCCTGGAGAGAGGAGCTAGATGTAGGTTAGAGGCCCAGGCTGCTGTCCCTCAGGGTTACTTAGTGCCCAGAGTGCAAACAGCTTGCACGTGCACTCACACCAAACATTACATTCCAGCATTCTTCAGCTTTTGTACGTGCATTGGTGTGAGAGAATTGATCAGTGCTCTAGGCGATGTTCAGTGTGTGTATAAATGTGAGGAGTCACTCTCAGTGCTTCATGCCTTACTGCTCTCTCTGAAAGGCCAGTCTAGACCCTCCAGAGAAAAAAACTCTTTGTTGCGTGTGCCAGCGCACTGACCTGAGCAGCTCCGCCTGGAGCACAGGCTCTTTAACTTTGAGGAGACGGGTCGGGTAGCTCCATTTAGAGAGGCGTGCAATCGACTTTAACACACAACAAGCAGCACAGAGAGAGACCGTTGTTCAGCAGTCTTTGTCCTTTTGAACTGTTAACATCATGAGGGAGCCCGCCAGGTGTTTGAGATCGTAGTGCTGGTTTAAAATGTAGTACTGGATTAAATCATCAAATTGAAACTGTTCCTGTTTATTCTGGATATTCAAAAACAGACATTTTAAAAAGGTTTGAAAAATCATAAAGTCTAACCAATCAAAGAGTACAATGTATGATATCAGGCTACATCACCATACTCTGAGATTGAGCAATAGAAATTCAGTAAAATTATATACTTGTGTGTGTTTCACTAGAGCAAGTAAGTGATAGAAATATATACAAAAAACCGCTTGGATTATTTAAAAAAAAATAAAAAAATGGAGGAGGGTAAAGCTGTAATATCTGAATTTTAAAACGGATTAATCTAATCCAAATCGCTGTCATTTATCAAATGCCTGTGTAGGACACAGAGCTGATAGACCTGAGGGAGACCATCGACGCCCTGAGATTCAAGAATGAAGAAGCCCAGGCTGTCATACACGGAGCCTTGAACAACCCAGATAACATGAAAGGTTTGGAGTTCGACCTGTTGATGCGTCTTATCTTCTTCTAAGCGTCGCTTCATGTTTGCATGTCTTGATGTCCCGTTTCCTCGTTTACCAGACGTGCGAATTCGGCGTCAGAACTCGTGCGAGAGCATCTCCAGTCTCAACAGCCTGACCAGCATGTCCAGTATGGGCAGCTTGAAGGACCAAGATGCCAAGAAGAAGAAGAAGAAGAGCTGGGTAAGAAAGCACCTTGCATTATTCCGAGCCAAAGATTTTCCTCTCTCAACCTGGTGTTAGTCTGTTAATAACACAAACTCGACAACAGCAAGTGTGACCAGCCTCTCCCTCCTCTGTGTTGTGTTATTTTTCTGTTGTAGGTCTTTGAGGTAAGTGCAGATATTGTGTACCAAATTAAACCTCTATCATTTTCTGTAATACAGCATGATGGACCATCCATACTTCTTTCAAGTACCCTCCATCTCTGCTCATGACCACTGATAGACTGTTGTATGAATATTTGATGTAAATGGATTTTATAATTGGGTTAGAGTGGCAATCAGCAGACATGTTGTCTGTTTTTAATAAAAGCTTATAAAATGCCATGTTTCTCCTCATTTACATCATGCATTATTGTTTTTTGTCCTGATCTAAAATCGTGTAAAGTCTTACTAAGTAACCCCAACCCACCCAGCTGATCTTTAAAAACCTGACATTAACTTTGACTAATTTGCAGAAAACATCAGAAAGCTTGAAGGGATATTTTGTCATTTTTGGGAAAAAAAAAACATGTATTCTTTTTCATGCAAAAGTTTTGACCAGTCTTATGTTGATGTATTGATAGTTTGTCTATCAACAATGTGTTCGCTTCCATTAGCGAAAAAGAGCAGAAATTGGGAAACAGCCAGCTCCCAACATCATTTCTAAAAAGTCCTTCACTGTCTCCTCGTTTCACTCGTGGCAAGAAAGCAAACCAGTGTTTCTCAAGATGACAAACTGCTCCTCCAATGTTTAGCATGTGTCAAAGTCAAAATCCCAACGCCTTCTTTTCTACCTCTGAGTAACAAATGCAGCTTTCAATAAGAAGTTCAACTTTTGTCTCTCTAGCTGAGGAGCTCCTTCAACAAGGCATTCAGCATCAAGAAAGGCTCCAAAACATACTCAGACATTGAGGAAATCGCCACTCCTGACTCCTCGGCTCCTAACTCTCCAAAGATGCTCCATGAGGGGGGCGAAGGAGAAGACAACCTGTCCTCGTCTCTGAAAACCTCGGCTTCTGCCACCTCCTCTGTGTAAGTACACAAACACTTCACTCAAGCTCTCAGATACAGAACGTTCAGTTTCAAACTCACATTCAGGCAACTTTATTTATCCCAAAGGCCAACTTGGTTCCTACAGTCTACCCAGACCATACATACATTTACAGATAAACGGCAGACGTACAGACAGGAGACAATAAATAAATCAGTACATGCACACTGTCACCACCGTGTGGCCCCACAAACAACACACGAGAGAGCAAGGCCAGGATAGAAATAAACAGTTAAAAGTGTAAAACAATAAATTAATTGATAAATAAGGCAGTCTAAGATGTATTGCACTTTACATTTTAGGACTACATTCAGAGAATGAATGTACAGGCTGCAGCCAAAAGGATCACATTTATAAACCACTGTGTGGTTAAACACAAGAACTGTACAATAATACAATGAAGTTTTTCATTCCAAGTGACTGCTGTCTCGGTTTAACAGCCTGATGGCAGCGGGAATGAACCATTTAGAAGAGCAGATTGTTTTTCTCGGGCCTCAGGGTGTTACCTTGAAGTCCAGTTAGGTTTGCATAGGTGTCTGGTTCTGATGAGTGAATCCTGCCCCCTCAGGATCATGGAGAGTACAGAAGAAGGAGACAATGATGAAACAGCAGTATCAGACTTACGCTCAGAACTCTGGGTGAAAGAGAGAGAGCTGACAGACATCAGACTGGAGGCCTTGAGCTCTGCACATCAGCTGGAGCAGCTTAGAGAAGCCATGAACAACATGGAGGTTTGCTTTTCATGTTACTGCATTTTCACCACAGTACAATCACTAAGCATATACATGTGCTATTATCATTTACATTTAACATTTGTTACTGTCTGTGCACCAGTCAACAGTTGAGAATCTGAAGCAGGAGAATGACAATTTAAAAACAGGAAGTCAGCCTCAACTCCCCGGCTCTGGCCCCACCTCCTCCACCTCCCAGCCCTCGGGCCTGGCCTCTCTGCTGGGACCCTCACTGAGGCAGCCCATGAGCATGTCCCTCAACAAGTCCTTCAGCCTCAGCCTGAATGACTGTAAAGATCCAGGTAAAAGAAAAACAAGGAATTTCGCTGAAAATAAAATCACTCACAAGAACAAAGAAAGTTATATTTCTAAACTCTTTTTTTTTTCTCTTTCAGACTTGTCTCCTGTTGAGACGTTAAGTCTGTCTTCCCAGATGGATGAGGTGTGTGTACGAGTACTGGTCAGCATTGGAGATCAAGCACCGGTAAGCACAGAACACCTTCAATGGCCACAATAACTAATAATGTAACACAAACAGCAGAGCGATACAACTCCCGTTCCCTCTGTTTGTCTCTACAGGACAGTAAGCAGCAGCAGGATTTCTACCTGGGCTCCCTGCTGGTCAGTGCAAGGACTGACTGGGCCTGCCTGGACTCTCTCATAGTTAAGACCTTTAAGGTAAGTAAATGCTTGTCCTTTTTTCTTCTTCTAAACAAACAGTAAATCTTTGTTAGAACACTTTTTTTTCTTGTTTTGTTTTTTTTACCAGGACTATCTGACTCAAGTGGACCCTACATCCAGCCTGGGTCTGTCAAGTGATTCCCTTCTCAAGTACCAGCTGACACAGGGCGGCCAGAGGGTGATGGGAGGAGAAAAACCTCAAACCTCACCGTATCGTTGTCTCGGCAGTGGTGCAGCTCGAATTTTTGTCAACCTGAAAGGTAAGTGAGTGTCCTCAACTGATCATAGAATTCAAACTAGAAACGTTTATAATTCACAATTATGACAATCAGTTTTCATTAGAAATGGTTTCCTTTGATTATTTTCCTATTTTTTTTAAAGATAATTTTTTGGGGCTCTTAGCCTTTCTTGGATATGACAGATGATAGAGTAGGAAACCAGAGAGAGAGAGAGAAAGAGAAGGGAATGACAAGGGGGGAAGGGAGCCCCAGGCCAGACTTGAACCAGCCTGTGGCCTCCAAGCTGCCTGCTTGGAGGACTGTAGTCTCTGTACATGGGACCATCTGTGCCCCAGAATTGGTTTCCTAACTTCTTGAAAGCAACTTTTCTTAGATTATTTTATTGCACTGTAATACCAATTTCTCACTTGTTTGAAAGAGATGTTTGTTGCTCTCATTTATAAAAAAAAACAATGATCAGTTATGCAGCTGCAAACAAGTTTGATTGAAGACAATGTCAGAGACTCTAAAACACCCTGTGATGATAACTCAATTTAACAAAGAGTTAAAGGAAACACTTTTAGTTATGGATTGCTTCCCTCAAGCAAGATTACATTTTTCACCCTAAGTGAATGAAACTTTATAAAGCAAACCAACCTTTGATTTATTGTTGAGTACTTATAATTCACAAAGGGCTAAACCATCAGCATCTCCATGTTCCTAACACACTGTCAAGTATTCTATAATAAATAATGTATAAACCTAAATGCCTCTCCTGTTTCTCTCTCATGTGTCTGCCTCTCTCCAGGTCTCAGAGAGAAATGTGTCGACTCTCTGGTGTTTGAGACTCTGATTCCTAAGCCGATGATGCAGCACTACATCAGCCTGCTGCTGAAGCACCGGCGTCTGGTTCTGTCTGGCCCCAGCGGGACGGGAAAATCTTACCTAGCCCAGCGCCTAGCCCACTACCTCCTGCAGCGCAGCCAGAGCGACTCGTCTGAGGCCGACCATGAGCCATGTCTAGTAGGTCGCAGCGCTGCTGTCACCTTCAACATGCATCGTCAGACACAGAAGGTAAGATATCAATCAGTGTCATCCAGTTAACTTTGATACACATATATATGGATTTAGACGCCCCCTAAAAAAAAAATCCCCTTTTTTCTCTAACAGGAGTTGCAGTTGTATCTGTCCGATCTAGCCAATCAGATTGACAGGGAGAGCGGAGGAGAGTTGCCGCTGGTTGTTTTGATAGATGACATTAGTGACTCAGCGGCTATTACTGAGCTTGTTAATGGAGCACTCACCTGCAAGTATCACAAATGGTGAGTTACTTCAAGCAGCTTCTCTATTTCACTTAAGAGATCAAATAAGATTTTGTGTTTGAAAGTACACACTGTAATTCCCTCTTTTTATGTGTCAGTCCTTACATCATTGGAACGTCAAATCAGCCTGTGAAGATGTTGTCTAACCATGGACTGCACCTTAGCTTCAGGTAAGCACAACGCCTGAAAATATTCACGATACCTCCTCATCTGTAAGTCTAATAACAAGGAAAAGTACAGCTTCATAGAGAATAGAAGTCATATGTCTTGCATATGAACACAGGATGGTGGTGTTCTCCAACAACGTGGAACCAGCAAATGGGTTCCTTCTGAGGTACCTGCATCGTAAAGCTATGGAGGCCTACCAGGAGAAGGAGCAGGATTCCGCATGCCACCAGGCCCTCCTACGCGTACTGGACTGGGTCCCTCAGCTCTGGTACCACCTGCACGCCTTCCTGGAGAAACACAGCACTTCAGACTTCCTCATAGGTGAGAGACAGTGGACAGACAGTAAGAGGTTAATTAGATCTGGAGCTGTAGTTGATTTAACTGAGATATCTCCTCCCTCAGGTCCTTGCTTCTTCCTGTCGTGTCCTGTTTCAGTGGCAGAGTTCAGACAGTGGTTCATTGACCTTTGGAACCACTCCATCATACCGTACCTGCAGGAGGGATCCAAAGACGGCATCAAGGTGAACATCTCTAGCAGCCCTGGAAATAAGTTAACTCCTTAACCTATTTGTTGTTGTTTATTTACAATACATCTGTCCTCTCAGGTGCATGGGCACAAGGCAGTTTGGGAGGATCCAGTGGAGTGGGTTAGAGGGACCCTCCCATGGCCAAATGCACAGCAGGATCAGTCCAAGCTCTTCCATCTACCTCCCCCTAGCATAGGTCCACCCAGTGAGGAGAAGAAGCCCCCCAAAGACACACCTCCACCCAGCACACTGGAGTCAGACCCACTGGTGAGTGTGAAGGTCTTTAAACAGGTTTTAAGTTGAGAAATATTCTTGACGATAGACTGAATGTTTGCAGCACCTTGAGTCCTAGACAAATTTCCCCAAGGGGACATTAAAGTGTACCGTTTACCTCGAAACTCGGATCTCGAAGCTGGGAATGACGTCACACCCGAGTTGACCGTGTTCCAGTTGCAAGTCAGACAAGCAATGTGGACGCCTTCAGCAGTACCTTTGTTTTGTTTGCTAATACCAGACGATAACAACACACAACGTGATAGTTTGTGCGCAAAAATAAAACGACAACATGTCCACAGATAGAACTAGCAAAATACTATCAGCGTGATTGATTTAAACGCATTAAAAAGAGGACTATGCTGCGAATAAACACAATAGTTACAAGCCTATGCGTTACGGTTCATGCACTTAGCAGCCATGTTGGATTTTAACTCGGGCTACTGAATGTTCTCCGAGTTTCCGAGTCGGTTTTTTCCGACTTCAGGGGAGGGGGCGTTCCTGATGACGTATCAGACGGGCAACTTGGAAGATCCGACTTCCGAGATCAAATGGAACGCAGCATTATAATACAGGAGAAAGGGAATACTCAAAAAAACTATTACACCTGATCTATAACTGCAGACCAACCACTGCAGCCAAGCAAACTGTGTCTGAAGGTTTCATGTATCATCTTGGTGTAAACACGACAAAAAACATACTCAAAGAGGATAAGACAGTATAGTAAGTGGGAAAGAGATGAAAACACAAATTCAAACCTGTTTTCTGATTACAGCTCAGCATCGTACATACTTTGAAAAGGTAGGGTTTCAGTTTCCAGACTCTTAGTTGGCTCACAGTCGGTCAATCAAAGTGTCTTCTCTTTAAACACTAAGTGTGACAAGCTTAAGAGAAGAAGAATAAATCAGATCTAATGAAGCAGCACTTTATGCAGATAAACTGCGGCTGGGCTTATACAGCTAAAATCTTATTCTGCTACACTGAAGTTGAGCAGATGCAAATGGCGCCCCTGATGGTCAAAGGAAACATTACTATTTTCTACACAAGTGCAAAAGTCAGTCTTATCAAGAAACAACTTGAAGGCGTCTCCTTTGGTTCTAAATACTTTATAAGAAAAAGTAATGATCTTACATTCTAATAACTGAATTATAAAACATGTCCACACGTATCTCATAATCTGAAGTTAAGCTCATTCTTCTTCTCTGTCTCTCCTTTGGCCCGCAGATGGCCATGCTGCTGAAGCTCCAGGAATCTGCCAACTACATCGAGTCTCCGGAGCGGGAGGGTTGCCTGGATCCCACTCTGCAGGCGACACTCTGAGGATAACGTCACTCATTAACTGTCAGTCAAGCTATGGAACTATGAACTCTTGATAAAAGCCTACACAGCTGGTGCGGTCCCAAAGAGACTTCAAAGACTTGATAGTTAACTCTACTGTGTGCTCAGTGAGCAGCAAAGCTAAGTGTAAAGGATCTGGAGAGAGATTATGGACAAGGGGTTTTCTCTGCCCTGCTATCGGGACTTTGAGAAGATAAGTTAAGTGCTTTCATGGGAAGCTGTGATGATCACGTCAGGGGAAGATTTCTCTGCTCTCTTTATTCTGCAGATGGGTTGTTGTTCAATCTGCAAGTGCATGGTGACCTAAATTGTATGATGCAAAGTATTACATATAATCCTGTTGATCCTGACCCGTTCTTTCCCCTTCTTAATGTTCTTTTTATTCATGGCCAAAACTTTCCCAACAACTTCTGGTGCTTACTTTACTGGTTTTTCTTTGTAAGGTGCATGCTCTGTTTCAAAAGTAATTCCTCAGAAGTGGGACCATCACTCGACAAACAGCCAAAAATGCACTTTATTTTTTACTCATGGTCATTGGATTTAAGAGGGCTGTGTCAGTGAGTGTGTATCAAAACAGGAGGATGAGCAGTTTGGTCAAATCGTGCAGTTCATCAGAACCTCCACTAGGAGGCAGCATCTTGCTTTTCCTGCCTCTCCTGCTGCGCTATATCGGACTATCAAAGGTGCTCAGTAGGCAATATATAACACACATTTGGCATCACAACCATGAAAATGGCCTTGAATGTTTGTTTTCTTTCTTTGCAGTTCAGCCATTGTGTCAACCATGGGTCAGATTTCAAAGCTGTACGAGCAAACATGCATGGGTAAAAAAAAATGAATGGAATCAGTGTTAGAATCAGACTGTGAAGAAAATAAATGGACTCAGTAGTCACTGTAATAAATACTCCTACAGTAAGTCAACACACAGGAAAACAATAATGCTTGTTAATCCAGTCTGCCAAAACAGGCTGACCATTTCTGGCTATGCTTGTGTGTATTAGATATCGGTTTTAACACACATAATTCTTTGTGATAGATAAAGACACAGCTTTGAAAATCTTGATTTTGTAGAATTTTATACTGAGTCACCGTCAAATATCGTCTGTACACATCAACTATAGATACCTAACATCATCAACAGGAGTTTTAGATGTGTCGTCACTGTTTCAATCATTTCACACTCATCTAATCAAAAAGAGAAAGTGGAAAACCTCGCTAGGAGAAAAACCGTAAAAAAAAGAAAAAAAGAAAAAAAGACACCCATTTATCTCCTCATTGCATTTGCTTTTGATATCTTTGATAACATTTCTTACAGTGTAGGTCTTGTTTTCCTCCTCACTCTTTTCAAAGTTACTGTCAGAGTAAGGGCTGGGGGTATGGAAGGTTGAAACTCATCTTTAAGTGGCTTCCTCATGTTCCTTCCTTTCATTTGTTTGCACATAATATATGTTAGAGTACTAGATGACAGAGAGTATTTATTGCTCATATCTTTGACTGTTCTTTGAATGAAGGAGAAGGCTTAAAAAAAGACATGATGTAGTAGAGATATTCTGAAACCTCTCAGCCCTGACCCCTTCACCCTGAAGTACCTCAGACTGCCATACTTTTCCAAACAGGGTGCTGGTGTAAAGTAGAGACATGATGCCTACTTCTTACTGTGCCTGAAACACAATTTGGCCTGCTTTGAGCTGCTTTAATGTACCACATTGAGGCCTCCATTTAGAGGAAACATCATCACTTCCTCTCACCTACTCTGATGTCACTTTAATGTCCGCACTTTGATGCCCAGATTGAGTAGGAAAGTGGGTTTTTAATTGTGACCTCTGGTGATGAGCTGTTAGCTCAGGTGATGTTTGTGTAGATAAGAATGTGGGCTTGCCTCTGAACGGTTTGTTACCATTTTTAAACTGAAGTGTGTAAGACATGTCATATTTTTGAGCAGTTCACAGAGTTGGAAGCAGATGTGATGTTAATGCAGGTATCCTTAATGTGTTTCCCAAAGTTATGTTTCATTGGACCTACCACACTTAACCTTATCATGGGAGGGATTTTTTAATAACTGGATATCTTCCTCTTATTCATTTTTAAGAGCAGAATTTTGTTTTTGTTTTTCTTATGCAAATATTTGTAAAGGTTCTTTTTCTCTTTTGTACATGACATCACTATTGTAAACATTGTAAATAGTCACTGCATCTGCGACAACAATCATTAAACATGTCTATATCTAGATCTGAGAGAAGGCGTTGTACAGTACCTGTATGCGGGAAAACAGGCATCCTCTGTGGATTTATTGTCTTCCTCCTGTAGGAAGGAGCACTTGGCTTAGGAGGAGGCCTAAGAATGGTTTTATGGCATGTCTCTGTAACCACATTAAATCCCATATGTCTAACATTGAGCTAAGGACACAATAAAGTCATGCCATTCTTCACTCCACTACCTGTCTCGGCTCTCTGTTAAAATAATGTTATCCACTAGAGCAGTGGTTCCCAAAGTGGGGGTCGGGACCCCAAGGTGGGTCGCCAGCCACCAAGAGGGGGGTCGCGAGATGCCTTCCATAAAAAATTAAAAATGCATAAATATATCTTTTTACCATTTTTGTAAATATAGAAAAAGTAGTCCAATGTCATATAAGACAGTATCATTAAGTGAAATGAAATTTTTGATTCTTTTAGGCTCTTTTATATACCTAACTAACCACTTTAAAGAACAATGGGGGGTCCCCAGTTTCTGTCACCCTTATTTTGGGGGTCACGACCTGAAAAGTTTGGGAACCCCTGCACTAGAGGGCGCTCATGCTTCGGTTTATGCGCATTTATTAGGCTGTGTAATCATTGTATCTGCATTTTTTGTGTGTGCTTTTATTCATAAAGAAATTGTATTAAATATAACTTATGTGAAGGTTGAGTTGCTGTTGAAATAACTGTTTACAAATTGTAGCGGTTTTTGTTATTTAACCAACGTAGCAGGTTAAAGTTTCTAAGATATGCTGCTGGGTCTAAAGCGGGTTGGTCAAGGAGTATCATCAGTACATGGGTGGAGTTGTTGACAACCCCCCCCCCCCCCCTCCATCCCCTCGCTATATATATTACCTAAGACCCTCTTGGCTCCTTCATCCAGAGAACTGGCCGTCTGTCAGCACGATGCCAAGCAAACCTGCACCCATCAAGAAGTCCCCAGCCAAGAAGGCTGCCGAGAAGGCACCTGAGCCCGCCCCGCAGCCTGAACCAGCTCCTGTAGAGGCTCCACCTGCGGAGGCTCCACCTGCGGAGGCTGCAGCTCCTGCCGAGGAGGCTCCGGCCGCGGCAGCTCCTGCAGCTGAGGGAGCTGGTGCCCCCGTAGCCCCGGCAGAGGACACCCCCGCTGCTCCAGGTACCACAGGGAGTAGAGAAACACAAGATAGCTTTATGAGGGGTTACTGACTCGGAGAAAACATGACTGCGTTTACAAGTTACCAGAATGGTGGATTTATTTATTTAATAGATACACCAAGCTTAAACTAACACAAAGTCCCGCGAGATTTAAAAGAGGTGCTGATTGCACTAATAGCCATTTTTGGACTTTGTGGTTTGTGGTGGTGATGCTGAACTGCACTGCACAATACTGACTGTACTTTTCCCATACTGTTCATATTAGTTAAATAACACACAATATCTGAGAATTACAATACAGTGATATACCACCACAGAGTCATCCTTTATTAATTATATGAACATTTGATGAACATTTAACCAATCTTCATCTTTTCACTTTTCCTTTGCCTGTAGCCTACCCAGTCAATTTATTACAAGTTATTTTTGAATTAATATATATCATATAATTTAAGGTCTCTATGACCCAGAAAATGATATGGTAATATTGTGTTAAAATAAATGAGACTCAGTAGGAAGACTAGCCAAGGAAAGTATTAAAACAGCTGCAGCAGCTGTCATCCCAATCCTGTTCTAAACTATACAGTTGAAATTGTTGTTTTGCATTTTAAAGTTCAATATTTAGATAAGAGTGTGAGTGGACTCTTAATACTGGACTTCTGTGGATCAGGCTATTTTTTGCAATTTTGGTGGGATAAAATTGACCTGAGTGTATAGTTTTTATTTTTTACAATCTTCTGCTAACATGTATCTAATATCTCATTCTTCTGCTTCTCATGGATAATCCGGATGTTATGGATTACTTTTTCTGGATGTAAATTTCACAACATTTACAGAAAAGTTTCCCTTGATGTAATGCGGACAAGTAGAAAAGTGATTTAAAAAGAAGCAGAACAACTTGCATGGGCTTAACATGATGGTTAAATTACCCACCAGTGATTTCTACGTTACCAACCAAGGCCTGGTAAACAGAGAGTCACATCTCCTCTTGCTCTCAAGCTACATGAATCAGAACAGTTGTTTAAGATTGTGTTCACCACATCTTGGATGGTGAAGTACGTCACTGGTGGATTTATTTGAGTGACTGCTAAACCTCAACATGTAACCCCTAACTTTAGCTGATGAGACTCCCGTCCAAGAGGGATTGGATTCGACAGCTCCTGCTGAGGGTAAACACACACCACAGGCGTCCAATTTGCAGAGCATGATATGTGTATTTGTGTCCCACTGTGCATAACACAAGCTCTGTGTGTTTCTCCCTCTTGATCCATGTATTTATGTATTTTTCTGCATTTACCATGTGTAGTTCTTCATTTTTGATCCCGGCGTCTTTTTTTATTTGACCACAATGTTTCTCTTTGTTTGACATGTATTGGTGTTCAGCCTTGTGCAAAGTTTTACAGTGTCTTCAAAATGTCTTCACTGGTCTGTCTTTGTGTCATGAAACCATCCATTTGTTGTCTCTGTGACTACAAAAGCTTCGTCCCTCCGCTCTTTCCTGCTGCTGGCTTCTGTGGAGTGTTTCTTGATCAAATTATCTTGAAACTGATTGATTAATCTGCATGATTAATATTTTAATGTAAAACACTAATTGGCTTTCCTAATGGCATTTTAACGCAAGCTGATGCTCCCGCTGCTGATGCTCCCGCTGCTGATGCTCCCACTGCTGATGCTCCCGCTGCCGAAGACGGTGCTGCTGCTCCGGCTGCAGATACTGCAGATGCTCCCGCAGACGGTAAACATAAACCACCACAACAGTAAACAACATTCCTGCAAAAACACACAGCAAGCAATGTTACCTGCTTCATTAAAAATCTCATGTGCAAGACAGGTGCTCTCCAAAGTGCTTTTCCACCAGCTGTGAGGACTTTGAACTTCCACAGAGATCATCAGATTGAAACTATATGGAAAAGAAGTTTTGGTTATTTGTTTACCAAGTCCTCATTGCTGGTGTTTGTTTCTAAAACTGACATTAACCTCCTGCTTGTTTGATGCTAGCCGCTCCAGCTGAACCAGCTGTAGTTGAGGAGCCGCCAAAGGCCCCCACGCCCCCGCCTCCTGCAGGTAACCCCCATGTTTACTTTTCTCAAAGCTGGAAGCAGCAAATACTTCACAACATTTCTTCTGAGAAACATCTGTAATAAGCATTTTTTGAATATCAAACAGCTGCAGATGAATTCTGCTCTGTGGTTAAAAGCCTGTTTGTTGAAACCATAAGCAGAATAATGAAGAGAGAATAATCTATGCTTATTTTGATCACCTGACCAATGTTATTTTTATTGTTTCAAGTAAAAATTCAGACTCTAGAATATACACTTTGGTAATTAACAGCTCTTCTGTGTCATAGATATATATATAGAATATGGATCATTGGATAAGGGGCAAAAAACATCTTCAAGAATTTCAAGCAAGTCCAGTTGCCTTTTGGATTTTGCAGTTCTTTATGGTTATTTTGGTGTTCATGGCCTTTAATGAAACAGTGTGAGACACTTGAAGATGTTTAGTTACGATGTTTAGTTGATAATGGAACAAATCCTCAGTTGCATTCTGACATGTTATCATGCTAAAAAACGGGGACTATGAAGGCTTCTCAATGTTGTGTGTATTTTACAGTGTCCTTTCAGCTCATCGTACTGTTGTCTGGTGTTTATTAACCCACCTGAATCTCACTTCAGTCCCCACCAGCGCTCCTCTGGACGTCTCTGTGGAAGACGTGAACGAGTCCAGCCTCACTATTAAATGGAAGACCCCAGAGACCATCGGAAACTCCGGCCTGGATGGATTCACCATCGAGTACTGCAAGGACGGAAGTGAGTCTGTGTGTGTGAACTTGTGTGTGCGTGTGCTTGAGATAGAGAGAGGCTGCACCTGTCCCCAGAGTGTCAGAGGGCAGATAGACTCATAGCTGGGTCCAGACCGTATACGGCAGGCTGCATTTCATCAGTTGTCACTGTATCTTCTGACACCACTTTTAGAAGGGCTCGTTTGCCCAGATGACAGCGGGCCTTCTGAGGTTTCACGGTGACGGCCAAAGTTGACTCCTTATGGGCAGGTTGTTTGTAAACTTGTGTCGACAGGCGATAAACTACTAAACATGTCCCATAAAGAGATGTTTTACACGTCTCAGGAGTTATGCAAGTATATAATAAAAGAGTGATACAAAAAGTAAGTTGCAGTCTGAGCTGTCCTGTTAAGTAAAGTCTAAATTCAAATTGCTTTAAAATCTATGCGCTAACACTAACTCTGGATTTTTCCTACAGCTACAGACTGGGTTGTTGCTCAGGAGGAGCTCACCCCGGTTAACCGCTACTGCATCAAGAATCTGACGGCCGGCGACCTGCTGAATGTGCGCGTGGTGGCTGTGAACCCGGGTGGCCGCAGTGAGCCTGCTACACTCGCGGCGCCAGTGCCAATCCGCGAGGTTGTTGGTGAGTCACAGCTAAAGTCAGTTCCACAGACCACTTACACCTGTGTGCCTAAAGAGGGAAGTCCGAACAGCCCAAACTGAATTGTTTGAGCTTGCATTTAGACAAACCTTGTAACTATACACTTAGAGATTTAACAGCTCTTAGATAGAAATCAAAGATGCTATGATAATGTTTATATGCGGTGCTGTGCTTTAGTATACTGTTTGCAATCTTTCCTACTATTTATTTGTATTAACCTCAAAGGTGTCTTCAACAGTTCTCTAGCCTCAAACAAAACTTCACTCAGAAGACAGTTTCAGCAGTGTTAAGACAGCTTTCTAAATGTCCTTGTCTCCAACCTCTTTATCAGGAGGTGGCTGTAACTCGTGACCTTTCCTTAAAATACTCATGTTGCAACCCTGGAGTTATTAACTGCAGTGGCCTCAGATGGACTGCACAGATGTGGGCACATAAATCCCACAGGTGCTGACAAGACCTTTCATTGGCTGTAAATCTTTCTTTCACTAACACATCTTCAGACGTTACTGAAAGCTTGACAAATTAGGATATAAGATGAGATCTATGGACCTTTGTGACTTCCTGGTTTGCAACCTTAAGGACTATGAAGTGTTTGAAGCTAACAACAAAAAATAAATACGTCATCATAATAAATATTTTTCACTGATTTCTCATCAAAATCAATAATTTTAAAAGGGCTTCACAAATATAAAATGATATATACCATTAGACAATAATTAAAAGAGCATTGAATTATTAAAATAAAATAAGAGGAAAAAAATTGTGAAAAGGATGAATAGAAATCTGATATATAAAGTAATACATTTATGTAGCTATTAATTACCTGATACAACAGTAGAAATACACAGACATAAAAAGAACTGTTCCTGCTGGACTACATACTTTAAACATCAGTGCTACAGTCCGCCTCTAAAACAGCTTGTGCTGCATCAGTCTTTAAGATGATTTAATGGAAGTGTGAGTCAGCCCAAAGGAAAACGTTTGGCTAATGAACCATCTGTCTGCCATTTTTAAATGACTGCAGCACTGCGAGTGTGACCTCAGTGTCACTGTCTCTCTTCAGTTTATGACCGTGTCTCTCTAGCTGTTTTGTTTGACACAAGAGAAAAACACTTTGTATAGCTAACGAGTCATAAAGTGTTGTAAATCACTTAGGCCTGGTCTGATATCACTCTATTGAATGGATCACCCAGAAGTTTGGTTCACATGTTGGGTCCACCACATTGAGGAGGTTTCACTCAGTGAATATCTGTCAAACTAATGCCGTATCGCATCAGCATCAGCTATTCGTCATGTTTAGTGTTGATTAGCTAACGTAAGCATGTTACCAAGCTAAACTTCAGCATATATGCCCTGTCATTTCTTTCATTTTCTTAGCTTTTATGCAAAACGATTGACTTTTATAAAAAAAAAATTGAAAAAAGGGTACATTTTCTCTGTATACACTTGTATTACAGCAGTCAAATTAGAAATGTACCCAAATAGCAACAACAAAATGGTGACATGATCGTCTAAATCAGGAACTATGGGAATCAGAAAAAGGAGTAAACAAGAAAAATATGATGATTGTTCTTGCAAACAGACAGAACTTGATAGATTCAAATCGTAGATGAATATCCAGAACAACCGATAAAATGTGTCACACTTTCAGGTCCTTCTTTCTTAGACGTGTTTGTTTCCTTATTGGAGCTGTGAATTTCCATCAGCCATCGCGTTGAGTCACATTGATGAGGTGTTGACCTGAGCCGACATGCCCCAGTTATCCACTTTCAGGACAGCTTACCGTCTCTGAGCGTATATCCTGGTCGGGGTTCAAACTGCTTCGGACAAACAGGAAACTTTAGTTGAGAAATGTGAGTTATGCAATTAGATCTGCTGCTTGAATGGAGGGAGCGAAACCCGAGCCTAATTAATAGATTCTGGGTGGCTTGTTGGGGGTAAATTCAGCTGTGTGTCCTGACCAGGCACCCATCTACACACTCAGGCTTCTGATAAAGACACACTGTCCTAGATATGCTGAAAGCCCCCCACAAAGACACTTTATCCAGAGACAAAGCGAGGCTATGGATGGTTTGCAGGAGGACTCGCTCGCTGCTGGATGCTGTAATGTTAGGAACACATCCGGGCATTGCTGGGAAGTGTGCTGATTAGCAGGGATTAGTGTTTGAGCCAAATCTGGATGGGGGAATGAACCTGACAGTGGTTGGACATCACAATGAGCAGTGGTGTTATGCTGACAATTGTTGGAATACAAAGTGTGGGCAAGGATCCAGGTTAAATTGGGAACAACAGACAGAGAAATTGTGACTGCTCCAAAAAAGAAGAACAGGAAGAATGATTTCGATTGGCCGTGGAGATGCAGGGGCATCTGCAGGGTGAAAAAGCTGATGGGGGGTATCAGCTTGGTTGTTTCAGATTTCCTGTAAGCCCACAGAGCTTTTCAGACATCTGCTACTTATGCACAAACATGCTAGAGATGCCGTTCCTGATACTTAGCACCCAGGCCAAACACAACCATCCAGCACAGCAGCAGCTCAGAGGATGGCTCATAAAGTCCTAACCACAGCTAAATGAATCCATTTCATTTTATTCACAGCAGTTATCGCCGTAGATTTGGGTGTCTATAGTTTTCGGCCTCGAGTGTTTCGAGTTGTGACGTTAGACTGCAGCCGCCGTTGAAAGTGATGACATTCTCCCGCTGCTTCTTTGTGCCTGACACGGAGTGAACACGTGTTGGTTTATGTCCAAGTGTCTCATCACCAAAGCTATTTTTAAGAGCTGCCGGACACAGGGTCTTCCTCTTTGACCGTCTCTACCCAGATACTGGACTTCTTTTCCTCTCTCACATATAAAATATCTTCACATAGAGTTCCTATCTCCTTCTTTCTGCGCGTGCCCATTCATAATTAGCACTTTTTAAAGTATATACCAATACGTTCACTATAAAATTTGTGAAGATGTATTTTTTGTTGTGGATGACTTGGATCATTGGACAGTTTGGACTAAGTTAGTGGTTAATTTTAGCTCATTCGGTCATGCTGTCTGGTCAGCCTTGTCTCTGCTCTATTTAGGTCTCGTTGAGCTGACGTGTAGAGCGAACATGACCACATATTGGAAGTGTTCTTTGAACGATTTGTACACCGTGCATTGGTAGCTTGAATTGCTAGTTAGGTATCCAAGCAATGCAATGGATCAACTCATAGAAATAGAAAACCCAACAACAGAGAGTAAAACAAGTTTGGTTTTGCTACTGGTTTTCAGATCGTCCCAAGATCAAAATGCCCCGCAACCTCAGAGTGCGAGTTGTGAGGCAGGTTGGAGAGCAGATCAACTTGGTCATCCCCTTCCTTGTAAGCACATACACACACGATTGGTTAAGCCAACATCAAAGCACTATAGAATTTTTTTTTTTGCAGACATTACTTTCCCTCTTTTTCCCATACGTCAGGGAAAGCCCAAACCTGTGGTGTCCTGGCTGAAGGATGGTCAGCCTCTGGACACAAAGAGGGTCAACATCAGGAACAGTGACAAGGACAGCATCATGTTCATTCGCACTTCTGAGAGGGAAGACTCCGGTGTTTACGAGATGTCTGTGAAAGTGGACAGCTTTGAAGACAAAGCCCCCCTCACGCTTCAGATTGTGGGTGAGTCACACGTGCGTAATGTTTACATGTATTTGCCCTTGTTGGATCTAACATTAGTGACTTGATCACATCCTTAACAATGATGATCTTTGACCCCGGAGTTTGTGGCCCAGTTGTCAGCTGCTGCTGTGAAGATGTGCTGCCCAACATTAAAGATGATCTTACAGAGCTAAGAGGAGACATATATTTTAGCTTTGATGATCACACTGGTTATGAATTCAACCCTTTATAATTAAAGAAAGTGATGTGTTTCCTCAGAGCTGCCCGGCCCTCCAACCAGCGTGAAGCTGGCGGACACCTGGGGCTTCAACGCTGCCCTGGAATGGACCCCACCCAAAGATAGCGGCAACACAGAGATCACAGGATACACCGTGCAGAAGGCAGACAGGAAGACAGGGGTATGCTACATTTTCTACATACATATACATCCTGCCAATGTGTTGTCAGAATATTTAATGTGTCCATTCATGGTAAGATTATGGAGTGTTAATGAGCTGTAATACTTCTAAACACAGGTTTTTAATGAGTGGCTCTTTGTACTGATAGCACTATGTAACATTAGCCAAAGTTGTATATCAGATCAGACCTGTCTTGCACACTTTCAGATACTTTATTGGAGTTAAGAATCCCTCAATTGAGATCATTTCTCTGTTACAGAACTTGGATGAATTTACAAACATGAAACAGCTTTATGAAGACTTAGAATTGTTTTTTAAACTTCTTAACCAACGTCTTTCTCCTACTAACAATATGGATATAGTAGTCTTTATCGCAAGAGAAAGTGACTTCAAAGTCTGTCAAATAGCTAAACGTCTTTAAAAAGTTGTGCCTTGTGGTTTTGAAAGAGATCTGGCAGAGGTGTAAGTCAGCAAGAGAGAGCTGAAAATGTTCAGAAGTTTTATGTAGCCTTCTATCTCCTCGAGTCATTCTGTTACACACTATGGTTAAGAGAAAATAAAAACTGATTCGGAAAGTGAAATGCATTCAAAAAAGATAAAGCTAAAGGATGGATCTGAGGGCGTGCTCACACTAGGCAATGTTGTCCCATACCATACTGCTCCAGGACTAACCAGGCCTGAGCACGGTTACCTCGTGCACCTCGTTGACGTAATTATAAAGCGTGCTTAGTTTACAAGACAGACAGACTCAAAAAAAAAAAAGGGACGCTCGGTTGAGTCGGTGTCCTCACAACGAAGAAAAACACAGAGAGCATGACAGCTACTTTACTGAGTTTGTGGCTTATTTCAAGTCATTTTAGTCAGATACAGCCAGAACGCTCCGGGATTTATCGATAATGAAGGATGTCCTCGTTGTGTACCCAAGCTTGTGCTCATGCATGAACTGTACCGTGCCGAAGCACCTAAGTGAGTTGAGTTAAACTGTGTGTGTGTGTGTGTGTGTGTGTGTGTGTGTGTGTGTGTGTGTGTGTGTGTGTGTGTGTGTGTGTTGTGTGTCTTCCCACAGGAGTGGTTCACGGTGCTGGACCACTACCACAGACTCACTGCTACCGTCTCAGACCTCATCATGGGAAACACGTACTCCTTCAGAGTGTTTGCAGAGAACAAGGTGGGCACGGGTGAGAGCTGCGCTGTCACCAAGGCGGTGGCCACCATCCAGAAGACAGGTGACCTTCTGGACTCTTTTCTTAACTCCTCTGAGGTGTTTAAAGGCATGGCTGCTGTACAAGTGGGCGAGTGGGTACTCTTTAATGAGCTGCAGTAAGTGTGTGGGTCTTGTTAGCGTTAGCATGTGTGTGTTTGAAGTGAACACTTGAGGAGTGGAAATGGCTCTGGCACTGCTTTAAAAACACAAGTGGTAGCTCTCTTGGCCGGTGCTCAGCTGCTGCTGAAATACATTTTAAGAGGGTCTAACAATGTTAAGACAGCTGGCAGGGCAAATGCTGCTCTTACTATGTATGTGTTTATACTGTACTCACCTGAAGCTGTGTCCTTGCAGGGAATAATGTTTATGTAAGCCAGTGTGCTTAATGTGTTGCTTTGTGTTTGCTCTGATCTAAAATATTTTTCAGTCTATTATTGCTATAGCAACACAACAATAGTGACATTTTGTGATTTTCAAACATTTTATATACCTAAATACTAGACGCATGGACTTTTTCCATAGTTAAGTTAGTGTCTTAACCTTTGTTCTACAGGAAGTTTCTCAGTTAATTTCAAAATAAATGCAGGTTTGCATTGTAACAAGAAGTAAAGTACCCTCAGTCTTAAGACAGTACAACAATTCAAAGTGAAAGGGTTAAAAAAATAGTTTTTAAATGCAAAAATAATTGAATTTCAAACATGCGATTAAAAATGTGATTAATAGTATTTGGAATTCATCGATTAGTCATGATTAGAAATTTAAATCATTTGACAGCCCTACTTAATACTGTTTTATTGCTCAATGATTCTTCGATCCATAATGAGTTCCTTTTTTATGTGGTTAAGTTAACATTGTAACCTTTGAACCAGAAGTTCCTTACTTTATTTAAAAATAAAAGGCTAACAAAAATGTGTTAAATGCAAAATAATGGAATTTCAAACATTTAATTAAAAATGTGATGATTGACTATTGAAATTCAGTGATCATGAGTAAAAAAAAATGTGACAGCCCTACTCCTTATAGGTATCTCCTCTAAAAACAGACATAACTTATATTAATGATGTGCTGCACATTAAGCTGCATCCATACTCTACTTGGATTGTTGAACAGCATCAGAAAACTCCTCCCCCACAATCCTGATTGTACAATACTGATAGTGTTTGAGGTCTGCGTCTGACTACTTTTGTAACTTTCCAAACTCAACCATCAGACATTTACTCCAACTGCACACTCTGATTGGCCAGTGGAAAAGCAAGATTGGTTTGAACTTCTTGCCCTTTTTTGAAATTCCTCACCCAGCTACTTCTGTCACAATGAAGTTTAGAACAGTTAAATGTTTGAACTACTTGGGATCGAGCATTACAACACCCACCCACCAAGTTTTGACCTCAAAAATCCAGTATCACTTGGGCTTAACTGAAACACAGTGATCTGTTTATAACAGCAACTGAGCACTGGTTGGAGTGAGGAGCATGTCTTTATACAAACCCTTTAAAACATCAAGTGACAGGTTTTTCTTGCTGATACGTGATGCAGTTCTAGAAATGTTGGTAACTCCAACTTTGGTGCCCAACTTGGGTAACCTTACCTTAACTCCATTTAACCACTATGGGAGGAGTTAGAAAGTGGATAACAAGCCTGTCATTTTCATCATATATTGTCCATATGAATGTCAATGGTTTTAGATTAGTATGTCCAACAAGCTCATGTTGGTATGATGGCTGGCTGGCAACATTTTTTGTTAATAGCAGGAAGTGTTCCCCAGTGAAACAACATATCTGTTCCATTTGTTCACAGGCATTAACTACAAGCCTCCTGAGTACCCTGAGCACGACTTCAGCGAGGCACCCAAGTTCACCACCTCTCTCAGTGACCGCGCTGCCACCGTGGGATACACAACCAAACTGCTGTGTTCTGTTCGTGGAAGTCCAAAGGTTAGAGATGATCCTTAAATGGATCTTCAGTGTATCTTGTGTTTTAACAAATGACTGGTTGTTCAACACAACAATGAGGCACTGAGGAAACGTTTGGATATGTTTCTGATCGTAGGAAGAGGAAGTCTATCTTCTTGATCCAACATTTGTTATTGGATATTTAAACAGCTCTTATTGGAGCCCCTAGATAAATCATCTGAGTGTGCAGTTTACCGCTTCAGATGGAGTATCAGTGTCACCACTGTAAAGATCCCCTGTACAACAGCTGGAGCGGGGCTTACATTGGCATGTCTGTGTGAAGTTTCAGAATGTCTCTCACTTTTTCTTGGCGACCGCTGCTCTGGTTAAACATATCTTTACAGTTGTCTGGCTGACGCAGATGGTGTAAATGCAGATGATTAGCTGTCCTTGGTAAGAGAAGTCAAGGACAGCTTGGTCAGTGTGTACACGCTGGTGTAGCTGAGACAAATCAAAAAGAAACGGATGGCGGCTCGGGCTGCCCTCATCGTGCTTTATTGTCCCAGAAGAGCCCGAATGTGACTCTCTAAGTAAGCACTAAGATTCATCAAATTGTTTCCTGCTTTTGACAAAAGTTTCCAATTGTTGATTCACGCCTTGAGTTTAGATTTAGAATCTTAAAACATTCACTGAACGTGTCAAAACGAGACGTTGGTGCCTGAAGACCAGCATGCTGGAGTTCTGCTACCAGTTCAGCCAATCTTCAGCTGCTGTGTACCCACAACAGCTGTGCGAAAACATACCCGCTGATTATCTGCAGGGGACCATGGAAAGAGAGGCATTGGACACCTTTCATACTGGAAACCCTCATACTCTGAATGTGTACTCATGTTTGACCCCCATACATGTGAACCTGCTGCCACAGGTTAATCCCTCAGTGTCAGCTTTCACCTCCTATGGTCCTTATCACATCACTTTAAACCACATCGTTACATAATGACGGATACCAACAATTAAATGAATACAGGGTTGATATTTTTCTCACTTGGGCTCCATCATCCCCTCCCTCTTTCTTACTTTTTTTTTTACACCTATAATGTCACACCCAGTTAGTATGTGTGCTACAGTACATTTATCAGGCTGCTTTCTCCCCTCTCTCTAAGAGTCCAGAGCCCATTGGGACCTGCTGAGGATGTCCAGCAGAAAGGCATTCAGTGTGATTAGTTGTCCTGCTGACTCTGATAAAGAGTTGTCATTTATAGAGGCGGAGAGAGACTTCATGATGAGCTGAGAGGGAGAGGTGAGGGAGAGAGAGAGAGAGTCGATAAACAGGGAGACAACAAAGAGACAAAGATAAGAAGCATAGCCTGATATCCTGTTAAGGCTAAGTGGAGATGTTGCTGTTTCGCAGGAGGTCCTATTTTTGTCACCTGTCATGAGTGCAGCACTTTTATCAGTGTGACCGGCATCCACGCAGAAGGAGAGACAGAGACAGAAATGTGATGGGAGATGAGGGAGGAAAGGGGATTCAAAAATAAGTCGATTGATTTGCATTGTCTTTATCTCCATTTTTGGTTGTTTTGCAGTTTAACTGTGGCCTGTAGGGTTTTAACAGGAAACTGGCCGCTTGTTTGTTTCTCTATCTGTCTTGGCCAAGTGTGGTACAGGGTTGTTTGAGTCCTGCAACGTGCTGCAATCTGATGGCCAAGAATAAGTACATTTTGTGCATCCCTATGCAAGCCTGGTCAGAGCAGGCCCAATCTGACTTGTTATCCGTATCACTTCAGTCAAAACCTTTTTTTTTTTTACTGTTTGAAACCTCTCCATAAATTCACTCTTCTTGCGTTTCCATGTTTTGAGATATTGCACACTGTCATGCCACAGTTAACAAGATAGATGTTTAAAGTTTCTGCAGCATTAGACTGTAAAACTCACCAACCAAACCTTGTGCTTATGTGCACTTGTGTTTTCATACATTCTTCTGCTTTTATATCAACAGGTGTTTGGAAAATTACTTTCAGAGCTCCGAATAATATGATGATTACTCAAATCATTAAGATTCATAACCTGTGGACTGTAAATGTGGGTACTTAGTTTTATGGAGATCCGAACTTGGGGTTGAGGTTTTTTATCAGATTTTTCTTTCTGGACAGAAAAACAAATTACAGACCAACATTGCCTTCAAGAAATAATGCATTCAGTCCAAATACTTTATCTATAAATCCTCATTGCTTCAATGCACCGGTCCAAACTTTGATACTCATTTGATACCTGCATGTCTACGAAGAAAAACAGCACCAAGCAGCATCTTCAGTTTTTTAACCGGTGTCAGTTTACAACAACATCATTAACATCAGCATCAACATTTTCGCTGCCAAAGGCTCAAATACACAAGAACTGGTCCACTGCCAAGACTGAAACCTGTCCCTCAATTTCGTCTTGTCCATTTGAGAGGGCAATGGGTGAGAGAGGATGCAATGGATGAGTTTTAATTTATTTTAGTTTAAGTTCAATTCAAAAATGCAACAAAAAAAGTTACATTTGAATATAAAAATCAAATCCTGTTAATCTGTCCATCTTAATAACCAGTTTACACTTATGATATTATCAGTAAATAACTCAAATTTCTGACCTTCATAAAAAAAAAATCTATTTTTAAATCTTAAGTAGCAACTCAGAACTAAATTGGTCTTACACACGAGCGCTGGAGAATTGTAACAATTTGTGCTGAAATGCATCAGCTGAGGTGAAATCCAATAACCAGAGTCACACTGCATGAAGCTGGACCCTCAGAAATCCAGAGAGAGTGTCACTGAGACTCTGAATAGCACATACCTGATGAGGTCAGGCAAAACACTTAAGTTACTCTCATTTGACCAAACTGTCACGCTCAGCAGACACAGTCTGAGAATATGCTGAGTCTGCCTCCTGAGTCTGCCTCATGAAAGGTTCAGATTGTAAAAGAACACGTGCCAAATTTGACCAGATCGCAAATATTTGTATCACTTGTTTTGAAATGGACGTGTACCTTTTTCATTTCTAGCCATTTCTTCAACTTAGGAAGCACACTGAACTATGAGGATGTAAATTGTGGTTCAAGAAATTAATGTGCTAAGGATCTATAGATATTTATTTAGAGAGAGCAGCTAAAGAATGACATACTGTTTAAAGTCTAGTGATTTACTTCTGTTGAAATACCAGCTGCTGATGTATCATTCAATTTTACATGTTTCACTTTTACTTTACTAATATAAAGGGTGTGAAAAAAATCATGTCAAAACAGCTCAAACTGAGCTTATATTTTGATATTAAAGCAAAAGCAGGATCTGATTATCTCTCTGTTGTTTACTCTTAAAGGACCAATATGTACGATATTTACTGAATTAAATCCTAACATAACCCTACTCTATCATCGGACACTAAGTAAGCTACTTTTTCGAATGAGCTCCATGAGCAGAAGCGTGGTAAAACTAGGATTAATATTGGAGATGTTTTTAAAAAATGGAGGGAGGTTAGACCATTGCGACATGACAACCTGCATGCACATCACCTTTATGTGGGGAGGGGGGGGGGGGGGGGGGGTTGTGTGTGTGTGTGGTGGAAGACAGCTCTCTCTAATGTTTTGAATTTGGACTGCAGTTCCAATTTCAAACTCTATGTGTCAGAGTTACATATTGCTCCTTCAACCCCTTCCATTTTTGCACATGTCCAGCATAGCTTGGCATCAGCCTTAGCTTTCGAAGACACAA
Source organism: Labrus mixtus (assembly GCF_963584025.1). Lineage (NCBI taxonomy): Eukaryota > Metazoa > Chordata > Actinopteri > Labriformes > Labridae > Labrus > Labrus mixtus. Next base: position 15,734,989 of record NC_083626.1, on the reverse strand, counting down.
TGGCCACTGCCAGTCAGCGGTGACGGAGAAACAGTAGATATCATGTTTTTTTCTTTCTTGTTGGACTCAAACTGTCGAGGTAAAGTGACGATGATATATATTATATATATATTCCAGTTTGGGCACTTAAAAAAAAGACATTCCTTCTCTTGCAGGTTACAAGGCTAAAGAAAATAAATATTCCAGTCATATCCCCTTTAACATGCATCTGTGCTTAATCGGATGAATCCTAGCCTTGCTCACTGATGGCTACTTTGTTTGTTTAAAGCGTCAGAGCTAAACCTAAACAGACCAGAGGCTGTGTGAAGCAAACTACTGTAAAAACCCAACTGTGAAAATATACTCTGAATGTTCTGTAAACATGTCAGAATGCTTCAAAATGCTCTTTATTTATCGGCATATTGCACACACCGCAACAGAAAAATGTCACGCATTATACTGTATATGAGGCCTTATTCATGATATCCTTCATGATATCATTGACACACATGCCATCATGGTTATTGTAGCTGGTTTATTAATGGAGTTCAGTCATGTTTTTAATATGAACTTTATTTGTTAATTTAAACTGATTTATAAAGATCCACATCAGGTTGGTAACATTTTCATATTTAGAAGTAAAAAGTCAGTGTGCATGTAAATGTATTCACTGGTACAGCTGCCGGGGTTAAAAAAGTTGAACTCCTCTGATGACCCTTCACACTTTTCTCTCACTCTGCCTGCCTGTCTGTCTGCATGTTTGGGTGTCTCTCAGTTCTGTCTTGCTTTTAAATCTTCTAAATCCAAATGAATTGCTACCTTTAAATCAAATGTCATGTCGTCATTTCTTTCAGAATCATGACATCATTGGCGGTATCTATCTTTAGGTTTATAGTTCCATGAATGTTTTTTTTTTTTTTTTTTGTCCCCGCTTCTCCTCCCCCTCAGCCCAAGATTGAGTGGTTGAAGAATCAGATGGTCATCGGTGACGACCCCAAGTTCCGTAAACTCTCTAACCAGGGCATTTGCTCCCTGGAGATCCGAAAGCCCTGCAGCTTTGATGGAGGTATTTACACCTGCAGAGCCAAGAACGCCCAGGGGGAAGCCACTGTGTCCTGCAAGCTGGAGGTCAAACGTATGTATCCACAGATTCATGATAAATTCCCAGTTTCAATTTTAAAAAACTGTAATGAATGTACTGATTTACTTGCTGCAAGCTGTAGAAAGAAATGATGTATGTTACTCTTTGCTTAATACTTAATATGAAGCTGTAATATGAAGTAGCAGCTGGTAGTTAGTGAGGTGCAAGCTGTTTTCAATCTTTGTAGTAATCTAGACTAACTCTTTATCTAAGCTAACTCTTTAGCCAACATTGTAAATTTATTAAGGTACCAGAACCTTTATCAATCTAAAAAAAAAACATGAATTAACATCTATTTTCCTCTCCCAACAGAGATTATTATTTCAGAGAAGGGGAAATAAACCAACACCCAAAACTCCAGAGGTAAGGATCAGAAAGAAATGTCCAGATAGTTAACTACGCTTTGTTCACAAGCATTTTACAAACACATTTGATCACTACATTCAAATAAAATATCCTTCAATCAAGTGTTAAAAACCCCTTTAACATTTAACACTGCTCATATACTGCTTTCACACATACAGCTAACATTATGTTGGACTCCAAGACAGATCCTGTTTGTGCATGTGTGTGTATTTCAGCCTATGTGTGTTGAGCATGTTCATTAACAGAGTGTAAGATTGAATTTCCCCTCGCGGGATTAATAAAGTATATCTTCTTCTTCTTGCCCTCTCCTCTCCTTCACCTCTCACTCAGCCTCCTCCTCAGTGCGTCTTGTACAGTGTAAGCCCTGCTTTTGGATGTGATAACGTGGCAAAGATTAATATCAGTCAAACAGGAATACCAAATTTGATGTTTTTACAGCTTAAGCATTTCTATTTATACCCTTACAGCAATGCTAATGTTTGGCCTTTTTCAAATTCTCCAGTGGTGTAGCCTTTCAGGGAGCGTTGGGAGACTTTAAAAACATGAAGAGGTGAGAGAGGGTGGAAACCGAATGAAATGACCAACGATTAGCCAGAAGACTGAACCCATTGGTAAAAGGATGCACAGGATAGTTGAAGGTTGTTAAATTGAATGAGAGAAGGATAATGGTTTTATCATACTGTAAAGGACATACCACTGTTTCTTTTTATGGCAAACATTATCACAAAACAAACTGGATGTACAGTAAGAACGTTTGAGCCATCAGTCAATTACAATTTTCCCTGCTCCGAAAAAATGAAAGGAACACTTAATCCTCACACTATAACACCAAGTCAGTTTAATTTCAGGGATCTCAAACTGTCCATTTGGGAAGCACACCTGATTGTGAATCAGTTTCTCAAGCTTTTTTTTTGCAAATTATAACCGGTGCAATGGAGAGGCAAAGCAAGACAACCCCCAAAGAGGGAACAGTTTTCTCTAGTTTCATGCTACTACTGGACCTCCAGCAGTCTACTGGTGTGCGTGTTTCTGACCAAACTGTCAGAAAACAGACTCGATGAGGGCGGCAGGAGGGCCCAAAGTCCTCTAGTGGGACCTGTACTGACAGCCGGCACCATGGAGCTCGATGGGCCTTTGGCAGAGAACACCAAAGTAGGCAGTTCCGCTATCGGAGCCCTGTTCTCTTTACATTCTCTCACCCGTCTCAAATAAACTCAACCACACCATGTGTGTTTTCAGATAGTAGTTCAGCACATTTAACGTTTCATTTTAAACACATTTAATTCCAAAAAGTGTATCAGCTAAAACAGCAGAGCTCTTGAATGTTATTCAAACAGAAGTTATTTTCTACAATAAAAGTGAGTATTTACAGCAGGAGCAGATGTACACAGGATTGACCCATACTTGTTGCTTATCCGAGTTCGGATGCGGGTATTTTGTGCAGGTCAATAGACTGCATTTGTGTCGTGATTTGTTCCTTCTTCTATTTACGCCCTTACTGTGTTCAAATTTTAGGGTAAATTTGACACATTTACCCTAAAATCTGTTTCAGCCAACAGACTTCTTGGAAACTGATGTGACACGTGCGCGGTTGGCTATAAAAGCCCTTGACTACATCTGTTTTAATTGAAAAGGAAGCACTGAGCCGGGTTGCGAAGAGTGTGATGTGGGGGCTTGAAAATGTTGTATTTGATCTTACTGTTTTAAAAACACACTGCTATGTTTACTGTAAACCTAAATTGTGTTTATGTTTCGTCCACATCAGTTATAGTTCACACAGCTGTTTAATAAACATCAGGAGTAACCATTTGTGAACACATTTCCACTTCTAAGTATGGATGTAAATTTCTTATTGTGATTTTGGAACTCAAAATTGAATGTGAGGCTTCAATATCATGACTGAGTTGATTGACGTTAGCAAATCAAATGGATGCAATCTCTGTGCTACATGCACACTACAGTAATTGACCTTCAGTGCGGTCAGGGACACGTGTGTTCACACCATACCTCAGACAGGGTCACATGCCTGCCTGAACACCACCCTGATGTGGCTCCAGTGATCACATCTTAATTTATAATGGAAGTGCTCGGATGCATTCACACCTGTATTCACAGCTATCCACTTTCAATCAGATAACCGAAGGCTTATTTTCACATCAAGTGTCAACTGAGTCTATATAGATGACACTGGTGAGTTTTTTTAGAGATTCGACAAGCGGTCCTGTGAGGCATAACCATACATGGGAGGGCCTCTCATGGGGAAAACGAGGGATTAAGCAGGGAGCGCCTTTGGGCGGCGTTTGCTGGAGAGGGTGATGTCAGCGCGGCACTCCACAACTTCTAAAAATGACTCCAGATGATCTGACACACAGCCAAACTCTTCGCATTACCCTGAGTCAACAGGCCAAGAGAGGAAGTGAGAATGGGCTAAGAGGGCAGAAACCAAGCCAGATAATCTGCGATGGAAAATACACAAAAACACACACACACACACACACAACCACACAATCGAAACCCGGAACAAATCAACACACACTTCCTCCCAGAGCATTCCTGGCTGAAGGTGATTATGAACAACTCATGACCCCATTAAACCCTCTTTTTGCTTTTATTCCCCAGTGCCTTTAAGGGAGCTGCAGAAGTCCAGGTCTTATGTGTGAAGGTGAGTTTGTCTGTTTGTTTGTGTGAGTTTGTGTGCATCTTTCAGAAAAAAACAACTCTTAACCCTCTTTCTGTTATTTGCTCTCTTATTTGTGCAGAGTGTTTGCGGAGGTGAGATAAAAAGTCGTGGCTGTCCGAGCGTCAGCGTGTATATAATGAAGAAAGAGAAAGAAAAACATACCAACATCATCCCCACCCACCCACCCACCCAGCCCTAACCACTCCTTTCAGAATGCGAGGAAGACCCACCCATCACATCCCAGTTTGCCAAATGTTGTTTGTTATTTAAGTTGGTGACATGTACTGTCTGTATGTAAGTCTAAATTTACCATGTTTTTTTTTTCTGCCTGTGTCCATGTGCTGTTTATTACAGTATATATATGTACGACATAATAAAACAGTAAATCCTTCACATGCCTTTTCAATGACTGAATGGAGGTGTAATACAAATATATATTTTACCATGTTTTATGAGGGTTGGTACTGACTGGAGTAGCTATAGTAGCTGCAGTACTAAAATGCTACACATAGTTTGAAGTAAGATACAGTTTATTGCATAAAAGATAAAGACAACTTAAAAATTAGAATAACTTTTTAATTCAGCATTTTACTATATAAGCTGGCCTTCAAAGGACAACAGTTTGATTAAAGGGATAGTTCATCAAATTAGAAAAATGGGGACGCCTGACCGGCGACGTTTTTTAGGGGTACTTACAGTAGTAATCGGTTTACTCAGGAGAGGTTTTGAAATGCCCCCAAAAATGTGCCAATTTTAACATTAAAACAAAAGTCTAGCACAAATGTCTAAATACTGCATTTTCATTAAATACGATTACATTACTGTAAATATCCCCAGTACACAGAAGATGTATGAGCCTTTGCTTGCCCTTAGCATTACAGTTGGACATGATGTGACTTATTACATAGCATGAAATAAATAAAATGTTAAAATGTACTCCACACATTCGGATTTGAACTCATATTTAGTTAACTTTGACTTATTATATTTATTTATTTTTAATTTTTAGTTTATTTTACCAAGAAAAATCTCATTGACATTAAGAATCTCTTTTTGAGTGTCCTTGTAAAGACAGGCAGTAGTACATTTTACCAAAGTTACATACGTACATCCCATAGTAAAATTACAAAGCACAGGTCAACAAACAATATTCAAACACAGTCAGAAGCATGTAACAATACTGTAACAGACAAAGCCTGACATCCTGAGACTATGACAAAAACAGGCCAGGTCTTTCTATTATATTAATAATATTATCTTATTATTACATACTGATAAATGGTCTCAAACACTGGTTCTCAACTGGTCCCACCACCAACTCCATGAAAATCGGGACCCAAATTTCTGATATTTTTTTTCAACCCATCAGATTTATTGACTGAAAAATAGTGCAGTTTGGACCTCAGATGGTACAAAACATGTGACAGATTAAAGAGAAGAAACAAAACCAGGATGTTTTAAGAGCACTTCATAGATTTGCGACCCACTGAAAACTGCTCCGCGACCTACTTTTGGGTCCTGACCCACCAGTTGAGAACCACTGGTCTAAAAAGTGTGTGAACTTAACTTAAGCCTGTTTATTCACATACTGTTTACTATTTTTATTTGACCTCATCTACCACATAAAAGTCGAAGTGATACATGTCTTTATCTCTAAACGTCAGCATTTGTGGTTCCATGTGTTATACTGACACCTTATGGTGAGTATGGTGAGACAAAAACACTGACAGGAACACAAAAACAACACGTCCTGACAGGCAACAGCTCTGCCATGAGGGAAGTCATAACTTCACCCACAGACTATAACTCCTGTACTTACTTTCTTTTAAATAGATCACTTATAAGGACACGAGACACTGCAGACTGCGTATGACTTAACATTTTGATTATTTTCAAATGTTTTGAAACATACATGGTAAGGTTTTGTTGGTTTTATATCTCTCTCAAGAGCTGAAGGCAACAGGATGTGAGGGTTGTGGTTAATGGGTAGGCTGCAAATATATAAAGAAACATGTGGTTCTGCTAATGTTCCCCAAATCACATCACACCCACAGGTTGAAAACTTCACAGAGACAGGAAACTGTTCTTGTAGCTTACACGTCTGCTGAAAAAAAAAATCAGTTAATTTAATCAAAAATAATACAGATTAACCATCTTATATTGAATTTATACTGAATATCTTCTCCTTACACACATTTAACACCTTTTTATGCACTACCACCCAATTGTCAGTGCAACTTAACATTCTGTCATGTTGTGTCACTTCCCCTAAACTCATGTTACTTTTCAGCTCAAATCAGCAACCCAATGCATGTTGAGAGCACAAAAGCTAGTGTGGTTGACAACCACATTTCCTGTTGCTTCAACAAAACAAAAAAAAACAGAGAGGTGAGTTCTGAGAAGAGTTTTTTACACACCCTTTTCGAGTCTGCGCCCTATTTTCTGAGCGTCACTACACAGCAGCTACATGAGTCAATCCAGCAACACTGCCTTTACATGTACAGCTCAATGGAAAATGTGGCTCACCCAGGTCTTCTGTGTGATATGTAAGTTCTAAAGCATACTTTTTAAAAAAAATTCATCTTAAATAAAGAATATTTGCATGTACATTTCAATTTGATGTTCATGTTCATCTTTTTTTATATTTGGCAGATTTCACTGCTGTTTGTGCAGCTGAGGATCCTCAAGATGGTAAGAAATCAGTTTACCTAAGATGATTTAGTATTTTCTGGATATTGCACTGATTTCAACTGTAGTTTTAAGCTAATTTAACATTTAAAAATAACATTCTGCTTTAAACAGATTTTATTTTGTTCACAGGAAATGCACAATAAATTAAATGTTCACTTAAAATTGAATCTTAGATTAAAGACTAAATAGCTTTACCCATTTTTTGTACCAAACAAATGTTGCAAAAGTCTTCAACTAAACTGTCTAAACAAGCGGAATAATGTTGAGGAAGTACATGAGTATATCAACATGAGGAACATGATGTACTTTGTTATAATGAGTCTAAAAGTTTCTACTATTAAACACCTGCTTGTGCAAGATTTCATTTCAGTAGTATGTTGTTCTAAATGTTTTGTTCAAATCATCAAATCATTTGTTGATGCCTGATTGTTAATCGATACAGGTCTGAGTTTGTTATTGCAGACGTACCTGCTTGAATCTCCACCTAAGATAAAGGTAGAGCTCAAACGTTGAATGTTCTGATATAAATTCTGCTCTCTACGTTTTCATCCACCAGCCATGACAATGCCCGGAGATGTACCTTCAACTACTGCTCGGCTGGAAGTGATTACAACTGTCTATGGTGAGAATTCAACCCAAGTTTAAACCATTATTGTATGACAAACAGGTTTAAAGTTTTAATTATAATATTTAGTGGATTTAATTTTCAGAAAATGTTAATTCCTGAAAACAGTATTTCATACAGCGTGAGAGGTATGAGAGAGCAGATATGTTAATACATTTGACAGTAATGTGTTCAATTTGTGAACCAGCAAAGGAAAGCTATGAAATCACCTTGGGCGTTGTCAAAAAAAATTCTCACAGTTGTTCCTTTTTTTACTTTCTGTACTTCTTTGTAGCGATGACATCATAACTGCAATTTGTCCTCTAAAAAGTTTACTTATTTATGTTTTATTTTGCTTAAGTTTTCCATTGATCTGGTGTTACATGGATGTTCCATATAATCGTATTTGAATGTATTAAATCATGTATTTAAATCAATTTCCAGAGCCTCCCGTACCATCTCTGCAGCTACTTTCCACCTGGTTGGATGTGTTCCCTTCTGAGAAAGTGGAGTTCAGATGTGGTATTGCTGGAAGCTCCGACTGGAGCTTCACCTGGAAACGGAATCAAGAGCAAGTGGAAGCTTCAGATCCAAATGTGTCACTGTTTACAGATGGTTCAAATCTTACAGTGACTGCAGCAGACCCAAACTATTCTGGAAGTTATTCCTGTAAAGGCCAACACAAAACAAACGGCATTTATACTGCAGATAGTGCCCCACTCCAACTCAGAGTTCAGTGTAAGTATTGGGTTCCATCACTTTTTCTTCTTTTGCTAAATATCTGGTCAGCATTAAATGATTGAAATGGTATTTTTCTATCTTCTATTCAATTAGCAAACAAACCCAGGCCCGCTATGAGCCAAAAGCCAAACTTTAACAAGATGTTTCCTGGAGAGTCTGTCACCTTCACTTGCACAGTCCGTGAGTCCTCTGGATGGGAATATCTGTGGTTCCATGATGGAAAAGAAATCCATGCATCTAGCTCCATTTACACTATAAATCCTGTTGGTCATCCAAACAAAGGACAGTATCACTGTCAAGCCAAGAGAGGAAAAATCCCATTCTACTCAGAGGAGAGTACACCAACAGTTCTTCAAGTCTCTGGTCAGCAGACCTCTAAAATATTTAATCATATGATAAATACATGTCACTGGGTTGTATCTTCAATTTCTTGGTTATTTGTTGATCATCTGTTTGTTTTCTTCTTCAGATCCACCTACACCCTCTCTGAAGTTGCAGACTTCTTGGCTGGATGTGTTCGAGGAGGAGAACGTGGCATTTAGCTGTGAAGTTGGCATTTCTGACTGGACATTCACCTGGTACAGGAATAAAGAGGAGCTCCAGGCTGACTCTGAGCTGACAATTGATGATGAGGGAACACTGCTCAACATCACATCCGTCAATAAAGCCCACGGAGGAGTGTATGCCTGCAAAGCTTACCTTGAAACCCGAAATGTCACCTCCGGATTCAGTAACACAGCTGCTGTCACAGTTTATGGTGAGCTGTCATTGCTACATAGCATAACACAAGCAACACATTTAAATTAAGCTAACTTTCAGTCTGGTTTGCTTTTTTTCAAGACTTACTCTGAATTATCCCTCAGCTTAGCTTAGCCAAATTTAGATTCGCACAAATATAACAAAAAAAAAACAATTTAGGCTAACAAATTAACATTATGTTTGTCAGCCTAAATACGCAAATATATAAATTATAAAATTGACACATCGTGGTCTTAGAGGGGATTAAGTGCTGGAATATTATTTTGCTTGTAGCAGTTATTTCCTTTAGTCTTAAAGCCAGTTGCTAAGACAGTTTGTGAATTTTTTTTTTTTTTTAACCAAGCAAATGTGGTTTTCCTCTTTACAGCTTTGTGCAAGGCTAAGCTAATCAATATTTATAGTACAGATATATTAAGTCTTTTTGATACTTACTAGTATCCGTATAGGTTTCCGGTATTGTATGTACATGTATAAATACTTTTTAACTGCCATATAGCATCGATGGGGTAAAGACAGTTCATATCTGCAGAGATACAGGAAATTGAATTGATTGGTGTTAAACTCAAAATGTTTACAATATTTCTCAACTCTCACCGAAAATAGAGAATGCATATTCCTCAAAATGCCAAACAACTATTCCTTCTAATTGTCTACGTTAATGTACAACTGGATCGTAAGAGACTGAATTTACTCAGACTTAGTACATTGTTGCAGTAACAAAGTATGAACTTTTGTATGTTTCAGACAACACGCCAAAACCAACTTTGCACAAAGTTCCTGTTTCCAACCCCATGTATGTTGGAGAAACAGTGAACTTCACGTGCAATGTTGATGTGTCTTCTGGCTGGGAGTATCAGTGGTACAAAGATGGATATGATCTGCCTGCCACCAGCAAAAGCAATGCCATTCGTCTTGATCTTTCCAATGTGGGGAAATACTCGTGCAAGGCCACCAGAGGCAAAATCATGTCAACCGATATCAGTGAGGAAATGCAACTAGATGTTCTTAGTAAGTGAAATAAAAGTAAAGCAGCATTTCAAGCACTGTGTTACAGCAAGCACATGTATAACATGATCCATATCCATGGTCCATATATAAAATGCTGATCATCTCAGTGTAAATAAGGACGTTATTTGTGTTGTCCTTGTGTTTAAAAAACAAACCATGCAGCTGCTCTTGAACGAGGTGAAACAGCATTTTGAGTGCTTTTTTTTTTTTTTGCATTTACTGCTGAAACAGGATGTTGTGGTAAAGTAACACAGGGCAGCATTCTTGTTTATTTAGATAGAACTGGCATACTCACAGAGAGATGGAAGATGTTTTTTGAAAGGAGATAAGGGCTTTACGTGGTTAACAAAGTTAGAAATGTCAATCTAAATGTTCACAACGGAAAACTACATTTAAGAGCTTGGTTTGGTTACCTTTGTTTTAGGCCTTTTTTTAAAAATCTTGAGAAACGTTTTGCCGCTTCCGCCTTGACAATATGAAATGATCTATGTGTTCTCAAAGGTTGAAGACATTTTAACCTTTGACTCTGTCTAATAGGCTGCTGTATCTGTGCTTAAGACTATAGCTGTTTTGTTATCTTTATATGCTGAAGATGTAAGATGAGAAATAAATCAAGAAAAAACAGCACATGACAAATTCTGTGTTGTTTTATTAAAGTGTTTAAGTTTGAATCCTCATATTTACATATGTCGCTTTGATGTAACTTCATTGTGTAAGATCAATTGAATTGTTTTTAACTCTCTCTTTCTCTCCCTACATAGAAATTCCTGTTTCTTCCTTGAAACAAATGACACCGTGGTTGGATGTCTTTCCTGAAGAGAGTGTGCAGCTGAAGTGTGAGACGGATCAAGGCACTGGATGGACTTATACTTGGTCCAGAGATGAACGGGAGGTCAAGGCTGACAGTGTTGTGTCTTTTGACCTGAGTGGATCGCTTCTTTCCATCAAGTCTGCTTCGGCTGCACATAAAGGACAGTATAAGTGCAAAGGACACCTGAAAGAAAGGTCTGTCAGCAGCAACTCTAGCTCTGGACTAACTCTCACGGTGTATGGTGAGTTCTTTTTTCTTTTAGCTTACATATAAATAGATTTTTGGGAGTTAATCTAGAATAAATTATTCCTTAAACATAAAAAATAGCTTTTTTAATCAACTAAGTCAGGGGGCATAGGTGTTTGAGAAAAATCAGGTTAAACACAGTCTTCTCTTTACACTTGATGTGGCCTATTTTTAACATCCTAATTATTTATTGATTCCCTCAGACAAGAAACCAAGTGTCATTCTGACGCAGGATCCAGACTACAAGGTGATGTTCTCTGGGGAGTCAGTCTCCTTTAGCTGCCACATTAATGTTTCCTCTGGGTGGGAGCTCATGTGGTACAAAGATGAGAAGGAACTTTCCGGATCCAAAACAAGATATCATAACATTTCTGTCAGCACAGCAACTGCAGGATCATATAACTGCAGAGCAAAGAGAGGAACTGCAGAAGTCTTCCACTCCAACTACAGCCAAACTATACACCTTCAAGTTAAAGGTTTGTTTCTATTGAGCGCTTTGAAACACTCAGTATGCTGAAGTTATGAGTTTTCCTTTTTTTCTTCTACTGTGCACATCTGTTATTTTATACTATAATCGAGCTGGTTAGCTGTTATATTGAACAACAACTGTTCACATTATAAAATACATGAAGTTGCATTTCTTTGTTGTGTTTCAGAGAACAAGCCTAAACCCTTGATGACACAACAGCCTAACGTAGACAAGGTGTACGTTGGAGAGTCAGTGTCCTTTGAATGTAAAGTTGAAGCCTCATCTGGTTGGGAGTACTTCTGGTACAAAAATGAAACACAATATATCAGGAGCAGCAGATTTACCATCAATGCCACTCTATCAGACAATGGGGTTTATAAGTGCCAGGCCGTAAGAGACAAAACATTGTGCCACACAGAGTTCAGTGATGAACGGACTTTACTCATATCTGGTGAGCCAAAACAAGTGAAGAGGTTTTAATTTGTTGTGATGTGAAGAAAATGTGACCTTCATATCTTACTGATTCCTCTCCGACTACTATGAATTATAATAGAAACATACAAAGAAAGTATACTAAGGGTATTATTAAGGGGCTGTTGTGTTTGTGTCTCTTCTCAGAAATTCCTGTCCCATTAGGACAGTTAAAAACACCTTGGTTGGATGTGTTCCCCACTGAAAGCGTGAAGTTGAGCTGTGGGATGGATGGCAGCTCTGACTGGATGTATACATGGTACAAAGACAAACAGAAAGTCCAGCCTGCTGATACCACACATTTGGACTCAGATGGAACTACTCTGTTCATTGACTCTACTTCAGTCTCCCACCGTGGACGATACAGCTGCTTAGCAAAACTCAAGAGCAGGTCTGTCGACAGCAGCCGCAGCTCTGAACTAACACTCAATGTTTATGGTAAGCTTTTTGGGTTCTTTTTTGACACTGTAGTAGTAATTTTTTATTTGCTGTTTTATTTTGATTCATAACACCGTGGCAGGCATGTGGGGAAAAAAATCGCCACTTTCCTCTTAATTGTAGAAGTTAGATTAGAAGTATTTTTGTCGGGGGGTTGGAAACAGGGATGAGTAAGTGGGGAATCGGTTTAGTGACAAGGGTCGGAGTAGAACTCGGCCGTCCACTTCTAGGACATAGGAAGCACGACAAGACTGCTACGCTATCAGGCACCCTGCCATGAGACTGTTAACATAGCTTAGTTTAGCATTAATACAAACAGAAACTGCTAGCCACAGAAAGGTTTTTTTAGTTCTGTGGCTATAAGACTTGAAGACTTTAAAAGTGTTAACTAAAGTTAAACCACAAACTATTTATAGTTTTGAAAGTGTTTTGAAAGTTTTTGAACTAACTGAATTAGATACATTTTGGGGGGATTTGTGTTTTCACCTCTGGAGGCCGGGCTAGCAGTTTCCTCTGCTTCAAGTCAGAATGCTAAGCTCAGTTAGTGGCTGCAAATGTATACTCTACTGACAGAAAAAAAAATTGTTACTAATCTTCTGTCATTTATACGACGGAGGATTAGGGCCACGTTAATTTTTTTTTTAATTTCAAGATTATTCTCATAAATTTACGACTTTAATCTCGTAAATTTACGAGAATAAAGTCATAAATTTACGAGATTAAAGTCGTACATTTACAACTTTAATCTCGTTTTTTTTTTTTTTTAACGTGGCCCTAATCCTCCATTGTACATTTAGCTGTCAGCCAGCAAAAGAATACTATTTCCATGAGGTTGAATTATTTTTTAAGTAAAATAAAAAAAAAGAAACATTTTCAGTCCGGTTATATAATATTGAGTTGTTAAAGTCCAGCACCTCCTCACTCTTAGCTGTGCAGTGTATTGTGAATTTGTGGTTTTACTTATGTAATGTCTTGATTTTCACCCCTCAGATACAAAACCAAGAGTCACACTGACACGGACGCCCACATACAATGTGACACACACTGGAGATTTAGTCTCCTTCCACTGTCACATTAATGTGTCTTCTGAATGGGAATACATGTGGTACAAAGATAACAGAGCTATTGTTGAATCTGGAAACAATCACACCATCACATCTGTTGCCATCAAGAACACTGGCTCATATCAATGCCAGGTTAAAAGAGGAAGGGAAGCGGTTTTTCTCTCAGACCCGAGTGAGGCTGTAAATATCAACGTCCTAGGTTAGCTTTCGTTGACTTCCCTCTAATATTTTTTATGTGTGCACCTGTTTATTGTGTTTTAACAGCTTTGTGTTTCTGCAGAGCGCCCACAGGCGAATATAATCCTCTTAACTGGCTGGTCAGAGGTCTTCTCTACTGACAGCTTGGTACTCAAATGTGGGGTCCAGGACAGCCAGGACACGTGGAACTACACATGGTAATTAAGATCAGAAGAACTAGTCAATTCTATATAATCAAGTTTTTTTAAAGCTCCTGTGAGGAACTTTTAGTTTATGTTGATTTTGGCACCCCCTGTGGACAAAGTGGCACCTCTTACTTCTTTGCTGCTCTTTTCCTGTACATGCATATGGAGTGTTAACTGAAAAAAATCTATGCTATGGAAGTCGTTCAAAAAGGATATTTCCGCACCTTTAGTAAACTTCCCCATGGCAGCGGATCAAGACATTAAAAATAATTATATAGAAATACTCCGTCTTGTTGCGTCTCATTTGCTTTTCTAAGTCATGTAAATTCATTTAATTCTGTTTCATAACCAGCTACAAACCTCTTTAAGCTTTAAGTGTATCCATATACTGTGTTAGTTCTCACCATTCTGATCAAATAAACTAATTGTAAAGGTTTAAAGAAGACAAACAAATCAACCATCCACCCTCTGAGAAACACACAGTCACACCTCAGGACAACCCTGAGCAGAGTCAGTACACTTGCCGGGGCAATCGCGACGGTAGACCATCTTATTCCAAAACCAGTCAACACTTCATGACCAAGAACCTTCGTGAGTATAACTGAAGCAAGCTCTGAGTTTTACCCTACAAGCGTACTTTCTCACTCTCTTACTATGTTTTCATTTTTTTTCGTGTAGTTTTGAAGAGGAGGGTCCTTCTTTCCATCTCTGGCTGTATCTTCTTTGGGATCATCGCGGTTTTCCTCGGATGCATTATCCTCAGAGTCTTCCACAAGCCAGGTTGTGCTTGAGTTTCTTGGTCTTTTTAATTGCACAGATTCTTAAAGTTTTAGTATACAATGTGACTATAGCTAATATTACATTTACAATTAAAATTAGATATAGAAACAAACTCTTTTTTAGAGTTCCACAGCCTGTTGTAGTCACATACAACAGAGAGACACGGTTAGGCACTAGCTGATGGACAAAAAAGAACATTTATAGCAGTAGAGCCATGTTATGAAAAAGCTCAAATGAGAGTTAATATAGGAACTTACATTGCACAACACCAAGTAAATAATGTTTCTCTGTAAGGTTCACCAGATCTGCTTTAATGGTGATTATATGTCGATGTTTTTCTTGTGCTTCCCTGAGAAGATATTTCATCTCAAATTAACAGTCAACATGATGAGACATTAACCTGGTATCCTTTTTTTTAATCACATAGCTGATGATGACGATAGGCCAGAAGAGGCAGACCTCTTCCTCACCATGGCTCAGCAAAAGGGAGCTGGTACGTTGACACCATCGTAAAATATATAGTGTGTGGTTTTGGGTGCAGTTTCCGCATGTGCTGCAGGAACAGCCCCACCAGTGATTCATTTTGGCGCTCCACTTGACGAAACTGTTTGTCAGTCTCTTTTTTTTTTTTTTTTTCCACTATTGGGTTTCAGTCTCACTCATATCTCCTTTTTAGCTGTTACCGCTCGTGTATTAAAGCTTCCTCTCTCCATCCTGCAGATGTGCCCTGTCCACTGGTTGAGTACATCACAGATGCAACCCTGAATGCTTCATCTAAAGGTAGAAAACCTGCAGATGAGTAAAGATGCTGATACAAGAACTCTATAACTATGAGAGTGTTTTAAAAAGTGATCTAGGTTTGTTTGACGTTTTTCTGAGTTTTTTTTGTAAAAACTTTCTGACCAGCAGAAGTCGAAGAGAACGGCACAATTTGCAGTGAAACAACACCATTACCGATAACTTCACAGGAAGACCAAGGTAATAAAGTTAAACAACAAAAACACTTTTCAAATGACATTTTCTGTGTAGGTGACACATGATCTAAATCTTTACTTTCCTCTACTTTGTCTTTCTAGATGTGAAGACAGAGAGCCATGATACAGCAAAAAACAACGGAGGGCTGGTTTCCTTTATGCAATGAGGCGCTGAAGCTCTGTTTGTGTCAGCATATAACAAGTCTGTCGACTGGTTATAGGCGTTTCGCACTTCAAAACCTAATTTTTGAATGAATGATAACTTGAGAGACGATTTTGCTATTGTGTAATGCTTACCACCGTGGAAGAGAAAGAAATTTGGCCTAAGAGTGAAATTCAGGGAAGCCTGAACTTTGCATGTAAGACTCGTTCTCTCGGGCTCATGGTCACATGACATGGTCAAGCTTTCAGCTTCAACTTTGCTTTGACCTGAATGCTAATATTGTAAGTTTACTATGTAAGAATTAGCCTTAATGTCTTATATTTAGTTTGAAAAAATAGATTTTCGTGAATTTGGCTTCTGTACTCTGTAAAGAATGAGCCAGCGAGACATGATGTCTGGAGGGATTTAGTTTGAATGTTGGAAAAGAAGGTGACACACTGACGCAGCATACTGTTGCTACTAAAGATCAACATTGGTGGATGAGTGGATTCTGTAACTCTATTGGTAGATATTTGTTGATTTAGGCATCATCCAGCATAGGTCGTTCTTAACAGGGAGAAAACATGGCACAGTGTTTCCTACAAGAATTCAAAGAAATGTATATCTTCTTTTTTGGCATATGCTGTTTAAATAGCATGATACAAACAGGAATATGAGCTTTCAGGGTTCAAAGGCAGGTCACATTTCATTCTCACCTTTAAGGTAATTTATTGTAGAGATATGTTTGACAGTCATTGTCATTCGAATTCATCTGATATTTTATGAGATATTGACTAACATATGAGATTATGACATATTGCTGTGTTGAGATGAATTTTTCTGCACTCAAAATAACTTTGTATCACAATACTGTTGAGAACTGTAGATAATTTATTCACGTTTTATCCATGATTTAAATTGTTGAAGGTACTTAAAGGAAGACTTAACAATCAACCTTTAGAACATGTTTTTAATTATTGGAAGAAACAACAGATGTTAGTAAATATTAGTCTTGTTCAAAGTTTAGTGACCATTGTATGATATTTATCTGTAGTACAGAAATGCCTTTCAAGCATTTAGTGCCTCTTTATGAAGTTATCAAAATAAAAAAATACAAAATGTTGCAGTGAGTGTTCATTCAAACTAATATTAATCTGCACCATTCGGTCTGACTGTAGAAAGCACAAGGTGGTTCAGTCAGTGGTGAGATCTTGTCTTGATCGTATTCACCTGTTATAGGGCACAAGGAGAGAGAGAGAGGCAAAAACACAAGGGAATACCAGTCATTATGCAGAAAATTCACATCCAACAATTTGATTGCATTTAGGTAAACAACAAACTTACTGATGCACCGCTACTTGAGGATTTCAGCCAGTTTCTCCACATAGTAGCTGTAGTTCTCCTGGCAATCCTCCCAGGGTTCAAAGCTCTGGTCCTCCTTCTCAACATACATCTCCCAAACTTGTAGGAAGTCAGACGGCTTCATCATCCTCAGTTTGCAGCCAGCACTCACCAGAGCCCTGAGCCCTTCCACTATCTCCGGCTCCTCCCAGTCAAAGAGACGAGAGCAGAATATGCAGAGACGGACCTTTGTACGCTGCTTTAGGATGTTGGCCAACTTGGCTGCACAGGACACACAGGGACTGGATGACACATACCATGTGACTTCATACTCTTGGGAAGAGTTAGGGAGCACCTGCAAGGAAAAGGTTTAATGCAATCACAGATTTCACACATTTTTTCAGAAACTTAAATTAAAAGTAAGGAGTTTTCAGAGCTTTCAAACATTTTCAGGGATTTTTTTTTAAATGTCACCATGTAAATGGCCACACGTCAGTGAATTTTAATGTGAACATAAGGACCTAGACAAGAGTGCCACCGTTCCTCATTATTTCTATTTGCTGATGATGTTATTTTGTATTTTGTGACCCACTAACCTAAATCCCAGGACTTTTTATAATGTTTAAATTAATTATGGAAAATATTTGTTTACAAAACTAATGAAGCTAATTCAGAGGATATGACATAAGTAGGCAAGTAAGCATCTGAGTTGGACAAAGAACCTTAATTTACTTGGTCAACATAAGGACTCAGATACTTCCGAATCAGTGACCAGAGACCCAGGACGCAAAATACATTTATTTATCCTCAAAACAACGAGGTCGTAATCTAACTAATTTGAAATTATACCACTAGGCACTAAACTTCAAGGAATGGTTGATTGGATAATACAAGATCGAGCCATTTTGAGTGTTGATTCACAACTAGTGACACTGTATTTCATCATAGACTCACTTAATGAAGTAACTGTGTAAAAAAAGGAGGCTCATTTGTGTATTACATATCCTTTTACTTGTTGGGATGAAAATGATTTCATTCTGGATCAAACCTCTATTACGCCCATCAGCAATGGCAAGAAAGATTAAGGAAAGTGTACTTAAAGAAAAAATATACAAACACACACACACACACACACACACACACACACACACACACACACACACACACACACACACACACACACACACACACACACACACACACACACATTCTCTAAAGATTCGGATACACGTCAAGCATATGAAATTAGGTGTAGATAAGATCATGTACACCTGAGTTCTAAAAGCTCTTGTTGTCATGGCAAGACACTGACATCAGTATTTCCACAGACAGACCTTTTGAAGAAAACTCAAACTTTCTTCAAAGCTTAATCAAGGTCTTGAACCCTTTGTAACTGAATCGTATGTGGATTTACTCAACAGGAGAGAGGGAGTAACTTATTGCGTAAAACACAGACTTTCCTTTTACCACTAGGTGGCACTACAACTGTAGTCAAATACTGCCATTTCCTCAGACTTATTTAGGCCAGGAAAGATATTATACATCTAAAGTTGTGGGCAGATTGGAGCATACATGGAGCTACAAACAACTGCCTTTAAATTTAGGGCTCACAACACTACATGTTTTTTTTTTTAACAAGTTTTGATCCACTTTTCATTGTTGAGGTCTCTTCTGTATGCAAACCAAATTTAAGGGAGATTGGATTGAAGCCCTAGAAGGAGTTCATTTAAGTTAAGCATGCTAACATGAAATGGGTTTAAATACATCTCAATTTCAAAATTAAACCAAATAAAGCAGTGAAGCAAATAAACCCTCTCATCTGTTCACGTTGGTGTGTGTCACAGTTGACACCAGAATTTGTATGAGTGAACGAAGAAGTTACATGTGACTGCCTGTGACCACTAGATGGCAGAATCAGATGTCAATATGTATTGCAGTAAATACCACAAGTTCAGAACACACTGTGTATATTTTATGTAGTTCTGATGGTGTTTGTATGAGTAAGCTTACTACCCCTTTATTACTTGGTGGTGCTGTGACCCATTTATGTATTCTGATCTGTTCAGTAAGGGGGGCTGTCATCAAACATCTGGAGAAAATGAAACACTGTAGATGAGAGCTAGAGATGAGTGTTTCCACTTGGGGGCACTAGGAAATAGCCTATATGAAATTATTCAAATATATGTATATATAAACAATAATAATACAATATAAAACATTTAATAATGTGTTAAGATGTGAGTGATATTTACCAAGTAGCTGTCTTGTCATAAGTAGGGGAAGATATTGAAAGAAAATGACTGTGACTAAATTGTTATGCTCATCTGAAAGTAAAGAAAGAATACTGCCTGCTTCCATGTTATGTCTTGTATGGCCTCTGTGATTATTCTTTTCCCTCATCTCCCGTGTATTGTGTTTATTGCATGAACTGCTTTGATGTCTTTGCTCCATCTGTTCTTGCTCCAATTGTGTGCGACATTTTGTATGTCTCGCTTCCTTTTGCTTAGGCCTGCTGTAATTATAAATGTAATGTAATTTTTTTGTATTTTAATTTTTAGCTAATGCATTTTAGGTTGCCTACTGACAACAGGCCGGGGACTGCAGCTGGGGCTTAGCCGTACAGGCTAAAGCTGCTCCTTTTACTGTCCAGTTAACGAAACAATGGACAAATAAACTAAACTAATGAAAAGAAAGGGTTAGAACATGAAATAGAAAAAGGGAATTGGTAAAAGTTAACGTATGAGACCGTTTGTGTGGTTCAAATGGGCAACATTACACGACAGTAAGAAAAGCAGAGTGAGTTAGGCTAATTACTTGTTGAAAGAATGCCTCCTCAGCATGCGCTGTGGCATGTTCATCCTCCATATAGCCTTTCAGAGGCTCGCTGCTGCCTCCTGGTGTATCCACTCTAAAGCACAGCAGGGTTTTGTTCCTCCCTGACGAGTACTCAACATTCCTGAACTGAAACTTGAAGTAGAACGGGCTCATCTGTTCCCTGGTGGAGAATGAAAGTAAGCTTCCGTTAATGAAATATAGACTTGCCTGTACTTTTTCCAGTGAAATCAAAACAAAACGCTTGCCGTAACAGCACAAACTCTTGTCATCATTTGTAGCGTTTTAAAGTGCATGAAGGTTAGATCAGCATTTAGTGACAAAGCAATCAGCAGGAAGCATCCATCTAGTGTGCTCTTACAGTAATTTGTCACCTTTAATCTTCGTGCATGACAGCAGTATTCACTTCTTTTCTTAACATGGCGCATGATTCACCCATTTAGTGATGAATTTGTCAACAGGCCAAGAAACAGTGAAACGAGTAATGAAACTTGTGACACAGTGGATAGAATATTGATGAGGAAAGCACTTTATGAGCAGATGATTCTATATATAATTTTGGCTTTCACATCTTCACACAGTCTGTGGATTTGCCAGACCCTTGGTGATTCAGCCAATATACAGAACACATACTACTCCTGTCTTTTGACATGAATCTGATGTTATATCAGAAATGTGTATCCTGATGGATTGCTCAAATATTTCTCTCATTGCTTTGATATTAAACAGCTAATTCTCCACAGACTATGGGGGTGGGGGACAGATGCTAGGCAAAGTGAAATAACAAGAGCCGGCATCTGTGTCGCTGTGACTCATTCCTATTCTTACCGCTGGGTTAGTAAAGATGGCAGGTGTGAGTCATTAGTGTCTTTCATCACTGAAATTAACTAAACAACATGCAGTGGGAACAATGTGATGTAGAGAAAGAGAAAGACGTGTAAAATAGTGAATGTGTTAAAGAGTACAACAAGTTTGTAAGCATAAACATACTGGCTCTAACTCTTGCAGAGGAATAAATACATTTCACCCACCCTGTGACAATCTCAAATGGTGGCAGTTCAATGGGCTGATAGTCTCCATTCTCTTCACTGTTCTTTGCCTCTGCTCCTGTTGCCTCTCCACTCTCTCCACTCTCTGCAGTCTCTCCAGTCTCTCCATTTGTTTTCTCCTCTTCTGTTTTAAGATCCGTTGCGGGCTTCTTCACAACTTTTTCAGGCTTTTTCAGAGTTTTCTCCTTCTCCTTCTCCTTCTCCTTCTCCTTCCCCTTTTCTTTTCCGTTCCCCTTTTCCACGTTTGCTTTGTTTTCCACCTTCTTCTCCTTCTTCTTAACGCCCGACCGGCTGTTTCTGTCGGCCATGATTTGTGCGAGTGGCTAGATAAAGAGATGGAGGGAGAGAGAGCTCAGTTGAAGTGGAGAGATAACCCTATGTGCTTTACAGAAATAGATTCCCATTGTGTACTGGGGCTGGAGTCACAACATGTCCATGTCTCGCTGGGGCTCATTTGACTCACTCCCCCCTTCTTTCCATGCCATGGCTGTAAAAAGGCCAAAGGACAACGCAAGAGTGACAAAGGTGGGCCAAAACTGGACTTAACTCTCTGACACACTCAGTTGCCAAATAAAGAATAGGAAAGTAGCATTATTCAGTGTATAAATGTTAAACTTCAAATACACCGAGAGGTATCTCTTTAATCCGTCTGGCTTTAACTGTCAGCAAGCCAGCAACAGGCAGGTTATTAATACCGGTGCTTGGCTGTGTCTGTGTGTATGGAGTAACCAGGGCTCTCTCTCTACTCAACACAACTTTTATCTATGCCAGCTGCAGAGTCATGCACCCCATTAGGCCTCAGCAAGGCCAACTAAAGGGCACCCGAAATAGGGGAAGATGGGAGCACTGCAGGACAAACACATACAAACACAAAGTGCAAGAGAGAATGTGTATGTATGCTCTGACTAAGAGTGGATATGTGGTCCAGTGTGCATGTGCCCCTGAACGATCAATCTATGAAATCCCCCTGCATCGATATGGTTCTCTGCTGAGGCCGTGGCGTGGGGGAGGGAGGGAGGGAAAAAATGGTGTTGTGAGAGTAAGTGTAATGTTCTGTCTATGTGTGTTCATATGAAGACTGAAAATGGCTTTCTGCACTGCAGATCTAATAACTTGAGGCATAAGGGAGAAAGAGAGAGAGAGAGAGAGAGAGAGAGAGAGAGAGAGAGAGGGGGCAGTTCAATTACAATTTCCTCCCCTCCCTCAGTCTCGCTCTCTGCCAAGTAATTCATTTCAGAGGCAATTACCAACAGGACCGCAGCCCAGCCTGCTCTGCTAACTCATATGGATGAGCTGTCACAGCCGGTGGGGGAGGTGGGGGGAGGGAAGGAAGGCTTCAAGCTGCTCTACATACACTTGCAAACAACAACACACCCCATGTGGACGAGCGGAAAAACACCCTACACTTATCGAAGATGAGTGCACTGACAGATCCACACGCATATCAAGCAAAGCATCTAAATCCACCGAGACATCGTGGGGTGATAATCATTAAGATCACAGCAATCTTTGATAATTATGATCTATGAGGGAAATCTCATTGTATCCCACTCAAGACCAACACACTTCCTCTGAAGTGATTTTAAACAAAGACAACACAGCAACACTTGGATGAAGCTATTTTGCAGTTGGATGCAGATTAGATGTAATCTCTGACGTGCTTTACGACTGGATCTATAACAGTTCTTTCATGGAAAGTTGTCATCCAATTGATTGAAGCTATTCTCTTTCTTTCCTGTAGATCAACTAACATTCATTCATAATTTGAGGCAGTTTGTGGCATCAGAGAGCAGGAGCACAAAAGCTGCGTGTTCTCTGATGTGTTGAAAGAGAGAAAGAAAGAAAGGGAGAAAGACAATTACTGTGTAGATGTGCCTGCTGCCTTCCTGCTGACTCAAATTAAATTGTAATGGAATTACATAGAATAACCCTCACTCCCCACTGGCCCTGCACAGAATAACAGAGTCCTTGAATAAAGGCTAACTCACACTGATGACAAGATTCAGTTTCTCTCTTAATGTGGTTTCAAAATCCACTCCAATAAGGTGGCACAGAGCAACATTATTCTCTGTGCCACACATACACATTCTCTGTTTCCTGGAGCAGAAGCAGAGTCACATCCAATCTCTAGAAAAGTTTCACAGTCAAATTTGACATTAAACACAAAAGGAAATCAAGTGCTGATAAGGAATTGGCCTTCACTTGACAGTATATAGGACAAGACAAGAAGGACAGAAAATGAATTGACGTCCAATTAGGAATAGAAGCAGACTTTCAACTGTTCTCCGTTGGGTAAAAAGCTGTGTTATGTGCTCTCATGCATGGGTACACTAACATCTGCAAACTGCAGACACCTCGGCTTTCACTTGTGAAACTCATTTAATTGGATTTGCCAGTGATAAGGCATACATACAGTACAGAGGGAATAAAAGAACAAGTGATGATGCACGGACATTTTTGTCAAGCAGCTGATGCCTTCTTTGTAAAAAAAAACAACAACCATCAAATGAATTAGTCACATCTTCCTTGGTTATTGTATTACAGTGGAAATACATCATTTGCTACAGTTATTAATATCTGACCATTTGGTTATTATAGGTAAGTCAGTGATGGCTGTCATGGACACAAGCTGTCTTTGTAGGTGGGGGGCAAAGAGAATGGGCCAGACCCTGATCAGGGAAAATAATGTGACAGTAAATGCCTCAGTATTGATCCAATTCTTCTTCCCCTGGTCCCCAGCATGTGGTGTGTTACAGGGTACACAGGCAGCAATCCAACCTACTGCAGTGTGAAAACCCCTTTTTAAGAATGGGAATGAGAAATCTAATGATTTGAAGAATGAGGATGAGGTTACGTTGTTGGCTTAGATAGTAACAGAGGTTAGCATCCAAGCAATAACTTTACTGAATGTAAAAAGCCTTCAGATACAATAAACGCTTGTTGCTTAGCTATGAGTCCATAATAATCTGAAATTGGCTTTGAGGTAGATTAGCGTCTCCAGGTTCTTTGGTAAGATGCGGCCTCTCTCTGGCCGCAGAGAGTGCTCAGCAGTCATGAAAATGTTCTCCACTGCAGTGCCACAAGCAGGTATGGTAAAGGCCCTCTTGGCCACCTGTGCAAGCAGAGGAAAGTCAATAGCTTTACGTCTCCAGTAATGCAAGGCCTCCTCGTCTGTGGGCTCCTCGCGCAGGTAGACAGCCAACTCCTGCTCTAGGCTCTTGGCCTGTGTGGTGGGTCTCTGCTTGATGAAAGAGAAGAGCTTGCAGGGCCGAGAGAGGGGGGAGACCGGTGATGGAACAGGGTTGGGAGGGGTCTGGGATTGAGGGTGAAGCTCTGTGTTTGGGTCAATTGTGTTTGAGGCTCTTGATGGTTTGGATAACTCCTCTATGAGAACTTGTCTGTGCCAATCAGGGGTGCTGCTCCACGTAAGCTTGAACTGGGGGTCGAGGGTGGTGGCAGTGATGTAGAGGGGGTCGTCCAGAATAGTAGCCAGCCGACTCTCCACAGCCTGACTGAGGCTAGCCAGGAGGGAGGGGCAGCGGGGGGTCGACGTCTCAGAGAGGTGCTTTCGAAGGCCCAGAACGCACGGCAAAGCGAGGCTGACGGACACATGTCTGTCTGTCTGTGAATCTGTCTGCCTATCGCCATGCACCATGTCCCAAGCCTCAGTGAAAGGCTCTAAAGTGTCAGTGAGCTCCCTCAGCAGAGCTTTCTCGGATACACCCAGCGCCAGCTCCCCTGGACCACTCAACTCCTCCAGGAACTCCATGGAGTCCAGCAGTCGCCGAAGCACCTACGTTAAAAGTCAAACAATAAAATAATGTTAAACTATTGATACCCGACATTATATTGCCGCCTTGATGGAAATCTTGAACTAAAACATAGCTGCAAGCAGAGCTACTTTTATGAATCCCCCATAACTGATTCAACTGGTGATGGACAATATAAGCATGTCTTGTTCACTTTAAGTGTAATATTACATACCTTAAGCTGGGCAGTCCAGTCCCTTGCTGCAGGAGGGTTATTACCAGGTCCCCCCATGATGGACCCAGGACTATCAAACACCTGACTAAGTTTTTCAGGTGGCACAGCAGAGGTAATGTAGGTGTAGAAACAAGCAGCCTTGGCCAGTGTGGAGGAGAGTTGCGGACAGGAGCGTAACCCCTCTCTGATACATTGTTCAAGACAGCGAGAGAAACAGTCCACCCGAATACCACCCAGACCCTTCTCCCACAACTCCTCCCAGTCTCTTTCCTCTCCACCGTCACCGTGACCATACCTCATCCCCTCCTCCAAACTTTTACCATTGTCCAGCCCCTCTTCGTCATCTTCGTGCAGCCCGTTAGCGAGAGGAGGTGAGACGTGGAAACCAGGAAGACAACATGGCTTGACTGCTGTTGTTGCTGAGAAAGGTTCTGCTACGACACGATATGCTCTCCCCGACACTCCGTGAGAGTGACACACCTCGTCAAAGTCTGAAAGGACACGATTCCCAGAGCGGCCTCCGGTCAGCGGCAGACAAGCCAGGAGAGCTGACCGCATCTGCCATTCTGATGTAAGAAAATGGCAGGTTACACCGAGGTACCTACAGAGAGAGAGAGAGAGAGAGAGAGAGAGAGAGAGAGAGAGAGAGAGAGAGACTAATTCATGAGGGAACAAAACCAAGTGTGAATCCTGCTGTTTAGAATGAATTTTAAATCTCCTTACCCTGAGGTGGCTCCAGTGAAACCCTTCCAGAGGTCCAGGCTAAGACTGAGGGCGTGCGCTGAGGCCAGAGACTGGCGGGTGGCGAGTTGGGCCTGGTAGGCATACGCTGGAAGAAGCTGACTCTGGATGTAATGCTGGGCCTCGGGAGTGTAACGTGGCTCCAGCAGCTGAAGCAGCTCTCTGAAGCCTTGATTTTCCACTATGGACACTGGCTGCAGATCACGGACAATCATCTTAGCAATGGCCTCAGAGATCAGAACCTATGGAGGCAAAAAAAACAAAACAGCATGGATTACTGTTAAATGACATCATTAAATCATTGAAATCGTTGACACACTTTCATAACACACACCTGACGTGGGTCATGTCTATCAAACTTGGTCACCCCTCCTCCAGAGCCTCCTCCTACTCCTCCCTCAAGAGTTGCAATTCCTCCAGCACACCCTCCTCCTCCTCCTCCTCCTCCTCCTCCTCCCACTCCTCCAGTGCTGATGGGGACAGTGTAGCGGGTATTCCCTCCGTTAGTGGGGAAAGTATGCAGGGAAGCAGAGGCGTAACCCTCTCTCTTCATATCCTTCCTTTTCACAAAGTCATCATACATAGCCTGGTGCTTCCGCTGAATGGAGCGAGAGAGAGAGAGAGAGTGTGTGTAGAACAACAATGTTACAGGTTGACAGGTGGACCAGTTAACTAGTCCATTAATTGTTTACTCTCCATCACAATTGTCTCATATTCATGTTTGTGAAAGATGCTACAGTATGCCACTTATACAGAAGCAACAGACTGTCAACATGGGCACATACACTGTGTAATCTACAGATCCTGAGGGGTTTGGCTGTTTCAGTTGATGCTGACAGAAAGATTGAGAATTGTCTCCCTGCATGTTAACACTGACACACAAGATTTTGTTTTGAAATGATTACCTTGAGGTGCGTTACGAAGTTGGACGTGACACTCCGCTTGGCTTGGATTCTGGTGCCACAAGCCTTGCAGTTGGACTCGATTTTACCATTTTCACCTTCAAACACAATATTGAAGTAATCCAGAATAGATACCTTCGAAGCGGACGCCATTGGAGCTCACAGTCCCTCTGCTCCGAAGTGAAATCAACTTGCAATCAAGGACGATCGGGGTCTTGAGATATCAATATCACCTCGCCTCTGATCATGAGGGCAGGCCGGCGTGTTTACTTCCCCAATCCTTAATCACACATCAAACAAATGTTGCTGCCAGTTACGTAGACCGAAGAGAATTGATTTCCAAGCTGGATTTGAGAGGGTTGCACGTCCGAAGCCGGCCAAACTCAGGCTGCACGGGCAGCTGCGGATGTCTAAAACATCAATATTGTTATTATAAGGAGGCTACATCCGTCGCTTCCGCGCAACCATCCGTCGGTGAACCGCGAGTGACGGGAGACAGAGCGGTGCTTCATCTAGGCACACAGACGAGGGTTGTGATTGGAGCAGGAAGTACCCACAGTAACGGGAGTTTCGTTCAGCGTTTCGGCAGTTCCCGGTAATGTTCGGCTGTCCCCGCTCGCTCTGCTCGGATGTGAAGCCGGTGGCGCCCGGTCAGATGCTTTCAATTACCGCTTTGATCCTCTCCTTTATTAGGCTACTTACAGTAAGGACTTACTATCATATATTATATATACATATATTTATTTTTCTATTATGTAGCCTATTGCTCTCGTGGAAAAAAATAATGCTGAAACAAAAATACTACCTACATGGCATAACATTTGTTGACACCCTCTTAAAGGCCTCCTTTACTTAGATCAAATCATTTTAGAGTTATGGAATAAGTAATTTGTAAATAAGTAGCCTAATTTATCAAGTCTTATCAAATCAGTTAAAACCCATAATGTTGTGAAAAAATACTTACTGACTTGATCAAATGCAACAAGGTGCTCTAAACACAACAACACAACAGTCAACTAAGAATAACTGGAAAGAAAGTAGCATATCATTATTCCACATTTAAAACAAATACAATATTTGCCCGTCATAATGTTTCATATACTTTATTCATGTTTAAAAGTTGCAGAGGACCTGGAACATGATACATTTATTTATAACTTAGCAGATTTTGCATAATTACCAAATGATTAAAATAGTCAAAGGAATTAACATATGACAATCCTACAAGCTTTATCATTTTACCAGTAATAAAATACTAAATTATCTTTAAAAGTAAACGGTCACTGACTAAAATGTATGAACCCTAAATGAATGGTGATTTATGGGAAAGATTTTAACTCGTTTTGTTTGTATTCATAAATCATTGTATATGTATTATAGTCCATGGAGCCTGAGATAATCAAGCAAACTAAAACACCATTTCAAACAGGAGTTCAGACTTCTAAATCCGTCACTTCTAAATCCACCTGCTGTATCACTGCTGACTTCAAATAACCAAATTCAACAGCTTCCACATGGGCAGAAATATGTGTCAGAAGAAACTGCAATTGAATTAAATACTTGAATTTCTCAATATGAGTTCTTGAATTAAATATTTGAATAGCATAATTTGAATTTGTATTATGCTTGAATTATTTCATAAACCTCACAATTCAATTTCATATTATGCTATTTCAGATATTTTTCAATGTGATAGTTCAAGAGTAACAACAAACATTCTAATGATGTGGTGTAAATTCACATTTGTAACTCGTTTATTAGAAGTTGAGCAATTCAAAAAAAGATGAACTCAAATTAATTTTCTACCGACACGTATTTCTGCTCAAAAGCCCCGTTTAGACCGGAGGAATGATCCCCCGGAACTATGGTCTTTTTTTGAAGAAGTGAGTTTCGACCACATCTACCAGGGTAAAAGTGTAGTTCCGGCTAAGTCACATACTCTCAGAGCATCTCCAGCTCTGATTCCATAGTTTTCAGTCTTCAATCTCGTCTGATTGGGCTGCTGAGGCTCTTTCCTGGAGTATGAGTTTGTCTTTCCTGCTGTGCTTCAGCTCCTGCCTGGTGTTCAACACTGCAGTCTGAAGGGTAGCAATCTCAGCTGACAGCTCTATCACTGTGAAATGAGAGGACAAAATGAGAGGATGAGGAAGAGGATTTACCAGTAGAACATCAAGAACTGTCAGATGTTTACCTCTTACACACGTGCATTGTCACTGATTAACTACTATTACATTTGAAGCAGCTTCTGATCATATGAGGTTTTTTTTTAAGTACTTTTTTTCAGTTGCTTGTGATGTGCATTAAATTAAATGGTTGAAGTCACTTTCTCCAATTTGGACTCTGTCTAAAATGACTGCATTTCTAGCAGCAGGACAATAAACTGGAAAAATAAGTAAATGTAATATCAACAGTTGTTTTGGCACTGCACCTTAAACCAAAGAACTTGTCAAGTGATGTCCTATTCTTGGTTATATTGGAAAATACTCTCTGTTGAATGTTGCTTGTTCAATTGCTTTAAATTAAAACAGAGCATCTTCTCTTTTGGAAATGTAACTGTATACCTTGCTTGAATGATGACTGTGCTTGTTTTAGAGACTGTGGCACTAGAATCCCGAACCATTTCAGTGGATCTTGCTGAGGACTTCGTTCACTTCTGCTTACTGGAGTTATCTCAGGTGATTTCTTGCTACTTGCTTCTTCACATTCCTCTTTTTCCATAGTATCGTTTTTTGGCTTTATTCTTCTCCTGACACCTATGAAATCACATAGGTTAATAAGGAAAACGTAGCGATTAATGTACACAACAATCCTTTTCTAACACAGAATGGACTGCAGCAGACTCACCTTCTTCTTGAGGTCCAACATCCTCTATCGGCGTTTCATGTTTTTCAGGCTCATTACTACACTTTTGCTGAACCTTTTCTGTACAGAAATCCACCTCACCATTGTCCAGTGTTCTGTAACACATACATGCACATCATTACACATGTACATTCAGTTGTTAAAATTTGAATGGACAATAATTTGCCTTGGAAATGTCAAAAGCCTAATCCCTCACCTTGCATGAACACAGACTAGGGGCTCTATTTCACTTGCAAACTGAAGGGCAGAGACTTGTTTGTTGCCCATGGAATATCTAGCCTTGGAGATGGAAAACCATCCCTGTTGGGAACAAGAAAAAATGTCATATATTAAGTATATAAATTAGAATAAAGGAATACAAATGATGTGATGCATGTATGCACATTCATTTGAGGAGACACATTTGACAACTTCGACAGGATTGCTTTCAGTTGTTATAATAACGATACTTTCTGTTAAAAAAATGAAACGTAAAGTAGTACTTAAGGGCTTATTCTCCTCATTAACCCGGTAATTATTTGGTTTATAACATTTTATTTAATAGTTAAATAGCCTATTTGGATCATCACAGTTTAGCAGAAACCAAGCAGACAGTAATGTATCTGGTAAACAGTAAACACATGCACAAAGACGATACCTGAGGGTGAACATATACCTTAAAGGAATTTACAGGTAAAGTTTAGGCTATATGGTTTTCTTGGTTTTCTTGGCTACCTGCTCGATGAGAGAGTTCAGGGCGGCTCGTTTCTCCTCCAGTAACTCCAGCTGGTCCATGAAACGGAGAAGCTTTTCATCCAGTAGCAGAGATAAATCTTCAAATTCTGACAAAACCATGATGGTGTTACTTTCACTAACTGTATCTACGGTTGTCGATAATACAACTTATTAAACGCTAATGTTACAACAGACGCGGTTTGGTTAAAATAGTCTGCATCAACCCGACAGAGGAGGTCAGCTGCTTCTTCCGTGTTGCGGTCATGTGACCCACGATATCACGTGATACAGTTAAGCGTCTGTGGAAGCCTTTTCGTGTAGGCAGTATTCAGAGCCTGGCAGTACTATATCCTTTAATAAATATACAAAATTGCCGCATGCACAAACATTACCGAAAACAAACAGTGTGTGCTTATTGTTGAGGAAATAAATAATATCTCTTCCAATTATCAGAGATATGTTTTTTATTTTTTAATAAAGACCTATTCAAAACAAGTGTTCCCATACCGGGAGTCGAACCCGGGCCGCCTGGGTGAAAACCAGGAATCCTAACCGCTAGACCATATGGGACCTATACGCACTTACAGGCACCAGTAATTCAAAAACATACATGTATACAAAAAGTATACGGACTGCCAAACCCACGTTTTCCGACGTATTGTAGTCGTAGGCCTGTGTCCTTTTAACATGATTTTTTTTTTTGAATTAATTATCTTTATTAATTTCATACTTTCCATCACATGGTATTAATTAAAATCTTTTACTGAACAAAAAAAAATAACAAAACATTGAACTTAGTTTATACTATTCTAAAGTGAAATCAGGATCACATGAGGTAGGCTATTTACACATTTACATCCCAAGAAACAACACACAAAGACAAAATAAATACAAATGCTTGTAGCTTCAAATCAATCTTCCCTTTGTTGTAAAACTCTGGATAGCATACAATAATAATAATAATAACGATAACAATAATAACAATAATAATAAAAAACAGTGGGTGCCATCTCGCTATCTCAAGGAAACTCCAGTGTAAAGTGTATTTAGAGCTACCACATGCAATTCAACCATTGAAATCAGTTCAAGTAGAAACATTTTTTTTTTTTTTTTTTTAATGAATGAAACACAAGTTATAATAATAATAAGGAAGAGAGTTAAATATCACGTAGTTTAATATTTTAAATGTCGTAGGAAGAAACCCATTCACTGAAAGGTACCCAGCAGCATCAGGCATTAAAGGTGGTAAATTGAATGATGGTTTAGTTCATCTTATAGCCTTAGTTATTCCATGAACTGGCCTTTTATGGGGTAAGTTGTAGCTTCAGGGAAATCGGTTGAAATACTTCGGTCACGGTAACAAACCAGTCCGCAGATTAAACCACAGTGGTGAAGTACTTTTCAGGGGTTCTTCATTACGCCCTCAGTGTGGCGGACCTGCATGTCTCTCAGTAGCTCGCCGTGATCGTATAGTGGTTAGTACTCTGCGTTGTGGCCGCAGCAACCCCGGTTCGAATCCGGGTCACGGCAGGGATAATGCCCTGACACGGCTTGAGAGTCTGTTTTTCTTCAGAAGGGCCTAACTACATCCGCTGTGCTGTCTAGACCACATTTCTATAACAAGTTAACACGTGTTAGTGTGTAGCCTATCCCGTTGTTGTGTTACCACGGTGGATTTTTTAAATTGGGCCTACAGTACTTTTGGTTGGTGTTTGTGCTTGTTTTCACTCGTTTATATTAGTCAGCGGTTCCTCAATATTAGAGTCCAAATGTAAGACATACCTTTTAATAATTCCCCGGCTTCCACCAACCAAAACTATTTCATATTAGTGTCTCATAGAAGAGGGCGGTACTTTGGACTTAGGGACGTGGTTCCATTGGTGGTTGCAAACGACAGACTTCATGTTCCGAGATGAAGAGCCAATTAACGGGCCGGTCTATCGCGAGTGATGCATACCGTCGTCTGATTGGTCTTTGTACCACTAGTAACCGCCTACTATATTACTGAGTTCCGCGTTTCAGTCTCTCTACATTGATATTGAACACAGGTAGACAGCTGGCGATTATTTCTTCTTATATATATATATTACTATTTTACATAAGGTTACACGCAGCTGTACACCGTTTGTGAAGCATTACTGGTAAGAAGAAAGACACGCACTTCACTGTTTCTTGTCTCTTTTTTTACCTTCGTGCATTAAAACTGACTTTTACTAATGTTGTAAATAAAGAAAAGAAGACATTTTCTGTTGACACATTGTAAGCGCAGTTTAAGAGTTTAACGCAAAAAGTGCACATTTATTAATTAAACTGACCTGGTGTATTTACTATCAAATAGGCTAGTTTAATGAATTTAGTGAAATGTGGATGTTTCTGAACTGTGATGACAATTAACCTTTTTTATAAACAGGTGATGGATGCCACAAAAGCTACTGGAGTTTTTCATCCCTACTGGCCACGGGACCTTTTGATACCCACCTATGTAGCCAACGACCGGTCTATGTCAGAGATCCTGGTGTTCCTGTTTTCAGTCTCTGGGGTGTTTCTGCTTGTGACCTGGATCATTACTGGTCAGAAGGGAGCCACTGGCCGGCTTAGTACCCCGAGGCGCCTGGCTGTGTGCTGGTTTGCAGTTTGTGGTTTCATCCATGGTGTTATCGAAGGCTGGTTCTCTCTCTATTATTCTGCTATTCCAGGAGACCAGAGCTTCCTGTCACAGCTGTGTGAGTATACGAACAGGAAAGACATGTTTGAAATAGTGCATAAACTGGAAGCTTGTTTTCAATATGTTGTCTACTATTCTCTCACAGGGAAAGAGTACTCCAAAGGAGACAGTCGATATGTAATGTAAGTAACTTTTTTAATAGAACTATGACGAACTCCAGCATAATAAAAAGAATCAACTTAACTTACTGTATCTTGTAAATGTATTTTCTGTCTAGAGCGGATAATTTCACTGTGTGTATGGAGACTGTGACTGCTTGGTTATGGGGCCCTTTCAGCTTTTGGGCTGTGTTTGCCTTCTTAAACAACAAGCCCTACAGATTTGTTCTGCAACTCATCATTTCACTGGGTAAGAGGACCTTCACTTTTATCTCAGAATCTATTTTAGTGGTTGTTCAACGTGTTTGCATCATGGTACTTACTAAACAATCTGATTCTAGGTCAGCTGTACGGAGCAGTGCTTTACTTTTTTACAGAGCACAGAGATGGTTATGCTCACAGCGAGTTGGGACACCCCATCTACTTCTGGTTCTACTTTGTGTTCATGAATGTCCTGTGGATCTTCATACCGTTTGTGCTCATTGTGGATGCTTGGAGACAGCTGTCAGCAGCCCAGACCCACACTGACATCTCAAAGTCACAGTCTAAAAGGAACTGATACAGAATGAACTGGAGCTTTAGTACTAAGGGAGATAAACAGAAAAGCTAAATAAGTGAGAACATAAACTCTTTGTTGTTTTAGAACACTATAGATACAGCAGTAAAATAAATATTTGGTGGTTTGGAGTTGCTCATGATCCAATCTTTCAATTGTTTTTTGTTTGTTGCATTTTGTACCTTTGCCTCTGAATACCCACTGCCAGCAAACAAAGATCCATATTATGGTGCAACTTTTTTTTCCTGTGTGCATATGACAATAAAAAACATGAATTTGTTCAGTCCTCTGGGAGCATCAAGCGCAAAGCCTCAGAGGACCAGAGGATATTTCTTAATACTATGTTTCTGTTTTCCATGAATAAGCAAGCAGAATAAACACTGAAATGAACAAAGCCAGGGTCTAGATTTGCTTTTATATGTCAAGTCTCCTGAAAAAGTTTTGAAATGAAAAGGCACCATGAATACAAATAAACTATTTTATCAATGGTGTGAACACTATCTCATGTGATATCAAATCCCTCTTTCACACACAACTTGTATGAAATAGGCCTACACAACATTTACGATATTCTTATATATTAAAGGC
Organism: Labrus mixtus; assembly: GCF_963584025.1. Lineage (NCBI taxonomy): Eukaryota > Metazoa > Chordata > Actinopteri > Labriformes > Labridae > Labrus > Labrus mixtus. Next base: position 15,700,850 of record NC_083626.1, on the reverse strand, counting down.
CTAAACCAAGACTTTCGAGCCAATAATCTTAGACGGTGGGTTTAATGTAGGATAATATCTTAAATCTGAAAAGTATGTTTAAACAGCTTAAGGCATGTTGAGGTTTCCACACTAGGCATTTATGTAAATAGTGAAAATTCTAAGTTTAGCTAATTAGATCGAATGGTTGGCCTCGGCTGTCAAAATCACTAATTGCGAACTTTTGGGTTCGTACATTTGGGTAGGAATAAAAAAGAAAAGAACTGACCTGGATAACCTCGTTAAATGTTCCTTGGTTTGAGTGCCACGTTGGTTGAAGTTAGACGTTTTTTCCCCCGCACATTGAACATGTCATCGACTGATGTACAAGACGTCGTATTGTATTATGTGTTTGTCTATCACAGACACATGACATAATGTCTATCCGCCGAAATAGCTCAGTTGGGAGAGCGTTAGACTGAAGATCTAAAGGTCCCTGGTTCGATCCCGGGTTTCGGCATTTTCTCACAAGACGGCATAGCAGCAGCAGCAGCAGCAGCATGCGCGTCTCTCTGCAAGTGTGTGACTAAAGGCTGACACCTTGTGGACAACCAAATAAACTACACCGTTAATTGTTTTTGACCATTCTCATGTTTCGTCCACATTCACAGACTACTGTTATGATCTCTTAATATAATACCTCCCATGAGTTGATTACTTAACCCAAAATAGATTCAGACATGTACATTTTATTTTTAAGTTACATTCAACCAACTCACACATAAAGCATCAAGTTCACACATTTACAGCTTTACTTGTGAGCTGAGACAGTGGCCGTAGAAACGGGACTCTAAATTGATAATATTCCATTCTTAGCTGAACATTTTGCTGAGTCTGAGTCCCAACTGTGTGTTCGTCTCCTTCTCTTTATTTGCTATGTTTTTTAGTGCCTTCAAAGCAGCAGACGATTCGGGCTGGAGCTCCAGCAGTTTCCTAAATGCCTGCTTGGCCTCCTCCAGCTCGTTCACCATCTGGCAGGCTTGGCCCAGTCGGTACCAGGATTTGGCGCCACCTGGTTCCAGCTGAGTGGCTTTAGCTGCACTGGCCTTAGCGCGCTCAGGTTGGTTCAGTTTGAGCTGGCACAGGGACAGGTTTGAATGGAGCTCTGCTTTGGTGGTTTTGAACTCGTTCTCTGAGGGAAGGCACTGTGATTTATCCCCAGAGTCTGTGGGCTCCTCTGCCTCTTGCTGTTGTCCTTTTTTCTCTGCTTCTCTAATGTGTCCGCAGAGAGTGATGAGAAGCTTGAGGGCCCGACTGTAGCTGTCTGCTGCTCCCCACACATCCCCAAGCCTGAATTTCACTCCACCCCTCTCTTTGTGTGACTTCACCCAATCCCATTTATCACCAGCGGACATCTCCCAGGATTCCTTGCCAGGTGTGAAAGCTTTGAGTTCAACCGTAGCACATATAGGTGTGTTTTCATCATCTGGTCCATTTTCCACTGGAGATATCAGTATCTGAAAAAAAAGCAGGATGATCAGGTCGTTTCTCATGCTTAAAAAAATGAAGTTACCAAAAATATGATGCATGACTGTGAGTTTACAATCCATGTTCAACAATCTGCTCCACAACTTTTTCTTTTCTTTGTAAAATTAATATCATTAGTTGTATTTTTTCGGCAATAGAGACAAATTTTTATCTAGTCCCCTTAGGCAAAAGTTAGTTAGTTAATAATCCTTGATATTAAGGATTAGGGGGTGCCTTAAAACCGCCTTCCTACCCTGGTCAAAGCAGACCATTACAGACCAGGATCAAAGCTAAGAAGGAGGACATACTGGCTGCTGCATTGTTGTGAGAGAAGCCAGCTGTTCAACGTAGCATGTTCCCTCAATGTTTGATCATATAGTAAGGTCATTTTATGATTTAATTCAATAGATATCTTACATAATGACCCTTTAAATATTTTTGTCATGTCTTATAGGGACCTACTATAAATCCACCCAACTTCATAGATTATAGACCTATAGATTAAAATAATGATTTAATTTTTTACAGATAATTTTCAGAACCAAACATTATTACTGGCAACAAGAGTTACACAATACAAAAAACATTGAACTGCTGCCAAGAACTCCTACCTCACATGTCTCTCCCGCTCTCATTCCCTCCACACATGTTTCTGTGATGTCACACTGACCCTCTCCTAGCCTCAGCGTTATCCAGTCACCCAGTGGGACCTGCAACACCGAGTCCTGACACCTTGGAAAGGCTGTGGCTTCTGCATCCGTAACTCCTGTGAGCGATTGGTCAAGTTTCTCATTCCCATTTTCTGATACTTCACTGTTTGCTGCATCCACGGAAGCTTTAAGTCGTACTCGGACTTGACAGAGTGAACCCAACCTCGGACTGTAACTGGATGCTTGAAAAAAAACAAAAAGACACTTTCTCAATTAAACTAGAATATAATGTAACACACCTCTATTACAAAACATGAACTGAGAACTAACCATTTATAATGAGAGTGGGTAACAGAAAAACCTCATACTTGCATCCTCTCCAGGAGGAGAAATAATCTCTTGACTCCTCCTGCCATTTCGCTTTTGTTGGATTTTCCAGAGGCCCCTGGGACACACCGACACCCAGGAGGTGACACCCTCATCATGGTCATCATGTTCACTGCCATGTAGCACCTCTGAAGGGTAACCAGGCTCCATACCTAAGTTCAGACATACATAAGAAGAAGATCATATATCCTTTCGACACACATGAGAATACACATGAAAATGTATGGCATGTGGAAGTATTTATTAAAAAAAAAACAAAAAAAAAAAAACGTGTGTTAAATAGTGACCTGCAGAGTCAGACAAGTAAAGCATTTAAAATGAAACTTGAATAACATTTGTTTCCAACATAAACTTTTATTGAAATCAACATTCACTTTGCAAATAATTCAATATAGTGAATGATTTTACATTCTGGCAATTAGTTAGGAGGTACAGCAAAGATACATCTGTCTAGTTGGTTTCGGTGGAATATTTTCCTTTCTCATACGTAACAGAACAACACTAGTACTTACATATTTGCTGGATACTATTCTTTTTTGTTTTTGTCCTTCTAAAGTAGAATAATGTCGCACGACAACAATGCCTATGCATGTGGACAAGTTGTCAATGTAGCACATAAAATCGGTCGACAACAATCCCACGACACACACAATATGATTGCAAAGTGTCTGTTTCTCAGCAGATAATAATGGCAACAAAAATATTACATTAAAAGCCGGACTAGGAGAGATAACCATAAGGAATTTTAAGATGAAATGAGATTTGCTAGCTGTGAGCACTGCTACCTCCAGTTACCAGCTACCTATGCAAACATTCGTCATTTAAAAAAATGAATTTATCATTTAGACAAAGAAATGCATGGCAATTACAGTTAGCATTTGAAGTTAGCCTCACTATTTTAACATGTGCTTTAACGTAACGTAAACCTGAGGTATGATCAAACTGCAGTTGACAACACACCTGAATTTTTACCATTAAAGCTACATAATATCAGCTGCACTCAGTAAAGTACTAAACGAACACATGCATATATCTTACCTTTTACAGAAGTACCAAATTAAGAATCAGTCACATTGTACACAAGCTAAACATTAGAGCTTCTTTGCTCCTTCTTCTGGTTTTATGTCGGGTGGAAACCATGACTTAAAAATGTGCATACCGCCACCTACTGTACCGCAGTATGTAGTACAAGCTATATGAGACTACTTAACATGATTTTTTTTTTGTTTGAATTAATTATCTTTATTAATTTCATACTTTCCATCATATGGTATTAATTAAAATCTTTTACTGAACAATAAAATAACAAAACATTGAACTTAGTTTATACTATTCTAAAGTGAGATCAGGATCACATGAGGTAGGCTATTTACACATTTACATCCCAAGAAACAACACACAAAGACAAAATAAATACAAATGAATATAATAAATATAAACACATTTCAATTCATATCTCATTCATTCAACTTACACAAACCTCATCCCTTGCATCACCCCGACCCTAATACACACAAGCACACATTAATACACACAAGCACACATTAATACACACAAGTAAAAATTGGAATAGTTCTCCTCAGTAAAAAATGAACACAGATTGACCTGTTTTCGAAATCCTGTATCTTTCTCCCTTAACCTCAAGAAGGCCAGTGACTAAAGCCATCGACATCGACTGTGAGAAGGAATGGTTCATCACATCTGACGGTAAGAAAATCTGTTTTCATACATTCAAACAAAGTTTTATAAAAGTAACACTTGTTAATGTTCATAATGATGTCTGACACTATTAGACCATATGAGTGCGTAAGTGGCTATAACTTCTAATTTCAAAAGTAATCTAGGAGCATTGTTTTTTTATAGCCAGCAGATGGGACTGTTTTCAAAAAAAGAGTCCTGTTGTTTTAAAGCAGATGGGGAAATGCTCTCAAAAAGAGCATGGGGCCAATTTCTGGAAAGTCTGGTCACATTTGACACATAACAAAAGCGAACCTAAGCTTAGCCTATAGGCTTCTGTGTAAGCTACTCCCAAGACAACAAACAAACAATGCCATTAAGAAAAGTCCTGCCTCCTGTTCCCCGTTACCGATCGAAATAGACTAACTGTCCTAGAAATTTTCCTGACCCAGGAAATTTCACTTTTGCCCACAACGCTAAATAAAAACAAAGCTAAGGCCCCATGTCTTTAATCCATATGAAGGTACATTTTGACAAACACACAACAGGAGCCCATTAATTAACTTCAATGTGGGCACAAAAATAGGTAAGTGTCTCAAACGTTTGAATAAGTAATGATCAAGTTTTCAGGTCACACACTGAAGATTGATCCCATCATTAACAACAACAACAACAACAACAACAACAACAACAACAACAACAACAAAGTGGTGAATGCAACAAAGCTGAAGTTGCAGACAAACTTGCAATACCTCCTGCTGCATCTCTGAGAGCATCCACCATCGTGAATGCTTTGATGCATAATGATGATATAATATTACAATGTTTTTTCTTCCACACCTTCACTTGTCACACACATTATATGAGATACATTAACCCTTCTCTGGTCTTCTGATAAGGGAAAACTTTTTATATACTTATAATTGAGTACTTAAGGGCAGTTTGGCAGTTTTCTTTTACATCAACAGGGAATAGCACTCTGAAATAAAATCCACTGTGAGGGCATTATATATAATAAAGATCTAATAAAAGGAGCGCTCAGAAGCTCAGAAGTAAAAATCATTCTATCAAAAAGTAAGATCTGGAATATTCTGTTTTTTCCAAAGCTAGAAAAAAAAAGAGATCTGAACCAATATTTAAATAATTAATGAAAGATGTGTTTTGTGCATTATGGCGACGCCTAGTGGTCAATTTAGAAAGTGCAACGGTAACTGTAAAGACCTGAAGTGATGTTGATGTTAAACAGAAAAACAATAACACATTTTTTATATAGGTTTTCTCATAAAAGACAGGAATTTTTGGATTGTTGTGGGATGCTCCAAAACCCTCTGACATGCACTTTACTAGAGCAAGATGAAAAAATGAATAGAAAGACGGAGGGAAAATATGTTCTAACTGGAGTGAATACAGGTGTAGCTATAGTCCTCTACTGAATTTGTAGAGATGAAACATTTTTGAAGAAACAATATATAAACATTTTGAAAATACATCAGTAATTAGTAAAAGGTCATTATACAGAAACATGTCCTTTTTTTGTTTCTTTAGCTGGTTGTTTGTGGATGAAAAAGTTATGATAGGCGATGAAATTCAATTTCTTCTAAATGTTTTTCTGTGAAACTTAAAATATGACAATTAATTTTTGTGGTTTTGCATATCTTGAATGGACAACGATGAACATAACAAACGTCTTCAATATAGTGTCTCAGTTTTCCTCTTTTTTAAATGTTCCTCGACATCAGTATTTAGGGACAATATTTTGTGTTTCTACACATTATTTGGTTTGAAAAAAAAAAAGTCGGCTACTTTGATATGTAGCATCAAAAAGAAGTTCCAGTATCAAATTATAATTTATGCAAACAATGTGAAGCAAAATGTATGTCTGTATATATCACAATCATCATGTCTAAGAGATTTCAATCTTCAACTCTCCGTCCTCCCGTCTTTCTCACACAGAAACCGGGACCATCACTCGATGAATCCCTCCCCATGTGTTATCAATCTTATCTCTTTCTCCTCTGCTTCTCCTGCTGACCATCTCCGTCAACCCTCTTACCTTCCTCTTGGCTCCCTCAGACTTCCCAGCTGGCCTCTTGTGAAACACCTCACCGGGTAAGTTCAGAAGCACAAATCCCAGAGCTCTCCGAGTGCTCCATGCTCGCCAGAAAGGAGGCGCAACCTGCCAGGGGTTTGATCCAGGGAACAGCTGCAACCAGATAGATAGATAGATAGATGGATAGATAGATAGATATAAAGATAGATAGATAGATAGATAGATAGATAGATATAAAGATAGATAGATAGATAGATAGATAGATAGATAGATAGATAGAAAGATAGATAGATAGATAGATAGATAGATAGATAGATAGATAGATAGATAGATAGAAAGATAGATATATAGATAGATAGATAGATAGATAGATAGATATAAAGATAGATAGATAGATAGAAGATAGATAGATAGATAGAAAGATAGATATATAGATAGATAGATAGATAGAAATGCAATCCCTCTGTTTCATGGTAATAGATATAGGCTATACTTTGAACACAAAATTATTCTCCAACAGAAAACTCTATACTCATCCACTGTGTCTAACATTCTGCCTGTGTTCGTTTCGTCCTCATAAAAGCAACAGCCAGCTCGCATGTAATCCCTCTATTGCACATTCCTTAACACTTTCAGACAGTAACATACGCAGAAAATATACACACCTCCACACCCCTACGCGGGCCAGAGGCTAACTTGACAGATCGGGCCACACGACAGGGTGTTAATGGTTCACAGTGAGAGAGAGAGCTGAATACAGTGTTGTCCAGGCATGTATGTTTGACTGTGTTGAGCACTTTAACTTGAGGTAGTTTGACCTCCTCTGGGCTGTTTGTTGTTTAAAAGAAGAAAGGCTGAGACTTCACAAAATAAAGTCAGCATTATGGCAGAGGATTTATTGCAAGTGGTTACCCCACTAATGGTTAATATATTAGAACAACTCAAAAAAAGTACAGGATCATCACATGTTAGACTGTTTAAAAACGAAGGACAACATTTGAGCATTTGGGTGAGATCTTTAGCAAAGAGGTTGCTCTGTACAAATGAGCTGTCGGACCAGAGGAGTTTCATTTATTGAGGTTTCCAGGTCAAGTGGGGATCAATGTTGATCCTAAGGCTGGGGGGGGGGGGGGGGGCAACGAAACAGGCTGAATTCTACCACTTGTTGCATCGCTAAGAATGGCATATTGTATCTATCAAAGTCATATGAGTTAGACCGATCAATGAAAAAAAACAAAGCTCTTGTAGTTCAGATTGATTTGCAGCAGAGTTGCACAAGCAGTGAAGTATGACTGTTCTCTTCCATTAGCAGTGATGGAGTGTGCCAGGTTCAGGGCTATTCATCTACATTACAATGTCATGATGAGATCACTTCAACTTCCAGTTCAGCTCCCAGGGTATCAAGAAGACATCATAGTACTGCATTTTATGTGGCAGGTGCAGTCTTACATGAACATTAAAGTCTTATCAAAACGATTACGCCCATGATTAATTGAAATGTGCATCTGATGCTAAATAAAAAACTCTGTGATTGATAGATTTTTTTTCTAAAGAGAAAAAAAAAGAATATTTCGACACTTCCCAATGCCAAAGTTAACAAGCACAATACCTCTTAACTTCTTTTTGGGCTTTTCAAAATAGCACAGGAGTCATTTCAGGAACTGAACAAATACTGCTAAGGTGCACTCTTTTCAATGAATAATTTGCAATGTTTCGGTCCTGACACATTTAGTGAACTGAACATGCAAGTTCAGTTTTTATTTACATTTTAAAGTACTTCCTGAAGTCCACTGTCATCTCCACAGTCTTGAGCGGGTTCAGCTCCAGATGGTTCTGATTGCACCAGAGAGCCAGCTGTTCCACCTTCCGTCTGTAAGCAGACTCGTCTCCGTCCTCGATGAGACTTTATTCAAATGAGACGTCGCCGCCACGGGGGCCAGCGATCGGCTCGAGGTTATCTAGAGTCACCAAAGCGGCGGGGACACCCCTGAGGTGCAGTCATTGGTGTAGAGGGAGAAGAGCAGTGGGGAGAGAACACACCCCTGGGGGGCGCCAGTGCTGATTGTCCGGGTGCTGGATGTAGTGCTCCCCAGCCTCACCTGCTGTCTCCTGTCAGTCAGGAAGTTGGCAATCCACTGACAGGTGGACACTGTGAGCTGGGTGAGTTTTTGGTGCAGGATGTCCGGGATGATGGTGTTGAAAGCCGAGCTGAAGTCCACAAACAGGATCCTAGCATAGGTCCCCGGGGAGTCGAGGTGATGCAGGATGTATTTCAGACTGATGTTGACTGCATCATCCACCGACCTGATGGCCCGGTAGGCAAACTGCAGGGGGTCCAGCAGGGGGCCTGTGATGTCCTTCAGGTGGCTCAGCAAGAAGATCACAGTCTGAGTGTCGGGGTGGTGTTAATGGGCTGGGTGATGGTTGTGAAAACCTGCAATAGAAGCTGTTCAGGTCTTCAGCCAGTCTATTGTTACCTGCAGGGTGGGGGGTGGGTCTCCTGTAGCTTGTGACCTCTCGCAGTCCTCTCCAAACCGCCGAAGGATCGTTAGCTGAGAAATGTTTCCTCAGCTTCTCAGTGTAGCTACTCTTAGCTACCCTGATGCCCCTCGTCAGCTTGTTCCTGGCCTGCTTGAACAGGTCCCGGTCCCCACTCCCGTAGGCCTCCTCCTTGGCCCGACGCAGCTTCCTAAGTTGAGGTGTAAACCAGGGCTTGTTGTTGTTGTATGTGCAGAAGGTCCTGGTCTGCACACACATGTCCTCACTGAAGCTGATGTAAGATGTCACAGTGTCAGTGAGTTCGTCAAGGTTTGCTGATGCAGCTTTAAAAACACTCCAATCAGTGCAATCAAAACAGGCCTGTAACTCCTGCTTTGACTCCTCTGTCCATTTCTTAACAGTCCTTACAACAGGGCCTAGCAGTTTTTAACTTCTGCTTGTAGGTCGGGATGAGGTGAATCGGACAGTGGTCAAAGAGTCCCAAAGCTGCACGGGGAACAGAGCGATATGAATCACATCCTGTCGCTCCTTTCCCACATCACCCTCTCTCTCTCTCCCTGATTTCTGACTCTACCCACTGTCTCATCTCTACAATAAAGCCACAAAAGCCCAAAAATAAATCTTAAAAAAAGGAAGAGATTTGTAAATGAAAACTATGTGTGTGTGTGTGTGTGTGTGTGTGTGTGTGTTGTATGTGTGTGTATGTGTGTGTGTGTGTGCGTGTGTGTGTATGTTAATGCTCTGAGTGTCAAGTCAAACTACATAAGTTAAAAGTTATATCAATGTATTTTACACGTTGAAAGAGTAATTTAACTTCTAATGCAGACTTTATCCTCTGTGATTTGACCCGATTAAATTATTAAATGTGCTCTCACGGACACATTGCTTACAAACTGTCTCCACATTTGAAATGCAGTATGCTAATATGTGTGGGCCCACCAGCAATAAGGAGAATCTGGCATTAAGTAAAGGTAAATTTGTTTTAGCTGGAGCATAAACAGAGTTAACCCCATTATGTCGTTTCTCTTGGGGCCAGTTATAGAGTCGGACCTGCGCAGCCTGACTAGGAACCTACTGAGGGGAGGAGATGGCTATCAGAAGCCACAGGGCAGATGGGGGGACCGTTTTTATCGCTGCACAAGCTGTAATGGGGTCTTCCTGTGAGGGGGCCTAAGGACTTTCTTCAGACAGAGCTTTGATGTGTTCCTTTGTGTTTGCTGGGTGATCTGAGAAAGCCACTGTGGGCCATTAGGCCTCTGCACGCATGCATCCTAAAACACATCTGGATATGTTTCACCCTCGAACAGTCGTACCTACATACAGTCTGGCAGGTCATGTGACCTTTTGATACCATCTGAGCACTTACTGATAAAGCCAGTTAGACTCATTTAGCTGGTGTGTTCCACCACCAGTGAATAAGAATCATATACGCACACACACACATACACACACCTGCCACCTGCTTATGTTACACTGCTCTCTTTTTTCAAGATTTCTTTTCATTAGCAGTACGCTAATTCAACAATTCAGTTACAGCGTATAGAGTTTCTATACATTTCTTTTGGTGCTTTTAAAGAAGAAATAATATATTTTTTAAACTGTCACAACATAAAGATTGCATGCCAATACTCTGAAGGCAATCTCTTTACAGCCGGTCAGTTATAAAAAGAGCAAAAAGTGGAAGCATGTCCATCACTGACGATGCAGCCTATGAGTGGGTTGGATGTTAAAGTTTAGCTGACAGACCCATAAAGGTTTTACAGCTGTGTTTAGGATAGACCTTCACTGTTAGGCCTGAGAGCACAAGTGAGTCACATCCACTTTCATCTCTTTTGAAAAAGTGACTTGACTCTTCAAGAAATAGAGCGAAAAGAGAGAGACAAAGATATAGCTTAGTTGACCAGTGAAAGAAACGTAAGTTATGATGAAAAATGACCTGACATGATGTGATTTATACAAAAGTTAGGTTTGAATCCGGGTCTGAGGGCCACAGAGGTGGTGAGCGGCTCTAATTCAGACCAGCCTCCAGTCAAAGTAACAGTTAGCAGCTCTGAGGTCTGTAAGCAGTCATGTGTCTCTTGGCTACACTTGAGGCTTCATGCAGGGTTCTCAACAACCAGCCTGTGGCAGCATCAATCAGAAAGAAGTTGTAATTGGGGGAACCAAAAATAAATTTTTTCTTTTGTTTTAGACATACCCTAGTGTCCCTGAGGGAAAATGTGTCTTGAACTGTAGTGCAAAAGAAACCTACAGCCCAGTGCAATCTGATGTAAAACACGCAAGACAGGCAACCTAAGTTACAAATCAGGAAGAGCTTTAAAAACACTATATTTAAAATGTTCTTAAACATGAACAATAATATAAACACACACACTCTTAAAAACACAGAAGCAATTGAGCCCAGGTCGCCATGAGCAGCACACAGAAAGTGGAAAGCACATGTGCACTGGTATGTTATGGAGGCTCAATCAATGTAGTTTAGAAAGCTCAAATTCATCAAAGTCAAATGGGAAAGATGGGTTGGAAAGCGACTCCCAAAGAAACTTGAACAAGTACTTTAGGTCAAATTTTGCCATTTCAGAATACAATTCTGAAGTTAAGCATCAGAAATATCAGAATCAAAATCTCCCATTGAAGCATACCATTTCAGTGACTGTAAATTCACATCGATCTGACCACTGTTGAACCCTGGAGACAGATATAGGGCGGTGAGAGGAGAGGGCTGAGGCAGCAAAGGGCAGCCCACCCATTACAGTCAAACATGCGGAGGGCAGATGTATAGACGTGCGCGCTGGCCTTCTTTCAGAGTACAAAAGGTTGATCTAAATAAGACCCAGCTGATGCTGATTTTTTTTTCTCCTCAGACTCAGAACGTAATGCTTTCGCTCACCCATCTTTGTAGGCCTCTTTAACTAATTCTCTCGCACCATTTGACCTTTGACTTGGTGCCCATACTTTTTCATATTTCTCCCCCCTCTTTTGTTCTGCTCGGAGCTGGTGTATGTGTGGCAGATCTCAGGGGAGCAGGTAAAGTATAAATCTATAGTAGTTCTGACATCTCACCGTCTCTGGTTCCCATTTGGTCAGATGCCCGGCAATCAGTCACTCCTCGACTCTCCTCCTTCTCGTTCATTCCTGTTCATTGTTCTTATTCTGGAGACACTTTTGAATCCTTGTGAAGTTCCTTGTGTTGAATTAATATCATATGCCTCATAAATGACCATGTCCAACATTTTTTTGATAATCTCTTCCTGCCTTGTAAGTATAGTGTTAAACTGACATACAGTTTCAATGATAATGGTACCAACAGACTAACAAACTGATCCGAAAGGCAAGTGGACTCTCTGACCGAGGTGTCAGAGAGGAGGATGCTGTCCAAGTTACGTGGCATCATGGGCAATGTCTCCCACCCACTCCATGGCATGCTGGCAAAGCATAGGAGAACATTCTGTGCTTGATTGATTCCCCCACAATGCACCACAGAACGCCACAGGAGGTCATTCCAGCCTGTGGACATGAAACTGTACAACTCCTCGCACTGATGGGCAAACACTCTGTATGGCCCTGCACTCATATCCACCCTGAAAAATTGTAAACTTTCCCGCTATTTATTTAAAAAAAAATTGAACTGTGCAATCTACAATCCAAAACTTGTTCAATAAGTGTGCAGTAATAATACTTGAAGAGATAAGTGAAGTATTTCTGATTGCAATAACACGACCAGGCTGAGTATTGTTGCTGACAGCTAACAGCAGCAGCCTTAGGGACAAGTTCTTTCATCTCCAGTTTTATCATGCTAAATGTGGACAATGTGTTTCCCTGGCTACAGTCTGCTGCAGGGCACACACATACACACACATGCGCCCACTAAATGAGCAATAGATCGTCTGTATTAAATCCCACAGAGAGCAGGCTGATAAGGCCGCCCTTGGGATTTTCAAGACCTCTTATTTGTCGCCCAAGCAATGCCATGTAAACTCTGTCACAGTATGTGGTCTTTTTTGTAGTTTTTTGTAGTTCAGTTGTTTTTATCAAATCAGTTAACTTCAGAGGTGCTAGTAGATGGATTTTTTAAACATCTGGAAAGAGCCGGGCTGTATAGGTGCTAGGACTATTTTATAAGCTGTTAGCTGAGCTCTTTCACGTTCATTTTTAAGCAAAAATACCAAACATTTCCCAGCTTCTCCAGCGTGAGGGTTTTCTGCCTTTTCGTTTCTCTTGTATGACAGTATTTGAATATTCCTGTAAGACTGCTGGCTTGACAACCCAGGTAATTCAAAGAAGCCAATACGTTTGGTTTTTGGAACATTTGATGAGAGAACAGTTAAGGGAGGGAGGGCTGGATGATAAAGGACAGAGAAATAGTTCAGAGAGACAGAAGACCACCAGAGAGGACCTCAAAGTTGGATTAGAAGCACATGGTGAGACGACCCGGCATTGCAACATTTGTGTGTGAGAGGATCAGTGTTAGTAGAGTAGGTCAGGTGTACATCAGGAGACTCAAAGGGGTGGGTAGGTTTAGATACATGTGGAAGATATGACACAGATGGTTCCTGGGTAGGACTGACGTATACATGTAGGCAGTCCACATATAGAGTTGTTTTAGTGTGTTATTTGTAAGGAACTTTTTTTTTGTTGCTGTCTTGGCCAGGACTTCCTTTAAAAATAGATTTTGTACCACAATGGAGATATCCTGGTTAAATAAATGTTAAATACAATAAACAAAGCTAAGTCAATTTAATGTTGTATTGTTGTTGTGGAATGTTGTTCCATTAATTGGTATCTTCATGTACCATTTTCAATCTTAAGGATTTCTCTGTCATAGCCTGCAGTTTTTGCATCTTCTAACTTCTTTTCTCCGCGGTTATAATTTATTTTCCCCAAAACAGACTGAGGTCAAATTAACTGGGCTTCTTTTTGAGGATTGATATGATCACAGTTAGTCCTGCAGAGTCTCTGTAATAAGAACTGTGTCCTTAACAACCACCTGCTCTTCTTTACAACGGTGAGCTATCGATGGATAGCAGACTATCGCTATGATTACTTAGCCAATCAGAAACAAGTATTTAACACAGCCATAATAACGGTCAATAATAGTGTGAGATACTGTATCGCTGATAACTAACAAGAGATTGCAGTAAAGACTTGGCCAAAATAGCCCAAGTGGAGGTAATTCGGATGGGGTCTTGCCATCAGAAGGATTTTGCCACACTCTCTACAAATGAGGCTGCAGACACACTCTGCTCCTGACAAGACTTTTTTAAAAATAATTTTCAAGATAAACGAAAGATTAGTGAATGTCCCAAAAGTTAAGTTTACATTTGGTGACTGAACTTCTTTCTAACCCATAAAAATCTTGGAAACCTGTGGACTTCACTATGTCCCAGCCTACAAAATAGTTGAGATAAACTACACCTGATGCAGCAGTATTAAATGTAATAGTTAAATGCAGAACTGTATCGGTCTTTTAAAGTATTTTAACTACATAAACCTGATAAAAGCTCAGAATGCATAACTTTAGCTTTTTGATTTGTATATTTGTTGTTCCTCCTTTCTTGTTTAAAAGATCTGAGTTCTTCTACCATCACTATCTAGAGAGCATGTTGCAACAAGGTGAAAAAAGCCATCGTAAAGCTCTCTGATCCTCACCCTACCCTGAACCTGGCAGCAACAAGCCAGGCAATGCTTCCAGGACCTGAAAGTGGTCCAGAGGCTGATCTAAGCCCTGGTCTATCTCGGGCTGAGTCAGATCTCCAGAGACCATGAGAAGGCCCACAGTCAGAGATATTGAAGTTTACTGAGAGCTGACATGAGGGCAACATTTCACTCTGACAGTCTAGGACGTGGGCCAGCCCGCTGCCAAAATTATGCCAGCTTTTACTGGCCCGTTCCAGCCGGCAACAACACAACTATTGTTAAAATATGGCGTGAAATTGAGTGTTCTTCACAAAGAAAATGTTTTCTTTAAATGCCGACAGTCTCTAGAACCTTTTTGACATCAACTTGGCAATCACAGACGCTTTTATATACTATATTTGACTGGTGTCACTTTTTCCCACATGAAGAGCAGCGAGGATTGGGTGATGTGAATGCTCAAACATTCATGACAAAAGCATGTACACTTGACTGTTATGTCTCCTTGGAATAAGATATATTTCTGCCTCTTCAAAGCTGTGAACCAGTGTGCATACTGCTGATATAACTGTGACATAACTTGCTCATATTGATAATACACGAGTTATTGGATTGCTGTCAATCCCACCCAAGCTGGACTCAAGATAGCTGTTTAGTCCACAATTTAACCTGGCAGGAAATTGAGGGCCAGAGACAGACTCACAGGGCTCCAGAGTCTTTCAGACATGCCTGCCGGGCTCAGAGGAACACACAGGATGAGCTGACTTTGACCTCAGTGACACTCAGACGCCATTAGAACCGCAGAAAATTGTAGAAATTAAGTTAATTTAAGTCTTTATTGGGGGAAAACATTGACTTAGTCTCAGTGACATCACAAATAGGGATTGGCATTTACAGTGATTTCAATATTTGAGTATTCTTGTTACCTTATGAACTAGTACTTACTCACAAGCATTTGACTTTAAAAAACCTCCCAGACCTGGCCTACTATATTTTCTGCTGTGTGCCACTCAACAGTACTGCATATCTGTAGGACAGTGGTCTTAAAATTCTAGTTCAGAATAAAATGACATGTGATAGTAAAATATGACTCTGTGTGAGAGCTGTGCACAAGTCTTTATTAACAACCACTTTGTCGACACATTGCAAACTTGCCCTCAATTCTGCTGCATTTTCCTCATGCATGGTTTACACTCTCATATCTATTGTTTGATGTGATTGTGGCTTGTACTCCGCCTTGACAAATGCCACCAGCTTGTGGAAGTCTCCTTCCACAAATAGGAGCATATCTCCACTATCCATTTTCATTAATAGCAGGTTAATCTTCTTTGGTATCATCACGACGTGTGCTAGCAGGGCTAGTGAATGATGTCATGTAAGAATACTTATTGTCTGTCTCTGCTGGTTTACCCTTGTGCTTCAAGCACATGTGGTTAATGTGGTTAAGTATCAAACTAGTATTTCTATTATATGCAAGTTTAACGCTGGCTTGCACTGCACGTTACTGTTGTCTTTTTTGGCAAAGTACTTCCAGACATCACTTTTCCTGAGCATGGCTGACATGGAGTGTTTGTAACAGACTGCTCTGTGTTTGTTCTATGCTCTCACCTTTTGGAGTAATGTGTCCCTTGAGAGTTAGTGTGGCTGCCGTAAAGCAGTTGTTGATTGCTGTAATCCGGCTTGCTGTACATGTGTATGTTGGATAAAGCTGAAGCTGTGGTGGGAGAAGTTAATAGGCTACCTCTGTGTACTGCATTCTTTTCTTACAAAGTGTGTTCATTTAGGCAAACCCAGAAAGCTCTGTAACACATGTAACGCTAATTGAGTTGAACTATTGGATCCTTAAACAGCGCATGCGCAGGTGTGCCAGTACTGAAACGTTCCTTGAAAAAAACAATTTCCTTGTGCTAATCCCAAGTCACAAATACGTTTCTGAAGAGGTATTATGGAGCCCAAAAATATCAATCATATTGGAAATGTCAACTCCACCTAACTTTAATTAATCGATTAATCCAGAATCAGGCAGAGAGGTGTGGTTGAGGCCGGCCGATTGAATATCTTAATTACTTAAACATGCCCATCTAGCTCATCATAGCTAGCATATATTCCAAATAAGAAAAATAACATCTGTCAGTTAAAGGTCAGTGATGGGATTTAGCTAAAGTGATGCCTAGCCTACTGGCAGACAACTGCAACCTGTCGGTCAAATCAGATCATGGCATGCCCCTTTATATGCCTAGTAAAGCACAGTTGTGTTTTGTCAATAAAGTAATGAGCTAAAGAGATCAAAACTGGGTTTTTCTGTTCGTTGTAAAAAAAAAGAAAAGAAATCAGTATTTGCACTTATGAATTGGCTATGATTTATACAATCAAAACCAGAGATTGCGGCTTGGGCCAGAAGGCGTGAATTCATGTTTCCCTGTACATCATAAACAGTTTGTTTCCCTTAATGCTGATGTCTACTGCTACACCAATAACATTATGATGACACACTCAGACACAAAAAAAAACATGGTTCAAGTGTGAGAGTTAGCAGCCCCACTACCAACAGAAAAGATGAAGATGACTCCTCTACCAATGAGTCAGGATTACAGTGAAGCATTGCATGGCCATGCACCACAGAGTGAACACTGATGTGTTTGGACATCTGGCATGTGGCGGTAGTCTAATCAGTTGTTTCGTCCATGAGTGTTATGTTGCATGTCTCATGCATCCTGTTGACTAACTCGTTAAAATATTCCTGTTTTAAACAGTAGCACACAAATGCATCATTCCAATGTGTGACACAGGCGCATTGTCCAACGTATAAAAATAGTGTCTCTGGGTCATTGTCCCAGAGGAAATACATCTGAGTCTTCAACTTTTTCAGATAAATTTGTCATTTAGGCCTGAATATACAGTTAGTTGTAAACGATTATTTTCTAAATTAATCATTTTTGGAAAATTCATCAAAACTCCTTACTAAATTATTTTGCCATGTCAGCAGTATAGCTCTGGTCTTTATGTTACACCCCTGTACAGCGTACTGTAAGGGGAGAAATAAAGAAGAAACAAACAAACACATTGTTGCTGGCTTTCATTCAATGGTGTAATGAATAATATGCAATAACACATCACATTTTCATTGTATACAATTATACACTTAGACAAACATACATGCACTGTTTGATAACTTTACATCTGTGATATAACAGGCTAGCATTTCTCAATACTGTATAATCTACTGCTTGTTTTATGTTAACACACTTAACTCTTTCTTAGTTGCTTTAGTAGTTATACACATGCACACTTGGAAAGTGATATTTCTTTAAACTGTACCATGTAACTGTGATTGTTCAACTCACCGATACAACTTAAATAACACACTCTCAGTAGACGCACTACACGTGTTTCTATCGCGCTCTGTCTGTGTGATTCAAGCTAGCATGCACGCCTCATGGCAAACACATTCATACTTAACCCGCTTCATAAACATACTGAAATTACTTTGTATACAGAAAACGTATCACTAACTTGTTCCCAGAAACTTACAACACATTTATACTTGGTTTTATTCACTTTTAACCAGTATTCTTACCTGTGAGGGGAGAAATAAAGAAGAAACAAACAAACACGTTGTTGCTGGCTTTCATTCAATGGTGTAATGAATGAGGCTTAGACAACACGCTCCCCCTGCTGGCGTAAAACCGGAAGTGTAAAACAATAACAAAAGCTTAAGACCAAACCAATCAATTACCGATATGCTTTTAAACTTAACCTTAGCAACATGAATTAACATTCATTTATAACTAGCTTTTTAGCATTTTTAAAGAGCCCATATTATGCCCTTTTTGGGGTTCATATATTTAATCTATGTACCTACTTTTGTACGAAAAAAGTGTCTGTTTTCATGTACTGCTCCTCCTTGCTCCCTCTACGCTCTGAGTCCATCAGCTACACTCTGCTGAGCCCACACTGTTAGACCCCACATGGGCCAAGTCTGCTCTGATTGGTCTGCCGATCCGCTCTGTCGTTATTGGTCAGTTGCTCAACACGTGTCTCGGAAATTTCAACATGAGCTGCAGGGCTTGTCACAACGAGCCAATGGGCTTAGATCAGTGATATCACACTGACGATGACATCGGACTGACAAATTTTTATCGAGGGGGGCTAGAACCGAGCGTTACATGCGGCTAATGCTACAGCTAACAGGAGGACGTAGGAGAAGCCGCATTTCCGCTGACTTTGAATTTTTGCCCAAGACACTTGGAAAACACACTAAAGGGCATATAAAACCAGAAAAAGCATAATATGGGACCTTTAAAGGATATATAACATTTTAGAAAGACACTAGTTTTGACATGTATTATTAGTTTAACATTAGTTTAACTTTGTGCACAATCTTATATCCATTACATTTACATGTGACCAATACTTGACTTCAAGTAAGAAAACAGACAATGACTGTGTAAATTACTAGTAAATGTAAGCCTTAAGGCTGGCTCACACTGCAATTTTGAATAATCTCAAACATGCTCACACTACAAGATATAAAGGCGTGAGGCAACACCTCACGTGAGCCAGTGGTTAAATTATAAAATTTGGAAGTAGAATGGAAAACGCATCAAAAAAGTTTTTTTTTTAAGTTTAGGGTGAAGAAATATCTGGGCCGATGCGGAAAACATGGGTTGTATATATTCTTCAGTGAGAGTTGGAGGTACGATTGTAACTATGAGCATTACAGTTGTCAAGCTCACCTTGGCGGGTTGCCTCCTGCCGCCGGTCGCCACTACTACACTTATTACTGTCCTCCCTCGTCTCTCTCAGTGATATTAGTCGAACATGACTTCTGCCAGACCGTTTCATGACGTAATCGTCAAGATTTTAAATTCTTAATATCAAACGTGTTTGAAATAAATTGGATCTTTATACCACTCACACTACACGATTATCTGAACAGATAATTCGTACCGACCAGCATCGAGTCAGGAGCGACCCTGCGATTGTCGGGAAGGAAGAATCGGACCTCAAAACGGCCCGATTATCCAAACTGAGCCTGGTTTTAGTTTTACTTTGTGTTAATTCCTAATTACCAAATGTAAGCATGCTGAACTAAACTGTGCTGACCATGGTATAAACATATTATCAGTTTAAAGCCAGATGGTTAACATCGTCATTGTGAACATGTATGTATGATTAGCATCCGTTTACAGCACAGCCTCACGGGCTACCATAACTGTAGATTCTTAGTCATGTTAGTTTTGTTCAAATTCACATCCACAGTCTTTGTAATAGTTGTTTTTCCTAACTTTGAGTACAAATACAGTCTGTTTTCACAAAAAAAGCATTGACACCCCCCACTCTCACTCAGACATATTAACAGAGGCACAGCAGACAGGTATCCACAGGGTTTTAAGGGTTTCATATTTTGTATAGAGGCAGTATATAGGTTGTTGTTAGTGTTTGTGCCAGGAGCATTAGTCCCTGTCTGAGCCCCTTGATGTCTCCTGAGTTCACTAAGGTGGTATGGAGAAACTGGGACTGGTGGGGGTGACCACCATGCTGGAGTCCTACCTCCCAGTTATTGCATGTGTGTGCTCGTGTGTGTGTGTTTCTGTGTGTGTGTGTGTGTGTGTGTGTGTGTGTGTGTGTGTGTGTGAGAGAGAGAGAGAGTGAGAGAGAGAGAGAGAGAGAGAGAGTATGTCTTTAGTGCAGAATGCCTAGTACAAAACCACATTTGATTTTTTTATGCTTGTGGCTAACAGGAGCCAGATGTAGCTGCCTACAGGGCGCTTACCACCAAAACAGCCATTAATTTCTCTTTTCACTTTCTGTAATGAGATGTGAGCATGCATGCTTATATTATACAAGCGCATGTATGGGAATATAAATCAAATATTGCTAAAGCATTTGCAGTATTTTAGATATCAAAGCTTGTATGACTTGCTTGCTTGTTAAGCAGTACCAGAGGCAGGATGTGTTCAGATGGCAGGGAATGAGAGAGAAGAGTTCTGGGATTTCATAACAAAAAGATAAATGAGAAACAATAGATCAGGATGTCAGAGGTCTGAGGACTCGCAGTTCTCTGGATGCTCTGCTTGGCCCTGAGAAACATCATGAGGCCTGAGAGAGAGGTGAGGTAAGAACTGAGTGCACTCTTTCTCTCACACACACACTGACGAAAAACAGGCACATCTATGGTTAAAAAAGACCTCTGAAAAATAATCCTGGCATTGTGATTGCAGGGAATTCATCAGCTCATTACGAGCAATGGCAAATAAAGATTAAATTACCGCAGTTTTTCAGCTGTTGTCATACACGTAGATGAGTATTGAAAATGGTCCAAGAGAAAAAGAGCAGCAAATGGGCAAGAAGGGAGAGTGTTAATTGAAAGCGAATGTGTCTGTGCTGGCTGCTGGTCAGAGATGGGCCGGGGTCCCAGTTGGCTTTCACTTCAAAGGCCATACCCGCCTGTCTTGAGCGCACCTGCAGCTGGTTAAACCCTGCTCTCATCACTCAGGGCGTGGAGGGACCTTTTCTACAACTTTGAGCCCTCACCACAAATACTTTCGCCAAAGGGCCGTAATGGACCCACACTCAGGAATTCAACCTTAAACACCAGGTAGCCTGTACAACCTTCACTACAGACATGGACGTCAATCACACAGTGTTCATGCTCACAGTATCCAAACCAGGCTCTATGCATCCACAACCATAAGGTCAATTGCCACCCTCTTCACAGGTCACACAGGGCTCAGATATCCAGCACAATACAAACTTAACTGAGGGATCCATGGACCTACTCATATGTTAACATTAGTACCAGAAAAATATTTTTGCTCCATTCTAATGTTATATTAAATAACAAAACAAAATCAAATTATGAATATCATTATATTTCCATTTTCCATAATTTGTACGTTTATACCTGAAGAACAATTTGGCTAACATTTCATCTCTAATTGCAACCATGGAGTGTAAATGATAAATGGACTTGAGCTTGTATAGCACTTTTCTAGACTTCTGACTACTTAAAGTGCTTTTGCACTGCAGGTCACACCTACACATTCACACACTGATGGGAGAGGCTACAATGTAAATTGTCCATCAGTATTAACTAATGCATTAATACTCTTTCACACCCTGCTGACGCAGCAGTGAGAGCAATTTGGGGTTAAGTGTCTTGCCCAAGGACACATCGGACATGTGACTGCTGGAGCTGGGGATTGATCCCCTGACTTTCTGGCTGAGAGATGACTGACTCTATCCACTAAGCCACGACCGCCCCTTTAAATAAATGAACATATACCTTACATTCAGAATATTTATTTTTGGAAATCTCTAAATATTCATAACCTCGCATCCGGAGAACTATAATTAAGGATGACACACCATCATTTATTTGTGAAGCAATATGGATTATTACCAAAACAAATCCAGTATGGCTCCCAAAGACAACAAAGTAGGCCAATGCGACTTCCACACAATTGGGGTTTAGTGTGTCCACCACTGTCATTTAATGCATTTAAACCTGTATCATTATCAGAGCATTTTCCACAACCATAAGATGAGAAAAGAAGGCTTAGTTCTAAAATGAACAAACATTGATGAAATATACAACGCTTTCTGCATCGGCACAATTCCAGACTTTTCAAAAGTCCGCAGCTGTGTGGGATGTGTGGGAATTTTGAACCAGCACCACTACAAAGACAAATCCATTTTGACAGTGTCTGTGTCCGAGCCCAATCCCTGACACATTGAACATGCTCACACAGCGGCCATTTTTTCCTCCTGAAATTAAAATATTTCCTGTGTTCAAATGTTTTTCGTAACTTCTTTGCTCCAGGTTGTCATATAAATTTAGAAAATAGGACAACTCTGTATCATTTCAGTGCCTCCAGGCTGATCAGGACACAATAAATAGTCAAGTGTTGTCATTTTTTCTGCATACTAAAGAATTGACTGAAAATATAACAAAACAAGCTGAGTTGTACATTTTGTTGTCAGTCATCAGGTTTTGACATCATTGTATTGGAGTAATATTTTGCTGACAGATTGCAAAGATGACAAGCAGCCACTCTGACAAAAATAACTCATTTTTTTTTGCTTTCATCTGCATATGCACATTCTCATAATCACAGTGCAGCTGACACAAATCCTCCCCCACAGACTAAATCCTAAAATCAATCGTCACACTTGTGTGGATCCACTTTTTGACCTCAAAAGGAGGACTTTTTTTTCTGGTGAGGTTTCCAACATCAGGAACTTGGCAAGGCGAAGACTAAATCAAGGGATTTCATTATAACTTTTCTCATCAATCCTGAAAAGAAACTCACAAGTTTCTCCACACAAAAACATATAAGCTGTTCTACTTGATGTTCCAGTCTAGGAATATAGAGGAACTCACTTTACCCTGTGAACATAAAGAAGAAAGACATAAATGGAGGATTTATTGTCTCAGAGGTCAATTCACTGATTCATGGTTGACTATGCTGCATCAGCTAGCTACCACCAGCTGTGTACGTCACACAAATTGTTCTCTGCTAAAACAGGGAACTACTCAGCACAAACTCAGTTCCATAAAGGGGGAGCAAGGAGACGCTGCTGAACAAATGACCAGCATCCATAGAGGTACATTTCCATTCTTTTAAAAGTTTCCCTCATGAAATGTTATTATTTGAGCAGTAGAAGAGAATCAAAGCAGGTTGGATTTTGTTTATTCCAGTCTATTCCTTTAATATGAATGACGTATGCCTGAATATTTCTGTCTGTGTGACTGTCTGTGTGTATAATTGTCTATGTATTGCCAGTGAAGCATGCTTGGTTTCCTAAGAAGTGTTTGAGATGTGTGAGACCTCAGAGAGGCCATGGCTCCTGGGTGTCCCTTTGATGTCATCTGTATCACCTGCTCTACAGTCACATTCTGAGTGTCTGTTTGTGTGTGTGTGCATTCATGTGAGTGCATACTCCAAATTAGTCCGACGTGACGGCATCCTGCTGTGGCCCAGTAAACATTCTATTACAGAGTTATCACCATCGCATTTAAGGACTCTAAGTGTGCAGGAGCCATTAAATCTATTAATGACAGGCCAACCTGGGGATAAAGAAAGAGTCACATATATTCAATGCCTCGCCATACAGAGCCATTGGACTGTAAGACATACAGTAGCAGTGATTACATATAGGAGTCTGTGAGCGTTTTTGCACTTGTATAAACCCAAACTTTCTCTCAGTGTACATACAGTACCCTTCGCTGCACCCGAAACATCAAGGGAAGGTGCCTGACACTCAGCCCTGACACCTTCTTTGAGAGCAAGCCAAACATTTCTGTGTTTGCCGAGGGCAGCTCATCTCTGTCGGCAGATCTAAATTTACAGGACAATAAATTATCACAGATCTAGTTCATTGGTGCACACGCAAATTGGGGCTTGTGTGTCCCCGGAGGACGGTGTATTTTTAGGGTCTACATTGTATTCTGACCTTTTGTTAGCTTTAAAGATAATGCTTTTGGATTTTCAGTTGATTATTATTTAAACAGACACTCAGGCCTGGTCCTTTTTATCCTCACAGCTACTTAACAAGCAGAAATTAAATGTCAATAATGAGACATCCAACAAGAATGAGAACTTATTATTTAGTGTGGAAACAGTCCTTGCCAGAAAAAAATAATAAAACAAGGGCCAAGGCTCCGTGTTTTTCCTCAAAGCGGTACATAACGGCCATGCAAGTAATGATACTGACAAAAAGCTTTAAAGGGGGAGACACATTTGCTTCTAACTGTGGAACATGCATGATGGCAGCCACGCTTTCCCTGAGTCTGTTTGGCGCGTCGCCTGTGCCCGTCTCTGCACGTCATCAAAAATGACGCCGACTAGAGATGCAGTATGCACATGACCATTAGGGGCATTGTAGAGGCAGAGGGGATGCGACAGAGTCAACACAGAAGCAAGGGCAACAATGACAGAAAGACCTGAAAGCAAACTGATAAACAAAGTCCTCAATTGACCACCAATTGGCAATACTGGCGATGGAAACACGAACAGGACCAAAGTAATTGGTGAACAGCTCTCTGTCGTGACAGGATGTGCTGAAAAAGTGGCACTGAGGGATATATTGACTTTACAATCCATGAAGCATAAAGCCTCTCTCATTGGCAAATCATGTGCATTGAAGCCCCGCATCTTTCCTTAACTTGCATCAGTGTGTCTCCTTTATGTTTTTCTCCGTCCTCCACCTGTCCCTTGTTCATGTTCCCTCAGTGTCGAGTCTGCCCCTGTGTCCCATCCTCATGGGCACGGGTCCAGGTATGACAACAGGTTGTCGTCCCTGTTCAAGTCTGCCAGGGAATGGTAATACATGCTGAGCTCATCCCTGGGCTGCCTGACTGGTGACAGCCCCCTAGCATAACCCCCCAACAGGGGACACATAACTAGGCCATTAGTACAACTCTTCTACTTTGAGAGCATGCCTTCCGGCTCGCCCTCGACTCGTTCAGTCCTACAACTTTTCCTTCAGAAATAATCCCGAGTGATTATAATGTATCAACACAGAAATCAATTGGATTAGTTGAAAACCGCTGCCTCTGTAAATCTCACCTTTTATCCCTCCTTCACCCCATACAGCTTTTAAACATAGCAACTCCTGTCAGTACTTTTCCTCTGAGGAGATGGGTGCCAGATTAGACTTTGTAGATCAGGGAAAACTTTTCCTCCGACTGACAAGAAGGCGCTTGACTCTGTTATTGTTTATGAGGAGAAAGCTGAGGTCAAGTTCACAGGCTGAGAGAGAGAGAGAGAGAGAGCGAGAAAGAGAGGGGTAGAGAGAGAAAGCCTGTTCCAGCTCAAGTCCCACTAGAGAGAGCATAACTCAGCCGTGTTTGTGCTTTCCTAATTCCTTTTGATTTAGCAGAAAATTGTGAGCTAAGCTGCAGAGCACAACTATTCACCACAGCTTAGCTTCTTTGCCTCACCTCGCGGCCTCTCGCACAACCTGTAGCCACTCTCGTCTGTGTGCTCTTTGCATGTGCCTGTCTTCGAAAACATCTAAAAGTGTTCTGTGTGTGTAAGTGCATTGTGTTTGTGCCCCACTCTGACAGTAGCCTGCCTGCTGAGCTGTAAGCAAAAATATAAATGTCTCTTAAAGGAGCTTAGGTTTAACAGCAGCTTTGGCATAAACACTGGAGCTGTTTTCTCAAGCTTTTGATGAAATAACAGTTTGGGACAGCTAAAGCTAACTCTAATAGGTTCAATTCCGAAAGGGATTTTCCTGATTTGTTTACTTGTTTGTACTACTTGGTCAGCTGAATCAAGTATAGAACTCTTAATCCAATATCACAGCTTCTCAGGAAAAATTCAAGTCGACGCTGGTGAAAAAAGAAAGAAACTGGTAGAATTGGTGTCTGTAAACAAGTCGAGAAGTAATTTTTGAGTTTTTAAAAGCTGTTTGAAAACTTACAAGCAGCTTTCTTATCTGTCAGGAGCCATTCAAGGACTACAAAGAGGAGTATCAGAGGTTTTAATGACGGATAACAGCTCGCTGCAAAGCTTGAAGACAACCTGAAGACGAGCACCAAACACATGGGAAGAGAGGTAAGGATGGGTGCTCTCTAGGGACTATGTATGATGTGTGTGTGTGTGTGTGTGTGTGTGTGTGTGTGTCTGAGTGCACGTGTGTGTGCGTGCTTTTTTTGAGCGCTGTCAGCACTCTCTCTTTCTTACACATGTGGTTCATATTTAAGTCATAGTGCTGTTCCACTGGCTCTGTTCTCCCAGTCCCGCATTCCCAGCTTTTGATTCTGATTTTCATTTCTGCTGCTCTGCTGGGATGACACATGATTAGCTCAATATTCATCAATACATTTAAGTCATATAGGCCTAGTTACATATTTTTAATCTAGTGTTGTTGTAACAGCACACATTTTCAAGTGAATATGGCGCAAGTGTGCCAGATTGAGCCATAAATACCCTTTTTTATGTGCAGTGCCTGGGCAGCTTGATATTAACATGAAGGCCAAAGTTATGCAGTAATGTGTGAAAGGTGCATTTATTAAGGAAAAGCACAAGGAGTAGAAGAAGAATGATCATGTCAACAGATGCAGATTATGATTATTAAATACTTTGAATTACCTGTGAATGTTTGGCATTATTTGTTATACATCTAAATTATTTTATCATAGGCTTCAAAATGTCTCTTTTTGTTAAAAACGACAACATTCAATTCCACTGGTTTGGTGAGAACAATAGTTATAGGAAATGTTATGTCGGTTATTACACATGGACTACTCACATTAGGCTCTTTTATCACCCAACAGCATCGTTCACACCTCACACAAGCGAACACACCTCTGTCTTCCATCCCTCTGTAATATCTCCTTCCTCGTCAAACTCTGTAACCTCTGCATACCCAATGGGCGAGAGAGGAGCTGTCGGCAGCGAGCCCTCCCTCATCTCTCTCTTTCTCTATCTCTCTCTCTCCCCCTCCCAGATCTGACTCTGTCTCGCACTGATAAAGGAGAGGTCCGGTGCGAGCATCCGACCCAGCACAGTCTAAACTGCTGCGCATCTGCCAAGCTTTCGCTTCAGCTGGGATACGGAGTCCTGCATCTAAACTAAGCTAAAAAAAAATAATAATAAAAAAATAAATACGGAAAACAAAATTAACTCTTTGGGAATTAACTGAAGAGGCGAAAAAGAAGCCGACACTTGTTGCTCGTCTCGTCAGGTAAACCTGCTGTCGGCAGCCTGAAGAGCTCAGCGCAGAGTCTGGTGCGCACATGGCACCGAAAAGGCGCTCATCCCACTCCTGACAGTCGCGCGCTTAATATGAAGCCCCTCTGGATAACGAGGCTAACCTACCTGCTGACCCACTCCGCATCAAACCTTGTCTGTTAAAAGTTGGGAATTTAACCTGAATTTGAGATTTTGTGTGGGGGAAACTTTAAAAAGCGCAGAGCCATGCTTGGTTTAAACAGGATTGTGAGCCTCCGGCCAGCCCGGATTCGGAGCTGTGGTTCACCGGGAGCCAGACCCTCATCCCGGTCTTCTTCATGCCAAAACCCCGGTGCCAGCTCGAGGATTTACTGTGCGTGTGTGTTGCTGCTGCTGCTGGTGACGCCCCGGGTGGATTCCTCATGGTGGTGAGTTTACTGTCTACATCCATCACACCAACTGGCCTAACTGTCTGTAAATAAAATATATTATTTTTATTATTAGGGCTATTATTATTACATGAATTATCCTAATTATTACAACATAAAATCCAAAGTAACAACTGGCTTAATTGTGCAGTGAATAAATGTCCCACTATTAAAACATTCATCACTGATCTTAATCATTCGAAACGGAGCGGGGATTACTCCCGAGATTTTGGTCTTTCGTTTAAAACTTTAGGGATTTAAACAATGATTATTTTTCAATAACCTTGTTCTAAGCAAAAAATACATAAATGTACCCGTTAATCACGTAGCATAATTTAAACCGCTTTTCTCGTCGGTGTTTTCTGCTGCGCAGAGTTGTTGGCAACATTTTTAACTTTGACAATTCTCTCTCCAATTTGTGCATTTCTGCGGTGAATAATCTTAATGCACTGGGGTTCGTTAAAAAGAGTTTCAGGGGCTATTATTCGTCACGAATGAGTGCATTGCAACATGTGTTTTCTGTCATCGATTAATATAATCTTAAATTAAAAGGAAATATTGGAGTATTAAACGAGAATAAACGGAATTACGTGATCGTGAACCAGGTTCAAGTGTCAGGACTGTGTTTCTTAAAAGCATTTTATGTGTCACTTTGTTGGCCTGCCTTATTGAGCAATAATAATAAAGCGATAAACGTAATTTATGTCGGCGCTGTTGGCTGAGCGCGTGTTCGGCTCAGCTGGAGGCTGCATTCAACAAGGCAGAGCAGTCATTAATTCACCAGGTACATACACACACACACACACACACACACACACACACACACACACACACACACACACACACACACACGCAATCACAAAAATACCCCGAAACCAGCCATCTAGAGCATAGGTGAGGGGTGAAAAAATGTCTCATTGCCTGCGCAATAACATACATGAAAATGTCCGTGTGTGAGAGTGTGTTTATAGGAGAAGTGTCTGTGTGTGGGCGGGTATGGGGGTGATGGAATGCCTAATAGTTTGTGTAGATAAAAGCAGTTATGGGGAGTGGTGGGAAGAGTGTGTGTGGAGGCTTTAGCTGGGCATTATTGGCTTTGAGGGGATTTGAGTGCTGCAGATACAGTATATGACTGTTTATCAGGTTTTCTGTGGGTGTACAGTAAGTGATGATATGCACAGATATGCGGCTTTAATGCCTCAGATGGGGGGAGGGGGTTCCAGTCAAAGACAAATGAGAACATTTGTGATGTAATATATACATCTTCATCATAGCATACATTTTATAATCTTGATGAATATTTTGATAAAGAGGACAACAGGTGGTGTTTTTTTTTTCTCACAAAGTTCTTAACAAACACATTGAGTATGTGTGTTTTGAGTCCATTTTCAGCAAGTGGACAACAAAGTGCATTGTATCGCATCCAATAGTGACATTGCATCATGTCATGTTGCATGTTGCATTGCATCAGTTGCATCCCATCAGTCACATCCAAGCATGTTTGTTTGCAACGCATCAATTCCACGCATCGCATCGCATCACACAGTGTTTGCCAATTTTTCCTTATGCTTGTTATGGCAAAGTTCAATAATATTTATAATAAAAAAATAATTTGATGAGCATTTTGTCCATTCTTTGCAGCAAATTGATCAGAGTATCCCAGAAAAAAAGTGTCATGATTTGTGACCGAAAATTCTTTAAAAAAAAAGATAAGATAATTAAGTACGATCCACTATCTTGAGAAGATGACAGGGCAACAAATGCCTCCTCTGATACAGGAGGAGTTGTAGCTGCGTCATCAGAAGTCTGCCCTTATTCTCCTCTTGTGTTTCTTCTTTGATTCACAGTAGAACCTGCGGCTTTACAGCATGTTGTTTCAGACCTGTGGAGAGTGATTTACTGTCCTATAAAATCCACAAGTCCTCCCGACTCTAAGAGAGAATCAAGTGTGAATTGCTGCTCTGGCTCTTTCCTTTGATGAGCACTCTGTTCTTATTGCTCTTCCCTAATCCCACTCTGGGGACCAGAGAGTCTCCATCCTCTAACCTGGCCTCGTAAAACTCGACCACACAGCTACACACTCCCTGACCTCCTCGTCGCTGACCCGCTGAAGCCCTGCAGCCACTGAGCTGCACACACACACCGACGTGGAGGGAGCATGATATTAAGTTTAGAGTTTATTTTGGGCAGGATCAGAGCGGTATTTATCTTGAAAGAAAACTGGAAGAGTCTGCTTTAATAAAGCAGGGAGAAAAATTGGAAGAAGCATGCTGGAGACAAGTGAGTAAGTCGAGAAAGTGAGCAGGCAGAAGACGGAGTGGAGTAAAGTGAGCAAATGGGGGTCTTAGTTTGACAGGGTTATTGGAGGCCCCAGATTTGGTGCTCTGATTTGTGACGACACGATTTCAACTATCCCATTGGGGAACATTTAAACACACATACACACACAAGTCTTGTGGGGAGAGGTTAAGTGCTTATTTATTTGGAGAGGGGAGTTAATGGTTTCCACTCCCCTCCTGCTCGCAAAACCTTAAACTGTTAAGTGTAGTGAACTCTGACTCACTGAGGACTGTTACTGCAGCTCTCTTTTGCATCACTCACCACCTCAGAATATGTGCATGGACCTTCCACAAGTGTGCAAACATGCACTTATCGATGGCAGTTTACCATCAACCATGGCTGTGTTATCTATTCCAAATATGGATTATTTTAAGAGACTCATGTTAGCGTTAACTGCTTCAATTTTCTTTGGTGTTTTGTGCAGGTACATTGGTGCGCTTGGGGCCCGTGTGATCTGCGACAACATCCCCGGCTTGGTGAACAAGCAGCGACAACTCTGCCAGCGCCACCCTGACATCATGCAGGCCATCGGAGAGGGCACCAAGGAGTGGATCAGAGAGTGCCAGCATCAGTTCAGGCACCATCGCTGGAACTGCAGCACACTGGATCGCGACCACACCGTGTTTGGACGTGTCTTGCTTCGGAGTAAGTCAATGTGTGCTTCTACATGTCTGCCTTTTTTTAGGAAGCCAATATGCCCAAGCTTTATCCCTATACCTTCCTCCTCATTCTTAACCCTCTGCCTTCACTTTTCCTCCCTTATCTCTCCATTTTCCCTCTCCCCTCGCTCTGTTCTTTCTCTGGCCTTATTCACGCTTACTGGTGCTTCGTGTTTATAGACCCTAATGGACTTCTGTAATGTCTTACTCCTCGTCAATAGACACACAGGCTTCGAGACCTGGACTTACCATCATTTTGTTTTTCCACAGTTTTAAAGTGAGTAATACAGTTATAAAGCAATTCTAATGGTCAGTAAGCGTTTTTTATGCAGGTGCAGGACAAGATTGGCAAAAGATAGGACATGCTGCTTTGTCCAAAGGTGCCGCTGAAATCGACACCTTACAAAGTCATGTTAAGTAAAGTGGGAGAGCAGGAAAAACACTGATAGTAAATCTAGATTTGTGTCTGGAAGACAGCTTGTTTTCTGGCATATTTTGAGAATCGTAACTGCTGCCTCTTGAAGTAGTTCACGGACGCAGTGGTGCACCTGTAAGGCACTGATGCACGCGATGCAACCTGTAAAAAGAGTCTTTGATGCTAAACCTTTAGGGTATAATGTCTTGGTTTATGCCTTCTCTTAAGGTGTCCTTGTTTTATCTGGGCACAATTCTTTTACAGCAGTTTATTCTAGTTTATCTGGGCTCAGCGAGGGGCCAATGGTGCATGGAAAGAAGGAGCGGATATGGAGATACAGGCTCAGTGTGTGTGTGTGTGTGTGTGTGTGTGTGTGTGTGTGCGTGTGCTGGTGCGTATGTGTGTGTGTGTGCTGGTGTGTGTGTGTGTGTGTGTGTGTGTGTGTGTGTGTGTGCGTGTGTGCATGAAATGAATAAACAGTTATGTAGATGTAAATATTTAGAGAGATATTCTCACTGTCAGACAAACAGCGCAGGTTTGAACGATGACCAGCAATGCCCTCACCCATCCTCCTCCACATACAGTACATCCCCTCCACAGCACCCACTGCCCCCTTCTCCTCACCCCAAAAATGGAATAGGACATTCCAGTGAAAACAGAGGGAGCCGGTTGGATCACACACACACACACACACACACACACACTGTTTTAGCCCCTGACTGGCTTTTAGAGTGCAAAGTGTATCTTGTTTTGCAACAGCAAACTGTCCCACCATCAATCGTCAGTATTATATCAGGTACTTTAGGTTATGCTGTTTTAAAGTGCTGGTGCTTGTGTACTGTTAAAGCACCTCCACATTTAAGAAGAAAACATTACTTCCCTCACATGTGTTTCTTTTCAGGAAAATGGAAAACTAAATAAAAAATATGTGAACTATAATTATTTATCCTTTACTATATGAGATACTGTAGTTTGCTTCAGCACTCTTGTCTAAACTTGATTTTGTGATTTAATAGAACAACTACGTGTGCAAGCATGGACTGAAACAGAGACAGTTCCATAACTACTGTATTTTATATACTCTGTATCTTGTTATCATGTTACTGTAGGCAAACAGAAGTCTGAAGGCTTAAAACTAAAAACAAGCTTCACAAATCTGTGCACGCCTGGCAAGAGGAATAAGTCGGCAGAACAGCAGTTTCAGTTTTTGGTCATGGTCAATATACATAGACACTTTGGGTCACAGTTTTATCCATGAAGTATAAGTTCATAGCCTATGTGCGCTCTGTAGAAATATTTACTGATTAGAATAGAAAATAGAGATGGCTGAACGGGCCGCAACACAAAATTGTAAATATTTCAAAGCTTGGGCAAGAAGGTGACATCCCAGCCTGCTTAAGGAACAGATATCAAGTACCGAGCAGAGAGTTTAGCATCTGGGGAGCAAGACTGGACTTGGTACATTTCACAGTAATATCTATCTTTATTGACTTCTTGAAAAGCCAATACCACAAACATGTTGCCAACAGTTTTGTCACAGTTCCTAGCATTGGTTAGAGATTATCCTTGGGGCCAGGTTGTGAGCAAATCCTCATGAGCCACATAAATCTCCACCAAAGTTCAAGTTTGATGGCTGCTTAAATATCTGATGCTTCACGAAGTGGAGAAGGTTCTCTGTTTCTTGCTGTCATGTTTTCGTTGGGTCATCTATTAACATACAAGCACTGCATAAAACAACCACTAACAGATTTTCAAATCGAACTCTCCATGGGCTGTAGGCAACTAACACAAAAAAAAAAGCAATGGTAGAAAATGCCGTCATGACAAAACCCTGGCGCTGATTTATGGGGTATCACTGTGTCTGTATTTAAACAATTTATGTGAGCAGAGGAGAGCCCCGCAGCTTGGATTATGTCCATGATAATATTTAAACAGAGCTGTCCTATTCTCCACATCGGGCCAGAAATGCCCCCGTCTGCTGCACCTTAATGTACTGATAGCTCAAACCCCAGGCCTGTTCATGGTATTATACGTACTGTATCTGTGTTTGAAAGTTTGTAGGTCGACTGGTTATACGTTATTACACAAAATGCAACTTCAAAGTGTGTATTTATTAGTAGATTGTGGTATTGTAACCTTTACCTCTATGTGCGTTCCCTTTCTTTTCTCAGGCAGTCGTGAAGCAGCGTTCGTCTACGCGATCTCTTCAGCAGGAGTGGTGTATGCGCTCACTCGCGCCTGCAGCCAGGGGGAGCTCAAGACATGCAACTGTGACCCGCACAAACGTGGACGGGCTAGCGATGAAAGAGGAGAGTTCGACTGGGGCGGCTGCAGTGATAATATCAACTACGGGATAAAGTTTGCCAAAGCCTTCATAGATGCCAAAGAGAGGACTGTCCGAGATGCACGGGCGCTGATGAACCTACACAACAACCGCTGTGGGAGAATAGTAAGTGTCTGATTTGAGCCGTGTCAATTTACCAAAATACAGGACAAATGTATTCCTCATTAGTGGATTTTATAGCTATGCAGAGGATTGGTTCATTTGCCTAAATCTCCTTAAATATGAAACTCACACAAAACTTGCACCTGCTAACCTGATATTTGTTACTGTAGAAGATCAAATCAAATGATCTCTTCCACGCTTTCAATTTCAAGTACTGATATGCATCTCAAAGTTGATTTAGTTGTTATATGTTATGGAAAGCCATAGAAAGTATTTTCTTCGGTTACAAGAGTCTGTTTGTTCTCCTTCAGTCGTAGCCTACTATTGTGACAACACTCCCTTTAAATGCACCTATAGACATAGTGAACACAGACCTGAGAACATCACATCCAGCAGGAGTTTCAATTCACTCTCTTCTTTACTCCACAATACATTCAGATAGGATATATTTCATGTTTGCCATATTAATATTCAGAATGTCTCTTCTAAGCAGCTGAAGTAGTTGCCTTCACATCAAACCCACCCAGGCTTAATAGCATACAGCTGTTACAGCTGTTTTTTTTATGCCTTGCATTGATCTCACATCATGCATTACTCAGAATCAGCAGATTCACAAATTCAAGTACTGAAATCGTTCTCCAAAAGAAAAAAAAGAAAGGGTTTCTGTGATCCTGATTCCAACTGCAATTTGACGGAATCTCCATATACGATCTTTGTCGTCGTTGGAATTTCTCCCACCAGAGAAGCCAAACTGAGACCTTATTCCAAAGAAAGCCAGACTCTCTCCAGTCTGACAACACTTACATTTGAAGAGGATTCTAAGCACCTTTAATAGCATTTACTTTCCTTTTTTTCAGATGTGTTGAAACAAATGTGTTATTGAGGATGAACAGATAAAGAAGCAAAGATTATTGAATGGGGGAATGACATGCGGCAAAGTGCCAAAGGTTAGAGTTGAACCCAGACTGCCCCCTTACAGGACTAGCCTCTGTGCATGGGCACGCAATATAACCACTAACCACTAGTTTATCCAGCACCACGTAATGAGAGTCACTTTTATTTAAAATTCAAACCTTTTTGAAAGCTGGAAAAATTCAATCTTTGATCTTTAGTCATTGCTTTGGTTTCACAATGGACACTGTATAAAGTTGACCAAGAAATACTTAAAATCAAAAATTGCACAATAGGCTCCGTTAACATTGTGTTAACTAGTTGGCTTACAAATTGAGTAAACAACTAGCTGTCAAGTAATTTTGGAGATTTTGTTGTCAGAGATCAATCTGATACACAACAGCAACATGTGTTAACAGAAATAGTGTCTCCACTTTTCTGATTAATCCAGGACATTTCCAGTGAAATCACAGAGAAATTTAACTGTCAACTGTCCCAAGTCTTTATCACCTTTAACAAAAATCTATTCACCTCTGTTAAATTGGAATGGAGAGATACGGGCATATGGCTTTTTAAAAAGGTCAAAAACAAGAACAACATAAGAAATATTTCTGCCTTAGTGCAGCATGTGAAAACCATGTAATACTATAAAAATACCGTCATAATAACTAAAACAAACAGAAACACAATCTTCACGCCTTTCTCTGTATTTTAGGCAGTGAAGCGGTTCATGAAGCTAGAGTGTAAATGCCATGGTGTGAGCGGCTCTTGCGCACTGCGGACATGTTGGATGGCCATGTCGGACTTCAGGAAGACCGGCGACTACCTGAGGAGGAAATACAACGGGGCCATTGAGGTGATGATGAATCAGGATGGGACAGGGTTAGCAGTGGCTAACAAAGCATTCAGGAAGGCCACCAAGAACGACCTGGTCTACTTTGAGAACTCTCCGGATTACTGCTTACAAGACAAGTCGGCAGGTGAGATGGCAGAAAGAGGAAAGAAGAAAAAGGTGGACTTGACTGAAAGACAGAGTGGCAGTTTCTCATGGATGTTGATGGATTGTCCGTACTGTGTTGTGTTTTTGGGGATGTTATGTGTATGTTGTGTGAATGTTCATGCATGACAAGTGTGTGTGTGTGTGTGTGTGTGTGTGTGTGTGTGTGTGTGTATTGAGGTGGTCAGATAACTCAGCAGGCCTCCCCGTGTGATGTCTGTGGAAGCTAATATCCTTGTACCCAGGGGGCATGGTTGTTGTGTGACCACCTGACCTCTATCAGTCTCTGTCAACACACACACACAATCACACACTTGCACATATAAGCACATTTACATGGAAAATGCATTGGTGACCCGATACACCTTTCATAAAATCAGTGACTGTTGTCAGTGACATGACGGTTGCAGATTGGTCAGTTGATGAGTGAATCACCGCAGGACAAACTTTTACGATGTTTGACATTAATCAGAAGATCTGTTCGGTTCATTCTTCAGTCCTCGCTCCCTTTGTCTGATTCTCCTTTCGTCCCTCCATCCACCCCCTCCACCCCCCACCTTCCCGGTGAAATCCACAGCCTAGGGACACAAGCAGCTAATTTAAAAAAAAAAAAAAAAAAAAAAAAAAATCACTTCTTTCTGTCTGTCACAGTCTCTCCCTCTCTGTCTGTCTGAACTAAGCGTAGCTTGAGGGCAGAGTGGGCCTCAGAGTGTGAGAGCCTGTCTGTCTGTCACGCTCCACTGTCCATTTAACCCTCACACACACACACATACACACACACACACACACACACACACACACACCAGGCACGCACACACACATAGAGTGGCTTCAAAGGGAGCAGTGGCTTGGGAAAGGCAGTGTAACTATAGGCCACTCTACCAACACTGCATAGTTGTGTGTGTGGGTCTGTTGTTCTATGTGTAGCTTGTTGTGATAGGTAGCAGTTCAAACAGGGAGCTTCTCACACGAAACACCAGCACTAATCTCTGTGGGGATGACATTCACATAAGACAGACAATATGCCACACCATTAGGTAATGGCCAGACTTCTAAACACACCATAAACACAGCTCAACATAACAACTGTAGCCTCAATGCTACATTACTGCAGATCAAATATTGAAACAGACAGAAAGGTAAAGTGACACTAAAACTTCTGGATCTTGTTCCAGAAGTATAACACTTCTCAAAAACAGTGACATTTCTGATAATGAAGCGATATAGACCAACAGGGAAACATAAAGGGCACTATTTTGAAGGCGTGATGCGCACATTTTTTGCAGAGTCTTGACGAGGTTTTGCTAGCTATGCTGCGCACAATCTGCGGCGCAGAGTTCAAAGAGGTTGGATGTTTTGGGCGTAACCTGCTGGCTGGCATGTCCAAATTTCACAGCGAATTTCAGTCTAATTAGGGCCCTATATGAAACTGTTTTAATTTTTTCCATCATAGTTTCACAACGTGTTGCATTTGATCAGATTATGGACATATATCACATGTCATTGTATCAGTTCAGGAAATTGAGAAATGATAGAAAATGTCTTTGCTCACCTTTATTTTAAAAAAAGGTAGAAGAAGAGCTCAGGTTACCCCGACTACCCTCTGGAACAGCCCTTGAATATAAGTGAAAAGGGGAGAGTGCATTTAGCTGCACTGCATCTTGAGTTTTTGTGTATAATGCAGCTCTGTTTAGCAGATTCTGTGTGGATACGTTTACAGACTACAGCAGGCTGTGAGGTAGGTTAAAGATACTATCGTTAAGTTACTGATTGTTGATAAATGAAGACATGGTGAGAAACAGTTTGACTGGATCACATGCGTTCTGGGCCACAAAGACTCCTGTTTTTCCTTGCTCTAAAGGTAAACAGGTGCGCGTGATGGCTGGCATTCCTGCATGTGTGTGTGTGTGTATGTGTGTGTTAGCGTGCCCCAACATCGCTCTGAGATATAGACAACAGAGGAGCAGGAGAAAGACGCTGCAGCTACACCAAACGCCCTTAAAACTCAGCATATTTATAAAGAAACACAGACAGGTAGAGAAACAACACCCACATTGAGGCAAATTCCACGATATTCCATTTATTTCATTTGATCCCACTTTCATTGTCAAATTCCTCGATTCCGTCTGTGTTTTCTGCACTGAAAATCCTATGGCCCTAATAAAAAGACCAAACTCTGACCGGCTTTTTAACCTCTAGTTTAACAAAATATCAGAAAAAAAGTAGAAAAATACCACCAAACCTGCCTAAAGACAACTTTAAATTACTTGTTGGTGTCCAGCCAACAGTACCATAAGATTTGTATTAACTTTTTCAGCAATTATCTTAGTAAACTAAACTGCTAAACAATCATGAATTAATATTTTCATATAATAAACTGATTGATTAATTAACATAATTTCCTTTCTGGTAAAAACTATCCAGCTCTATTCTATGATAAGCAGTTGTTGTTCTCAGTAGACGCACTGGCAAGGAGTAAAACATTTAAAACCTTTGGATAAGTTGCTAATTGATTGTACTCTTGTGTACTTTTGTGCAGGTTCCCTGGGCACGGCTGGGCGGGTATGCAATAGGACGTCACGGGGGACGGATGGCTGTGAGGTCATGTGCTGTGGGCGGGGCTACGACACCACCAGAGTCAAGCAAATCACCAAGTGCGAGTGCAAGTTTAAATGGTGTTGTGCTGTGGAGTGTAAGGACTGTGAGGAAGCTGTGGACATACACACGTGCAAAGCGCCAAAACGAGCCGAATGGTTGGACCAGACCTGAGGACATGACCCTTCTCTTCCATCCCTCTCCCCCCCTACAGGACGTCCTGTGGAACACGGCATTCTGGGAAAAAAAAGTCTGTCCAAAAGTGCTCTGCGTCTTTGCCCTCCCCTGCCCCCACCTTGGTTCGAGATTGCATGGCTTTTCTACCTGTCTCTGTGAAAGCACTCCCATTCAGTACCCATCAATATGAATAATTACTATTCGCCACCTTTTTGTGAATGACCCTCTGACTGAGCTGCTGGGATCAGACATTGAACGATGGACACTTTGGGGTTGGATTGGGCTTTTTAAAAAGATTCAGTCAAGACTGAAAAGATTCAGTCAAGCCTTTTTCAAGCATACGGTACTGGGTCAAGAATAGTTTGCTGCTTTCATGATGCTATAAAGACACATTTTTACATAAACTAAGCCTTCAAACGTATCCAGTATTATTACAACAACGTCATATATACACTTTTTTCTATCTTTTTTTTTTGGGAGTGGGGGGGGAATACACTTTAATCTACAAAAAATAAATGCTCGGTTGGACTAGCTTCACAAGTGCACTTTGAGAAGTGGACATGTAAGCATAAAGTTGGGCTCAGTACGGCCAAAAAGGATTCCCGCAAAAGGAGAAGGACAGGACAAGGAGATGGACACCAGATGAATAAATGGACAGATGCATCATTGGAACTTTGAATGCAACATGTAAAAAGTAAAAAAAAAAAAAGAAGTTGTTCTAAGTGATTTATTTAAAATTTTAAATGTTTTCGATTCTCAACTGCACTACATTGGCTGACATGAGGAGAGAGAAGAGCATTACCATTTATACTATCAACAGTGTACTCCAGTTTTCAGTGTGTAAGACAACAAACTGCTGCTTAGAAGAAGAAGGAAGAATGCCTGGATGGTCATTCAGGCGCACATAATCACACCATCAGACAGGTCTAATTTCTCTGCTCTCCAGCTTGCTTGTATAACATTGTGTATATTGCCTTATCTAAACAGATGTTCATATGAAATATATGGTGCATTAGTACGACACCGTGGTCTTTGTTTTTTGTTCAACCTTGAGCTGAAAGCTAAAAAATAGACCAGATAGTGCCGACAGAGCAGAACTAATCAGTGTGACCAAGCAGGATAGTGAGTAACTTTCCTTTGCACTGCTGTCATAAGCTGCCGTATTATTCCCATCACACACACTCACTAAAACACACACACACACACACACACACACACACACACACACACACACACACACACACACACACACACACACACACACACCAATGTTGCTTCCATCAGTCTGAGCTGAGAGACAGTGGGGCAGTAATAATACAATCTATGTTGGTAACAAAGGCTGCTTATATGTGAGTTGGGGTGGGGTGAGTTATATCAGTCTAGGGGAGGGAAGTGTTTGATTAAAGGCCCAAACTAAACCCCAACCCCTGCTGGCCTCATCCCACCCCTTGCTATGTGGAATTCCAGGTGGGTCCCAGGCTAATGACTAGATGGCTGTAATTACCCAGGGCTGTTGATAGCTGGTGATTGGACATGGTCGTGCCACAGAGGACCTAGTGTAGGCTTCTGCTGGGACCACATTTAATCAAAGGCTTCTTGGCCGGCTTATCAAAGGGAATACTTTCCAGCAATCTTCTCTGCCTCGGCCCCCTTTGCTCCCCAGACTCTCAGTCCAGTTCTAGTCTGATATATTAAAGCCCAGAGACTTCCAATGATGTGAAATAAAATCTTCAAGAAGGTATCCCATGAGCACAATGATAAATATGCTTCTTTTTTTTTTTTAAACCAAATGATGCAGCGTGTTTTTTTTACTCAGCAAAACAATGGCTGACAAGCGCAAATACATGGCAACAATCAGAGCGATTTTTAGTGGGAAGTGTGCTGCAAATGTATAAACTATGCAAATGAAAAAGCATACAAAAAAAAAAACATGTGTCCATTCATGAGCCTTTTTATGCTAGCAGCGCCCATTTTCAATACAAAACCAATGTAGTGCAGTGTTTTCAGCGCTCAGCGTCCTGAGCTCAAAAACGCCCTCTGCATCAGCTGTTGTTGCTGCGCTCTCATTTGAAAACAGTTCAACTTTTATTTGCGTATGTTGCACTGCGCTCATCAATGTAACTTCTTCCACACCGACCAGTCAGATTCAAGAAGGGGCAGGTCTTCCAAAATCACCTTTGACAACAACAATGGCGAAAGAGAAACGAATCTGACTCATCTTTTCGAGGGTACGAACTCTAGGTGTAGATCTGCTGCGTCATTTAAATGTTTGTTAACAACTTTTCTTGGTGATATTTCTTTGAATAAAGACAAATATTTAGCACACAGAGATATTCAAACGGAACAGTCACTACTTTTATAGTCAGCTCTAAAGTTAACTAACGATGGGAAGAAAATACAATAAGCCATTGTTTGCACATTATTACTCGTCGATTTTTCTTTTTTCTGCCAATTGTCCTTCCTGCATTCGTTGTTGCAGCTGTGTAACTTTAGTCTTTGGGAGCCTATTTGTCTTAATCTTCTTCATATAATTATAGTTATAGAGATTGTTTGATATGACGAGTTGCTGACGGCAGACTCAGTGACAATTGTGATTATATGAAGCTAATGCCGCCCCTTTTATGTGAACCTGCTCTTGCAAACTCTGGGTTTACTTATCAGGTTGATAACCCGCTTCATGTGACAGTTAAGCACGATCTCTTATGTCAGGGTTAGTGAAGCCAGATAACCCAAAGATACCCGCGGTATGTTGAACTCGCTTCATAGTATAGGCCCGAGGTCTGATAGCACACAGGGATGCCATGACACAGGAAATACAAGGCATATGCCTGTTGAGATACCTTTTGCAGGAAGCAGACGAAAACTCAGACACATCTCAGCTGAGATACAATACAACCTCTTTCATGTGCTTCATAATCAAAGGGTTTAATGGGCTAAGATTAGATGACTCAAGATTCCCTAGCCTCATCTGTCCCCAAAAAGAGCCCTCAATATCCTCAAAGCGGTCTTTGAATAACCACAGGGGACCCATA
This sequence comes from Labrus mixtus, assembly GCF_963584025.1. Taxonomy (NCBI): domain Eukaryota; kingdom Metazoa; phylum Chordata; class Actinopteri; order Labriformes; family Labridae; genus Labrus; species Labrus mixtus. The sequence goes on along the minus strand of NC_083626.1, from coordinate 15,659,802 downwards.
TTGTCAGATAAGATAAACTTTATTGCCCCCTGGGGTAATATTATCTAGCCACTCATGGAGACTATTCAAGTGCCAGCTTCCTGTGGCAGAGTCTGTCTCTGTCCTGGATGCCAGGCTGAGAGTACCCCAGTTGAGTATCACAGGCAAACCATTGGTCTTTTTGCCACTGGGAGGAACATTCTTACTTCATGAGCTTTCAAGAATGGAATAAGTTTTGAAGGTACAATCCTAAATCTGCAACACAGCTTAATTAATCCAACTGGTACGTCAGATAGTTTAAATTGTTCACATAGTGGAAGTATTTCATCTTTATTTTCTGTATTTCTTGTTGTAAGTTAAAGGTTACCCAGTTAACACCAGCTCTGTACAAACTGGTACACTGACACACACACACATAGCTGCAGTGCACATGTCGGCAATCATTTATTCCACATCATCACAGTTGTTCTAACCTGCGTCACCCTTTTTTAACACTTGATCTATACTCTCTCTCTCTCTCACTGGGTACTGACAGTTATGTAGATTTATCAACCTTTTACAGCTCAGGCTGTAATTCATGTCAGTCTCAGCTCTGGTTGCCAAATGACAACAACCCTCAGAATAGAGGATGAACGTTCACTATGACAGGACCGGGCAGTACACTCAGACTGTGTGCTAACTAAGTTTTAGGGCTGCAACTAACGATAAATTCAGTAATCAAGTAACCGTGTCATCTTTAGGTAAGATGTGACGCAAAAAAAGACTCAGAAATAGCGGAGGATTTGCCTTTATAACAATGCTACTTGTGGATCTGCGGAATCACAATGCCAACTAAAGAGCGGAGAACAACACACTGATGAACAGAAAACGTAATGCAGCCGTTTAATTATGTGCAAGGAGACCGTATAGGTGGCGTGTATACACTCATATCGCAGCAGTCACAGTATATAAATGTCACTCCTCCCTCCCATTTGCTCGAGGTGAATTCTCCGGAGAATATCCCGCTGTGTTCTTCTCACATCAGCCCACTCGGACTTGCTGTGGAAAAAATACTAGGGGTCTGGCAGGAGACGTTCCGGGTGAAGTCTGAGCGGAAAAATGTATCTGTTTGCGTTCCCACATACAGCTCCTCTTGGAAATATCAAGAGATTTCCAGGAGTTTTCTGTTAGTGTTGAAGCCCTATTAGAGCGCTAGCAGGCATGTTTATCAGCAGACCTTAATCTGAGGAGAAGGAATTGCGTAATCTAAAATTCATCATCATTCTCACCTGCCACATACCTATTGCTTCTTACTCCTGGTACAGGTCTCTGTCTGTGGGAAACTAGCTGGGGACCCCACCGACAACATTGACCAAGGGGTGGTCTGGGTGTCAGCCATGCGATCCGTTTGGGACACATATTCACATGTACATACCTGCAGGCCAGGATAGGATCCCCCCCCCCCAATTCCCCCAGAGCTCACCTATCACCTGTCTGGCAAAACCCAAAGTGTGTTAGAAAGCCTTTCTAATCTGTCACTCACTGCTTGTGGCCAGAAGGTGCATGCAAACATACTAGTGTGTGTGTTTGTGTGCGGTGGGATGAGTTACCCCTCAGGGCCGATAGAACCTGGGCCATTTTTGTCCTCTTTGGTCGGAAAGGGTGACTGGGGAGGTCAGGGGTCCTTAAGTTTAGTTGTATCAGCAGAGAACTTTCAGTGCTATGAGCTACCATCACTAATCCGTCGCCTGTTGACACCTCCTAAACATTAACAGCCTGCTCATGTAGCTAAGATCCTCTCTGGCTGACCAGCGAAGAGCTGAACTTATTCAGAAGAACACCTGCTCTCCTGGATTAAAATCTGGCCAAAGGCGTAGCTGCCTCCAGTGTCAACTCCTCCATTCATCTTTCACCCTTTTGCTCTGTTTCTATCTGAAGGATGTGGCTGCGAGCCATTAGGTATTAGGCGGGGCAGCTTTGAGGAGAACAGGTTTCGGGTCTGGAGCAGCAGGGGGTGCAGATTTATTAGGGAGCTCAGACTAATATTTACGTGACCTGCCAGGACCTGAGGGGGGTGTAAAGAGGGAGCGAAAGTATGGCTATGAAGTGCAAGGTCTGCATTGGATGAATGAACATGAATCTCCTGAGACCTACAGCAAAAAATGCCCACCCGTCACCCCTCAATCAATTCCCCTCCAGTCCTCCAACATTCACTGAGCGTCCCCTTTGCACTGTCATATCCTATAATCAGTGTTAGGCAAACTACTTTTAAAACGTAGTGAGTTAAGTTACGACTTGCTCTCTGTGAAATTAAATTTCACAACACTGAAGCTACCCCTCTGTGTGGTTCCAGTAAAGAGAGCAGTGTATCAAACTGCACCACTGAAGTCCTGAAATAAACCTGGAAGCAATCGGGATAATTCTGCAGCTCCTTATCAACAGGAGAAACTTTCCTTTATTGACAGATGAACATTTCTTCACTCTTGACTTGTCTTAATGTGGACGGACCTGGTTGTTTTTTTGGAGTGAGAGAACCACAAAATGAACTTCACTGCTGGATCTCTCCGAATGATGAGTACGGGACATGTTGTCCAATAGAAAAATAAATGTATTGGACTCAGTGTGCAAGGTGTCGGTACGTAACTTTTTTTTTTTTCGATAACAAATCCAAAAAACGCATCAGAAAAAAACAGACTCAGTGTGCAAAAGTCTTTATCTCGTGAAACTATGTGATACAAAATACATGGCACATAACAATAATATCAAGACAATGATGACAAGTGCTACATGCAGTGTTTCATAGCAGTACATCATGGTATCTCATTAAGTGAGGAATAAATAAATCTCCTTAAGATGTAAAGGGCAGGATAAATGTATAAAGTCACTGCAATTTGGTGTTTGTTTCACCTCTTACGCATTATCTCTTGACTTCTTTATACTGCTGTCCAACATTATCCCACTGTCAACCTCTTATTTCCCACTGTCGCTTTCTTCTTTTGCCAGGTATTGTTAACGTTACTCTCACTTGTGACATGAGAGTCCACTGTGAGGTGTCATGAAGTAGTGACGTGGTAAGTTCAATTGGTAGGGAAATCTGTTTAGACCACTGTATTTAAAAAAAAAAAAAGAAGATATTTGGAACAAGCTATTCGATAATTGCATCATGAGTCAGGACAATGATAAATTGCTTTATCAATATTTTGGCCCACGTCTACCGACACTATCAAATAACGACTACAGTTCTTTTTTTCCAATAACTCAAAGATTTGGTCCAAAACGCAACAGGTTGCTGAATCAATTCTTTTTTTCTGGCAAGCAAAGGAATAGTTTATTTGTGAGCAATCCCTTTATTGGCAGAGCAGTATTTCCGCATGCACTCACCTTGATGTAAAACATTTACAGCGTTTTAGTAATTGCTTCACACAACGCACAAATACAACCAAAAGCAGGTAAAACCTATATTCATGTTCTGTGAGTAAAAGCCTTGTCTGACCCAACATGGCACCGATTTGTCAATCCTAATTTATCCTTGTTATAACTCAGTGCTTGAATTTTGGTGCGTGATTGTGAGAACCACATAAAAAATATGAAATCCCCGCAAGTCTGGCTCGCAAAATGTGGAACGCCCTGCGTAAATGTAAGAAGATGTTTACAAAGCGCCAGTATTTCACACAGCAGAAGTTTACACGGCTGAGTGCAGGTTTAGCTGCTTACAGACAGCCACTTAAGAGCGACGGTTCAGAACCCGAGTCAACCGTTTAAGACAGTTAGCCGCATAGAATCCCGTTCCGTACAAGGTGTGGGCTGCCATGTGACGAGGTTTGTATATGCATGTGACAGTGTGAGTGTGTTTATCTGCCTCCCTGTGTGGGAATACACAGACACACCTCGCGAGGTACAAACAACAGTGACCTGGCAAAATAGTCCAAATTCCACTTACATACCAGGGAACCTGGGGGTTTGGGCTGACAACATACACACAGACAACGAGAGACAGAGGTGTGGGAAACGGGAGAGATACAGGGTCAGGGTCAAATTGTGTAGGCCTCACATACATAGATACCAGTGAGTGATACCAGCTGACACACACTGATGCTGACACAAACAGTGTGATACCATGGCTACCTGAGTGACATTGATAGATAGCGCTGAGCCATCCCAGCACACACAATCAAACTAAAACGCAGCCCATCCATCTGACTTTCAATCTGCACATTACTGCACCAAACTTTCACTCCTCGCCTCGAACCTCTGCAATCAAGGAAAAAACACAGAACTAAAATAGCATCAAGCTGCAGCATCTTTTACAGAGTGTCTACCTGTACTCAAACATTTTCACAGCTGTGTGTTTATTGTTGCTTACAGTGGAGCAGAAGTGTTTACCCCATCACTGGAGACAACATCACACTTCCAGTCTCCTAAACTCCTCACCTTTGAAAACACAAACAACGAAACGTACACACAAATTGACGCATGCAGCGACTCCCAGACTCACACCCTACAAACAAACACTCGGCTGAATGCAGGAGACTGTCTTCTTTCTGTTTTGAGGTGCAACTTCTTCCAATTTTCATTTTCCTGCTCATTTTCTGGAAAAAGATTGTATTTTTTCCTTATAATGGCCTAGGTATAGAAAGCTGGGATTAACTTTATCTTTATGTGGTTTTTTTTTCTTAATCTAAAGATGCTTGCAGCCTAACAAGCATCAACACCACCCTTCAAGAGTGCTTCATTTTCCTCCAGCATGTAAGATGGCTGATGGAGAGGAAGGACAGTAGCCTCAGTCGCTCAGTAAACAGAAGTAAACAGAGCGAGCCCTCAGCGTGAAATGGAGGAATACTGCGCGCAAAACATTTACACAAAGCTGCCACGGGAACAATATCATTTCAGTTTACAATAAAGTGCAACAAAGTGTAACAAAAACAACAGAGGGACAGTTGTCTGTCCCTCTTTTCTTTCAGAGTGTATGCTTCGGTCTTCATCCTATTAGGAGATAATTCAATTAAGTATATAAAGCATTTATATTCTCTTAATCTAGCTTTAATATTAATCAAAAGGCACCCAAATCTGGAGCATATTCCCTGTATAAAAAATGTGTTTCATTTCATTTTACTTTTACTATGTTCTCAAGTTTTGACCTGTTATTTTAAAAATCTGAGGTAAATTTGGATGAGCTTCTTCAAGGTACAGAAATGCACCATATTTGTAATGTGACACATTTTTAAGACGAAACCTGGAATGAGTGAAACAGGTCATAACGTCACTAGACATACACATCTGTTAACAAAATAATGCAGCTTATGAAATACATTTGTCATACGAAGGAGCATAACACTTCCAAACAAAAGCTCATAAGTCACATCGCATTGGTTTGCTTTGAATTGTGGGAACCCCAGCCATCATTTTGTATGCATATGTGCCCTGATTTGAAACTTTGGTTTCTTAAACCAGCTATTGTCCGTGTTTTAGCTGGAAGACTGCTTGTCTCGTGTAGAGAGTGCAGGGCCTGGCAGCAGGTCCTATTTCACTGTCCGGGTATATACAGTATCTAACACATTGCACAGATATACAGACATGTGGACTGTGCATGCAATCACCCATTTACAGACACACACATATGTCAGATGGAAAAGCATACATCATTTAATTTGCTGCATGATCTTATGAAACTACTTGTGATTTGCTAACTCCACTTTAGCATATAAACTGAACTTAACAAATAAAATGATCGAGTGAAAAGCTGCTGAAGGACTCTTCATAATAACTAAGGTACTGTATAATTAAGAGAGCATAAAGATTGATATAAGTTATAGAATGATATTGAAAAAAATACACATTGAAATAGTTTGTGTTCTTGCTCCTCATTAATAAATATAAAACACGTTCATACGTTTAAGTCATTTCATGCATAGCACACATATGTGTTCACAAACATAGGCAGCACAATTGTGTTCCAAGAAACTTCGCTCACATCTCCATCATTGGCTTTGAGCTCTGTTTCTATCAAGTACTTGAACTGGGAGAGTTTAGGGGAGAGTAAACAACGGTCTAATGTGTTTATCAAACACTAAAGCGCACACCAACAGCTGTTTACTGCTCAGTGAGCCAAGACGCATACAACAACAACACCAGCAACAGAAACATGCAAGCTCACGCTGTAAAAGGAAAGTGATGTTGAAGAATGTTTGTGTACGGAGAATATGTCAATATGGGCATCCTGCATGTGAATAAATCGACCTGATGGGATGCACTTCCTCACCCTATAGTTTAAAGGCCAATGAAGGCGAGAGAAGAAAAGCTGTGTAGAAAGCCTCCTACTCCTGGATGAATCAATAAACATGAGTCTCCTTCGCAGCAACACACGATGCTAGCATAAAGAAGAAACATAAAGGATGAAAAATAGAACTGAAATAGCCTTCCCTCGAAGGTCTTGTAACAAACATAAATACATGAAAACTGCATCTTGCCTATTTGACCTCTAACAGAAACATTCAGGAACATTACCAAACAGGTTCTGACGCACTTTGTAGGCTGCGCAGGAACGCTCAAGCTTTTATTATTTAGGTTTGCACCTCTTTACTAATGACATTATTTGTGTTTCTTGGCCAAATGTTCTGCATATGGGAATCAAATGAATCTTACTTAAAGCCCCTCCTGCTCTCAAAGTCCTAACCTGGGAAATCCACTCATAAGCTGTCTTAACCAGTTAGATCAGAAGGTAAACACCACTGTCCACTGTTTCTACAGTACCACAAAGACTGGAAAACAATTTCTAATCATTTTAATTTGATATACTATATGAATCCAAGAGGGGAAAAGTCAGGTTAACACACATGACCACCATCTGTCCAGTGCCCTTATGAAATACACAAATGCACAAACAGGAACTTTTTGATACGCATCATGTAGCCATGGAGAGAAGTGAGAGTGAGGGGGCTGCACACAACCCCTCTCCCCGAGCAGTTGGGGGTTCAGTCTCAACCCAAGTCTCTAACAGCTGAGCTCACCTGAGAGATCACCTGTGGAGCAAACTGTGGAAAACTCGCAAACAATTATTCATAAAAGGGAAATAATACCAGATCAAACATCCCTCTGAATCTCATATATCTATATATGTAACTATGGAGGGACAGGCCACCCTGAAAAAAGTTGGAGCATGGAGTGAGGCCCAATGCCAATAGAGAGAAAAGAAAAATGAAAATAAAGAATAGCCTGAAAAGTACATTTTATAATGTGATTTGGTATGTTGCACTTGTCATATTAAGATATTCTCACCAAAATATGATTTTCTTTCATTTCATTTCATTTCATGTAATACCCTATTGACGGTTGTGACTGTTGTATTACAGCATTAACTTGATTGACCTTGACAGCTAGATTAGGAGCAAATATTCAACGGTTAAGAATCGTACACAGTTATCGTGTTGACACTTATTAAAGCCTCAAGCCCACAAACATTGACCATGTGCACTGGCCCAAAAACTTAATCTTGCAGTTACACTAAAAAAAAATTCCTCATATATAAAGATTCCAGATTTTTAAATTACAGAAATCATTTGACTGAGGTGATTACCTTCACCACCCCCACCCTCATTTTTTCTTGAGGGAATTGTTAAATGCTTCCAGTATAGTTACAACAACAGCAAACATGGATTCATGCCCCTCTCCTCTCAGTATCCATAGCAGCAGCCGTCAACATCATCAACATGGCCACTGACTGTCCAGTCCCAACACACATGATCATAACCTTGAGCAATCCACATACTGTAAGGAGGATGTGTGGATGAGGGGGTCTGAGTGTGGGGCTGAGCCCTGAAGAGAGAGGCCGCTCTGATGTGAGGACGGCGAGATGAGTGTGGCGCTCAGTCCTGTCTCGATCCAGGGACGAGTGAGATGCTGGGAGGAATGGTAGAAGATAAGTCCACTTCTTCAGACTCAAGGGGACACTTCAGTACAGGCACGGCTCTCGCTAACAGTGAGCAAGGACTGTCTGCCTGTCAAAACACAGAGAAGGACTTTGAAAACTGCAACACGGAAACAATTTTTAACTTGATACAACAAAGTCCCCCTAAAAAACTACTCACTTGAGTCAATCACCAGAGTTATTTTTTGATCTGGCAAGCATCAAATACACAATTATGTGACACGGCGTGCGTGTGTGTGTGTGTGTGTGTGTGTGTGTGTGTGTGGGTGGTGTGTGTGGGTGGTGTGTGTGTGTTTGTGTGTGTGTGTGTATGTGTGTTTGTGTGGGTGGTGTGTGTGTGTGTGTGTTTGTGCAGGCTGAAGAAACAGTGACAGAGACAGATTGGGTGTCTGAGAGGGACAGATAGCCTTAGAGCACAACTCCACCAACTCTTTGACTGAGATAAAATGAGATAAAGAGGAAGGTTCACACACAAAATACTCCTACACTGACATTTCACCAGTATGGAGAGAAATATTTCAGCCCTTAACACGGACAAGGAAAGGACAAGGCAAGCATTGGGTGCACTGGAAACTTTAGACACATCAAAAACTTTAAACAAACCGAAACAGACTTGTAGGATTTGTCCTCCATGTGAGGTTTTATGGAGGGCTTGCAAGTACAGGGCTGTATGAGGGTGCTAAACCAGTGCCAGACCAGGTTTGACCAGACCAGCTTATAGCCCCTCTGCTCTTTTTGTATCTCCTCCACTCCTTGTTGTTAAAAAATGTTTGATTCACAAAACAGCCTGGATAAAAGGTAGGCTATATAGAACATAGCTGAAAAAACAGGGCATTATGGGTTTGTGGTTGTGCCAATGTGTATGTGTGTGAAAAGAGGGGGTGGGGGGTCTGTCCTGTGTTTCCGGGTGACCTCAGTGGCCAAGGCTGCCTGTCTATTAGAGCAGGGGCTATTAGACCATCAGAAAGTGGGAGCATCCCCTCTCACCATTGTGATAAGATCAAGGCATTCCGACGGCCGGAGCAGTCATTAGCCTGCTCTCCAGCCCATAATGTCCTTTCATTAAAACACCCTGTTGCCATGGAAATGCAGCTGTGGCCATTTAAGTCAAATCTCAGCCATGCTGTCTCACTGGGTCACTGACACACACGCACATAAACACACAATGGAACGACAAATTGTCTGATAAACAGCTAAACACACTCACACTGAAATCAGGGGAACTCGTGTCTCTATCAAAGACACATATACACACACATTCACACACACAGGATCTGCCGTCTGGGTGTGATCTTGCTCATTTGGGGTCATAGCCGCCAGGACAGCGGATGATCCCTGCGTCACTGCCGGCACAGCAGCATGACTTGTGATTGTGGAGTGAGACAATGTGGACGGCTGAGACATCCCGCGCTCTGGCTTCAAACACAAACATCGACCAGCAGACGGATCCAAGGCTGACAGAAACACACACACAAACAGTATTCAACATAAACAAACACCTCCGCTTGTTCTGAAGATTTGGTCTCAAACAAAGCCAGACCCCTGTTCCTCTATTCTTCATCAGGCTGCATCCAAAACATTTTTCAGAGTCATCCGTAGACACTTCATACACTCCGATACACACATACAAAACCCCTCCTTAATCCTTAAAATCAAGACAAACATAAAGACTTATCAAGCTATTACCTAAAATGTTGAGTTTGACCTTATTTAGCCCTCTGTTGGTCTTCTAAAAAGATGACCATTTTATTTGTTATTCTCATACCTAAGTCTTATTGAAGACTGTAACTTTGTACAATAACACCAAAGAAAACTGTTACAATTTGAAATGCTTAACCAATTTAAAGTTAAAAAAATATCACCACAACAATCATGATAATAATCCTATTAGCTTTTAGCTCACCCCTCTACTAAGTGATTGATGATTGATGTGCTACATTTACATATTTTTTCTGACACTTTTACAAGGGGCCCTGCAGATTAAATGCTCCAAAACACTTAAAAAATGGTTATAGCACAAATATTAACAGTCACTAAACTCATGAATTCAGTCCTTAAAGAGGCACTTCTGTTTGAGGGATATAAAGACATCAATAGAATTCAATTAAACTTAAATAATAAAGAGTCTTGAAGACTTCAATCACATGTCAAATACAAATGAAAAAATATCAAGCCGCCATAATGCACACCTTGCTAAGTGAGTTTTCCTAACTATGCTTAGGCCTATATATATTTGTCAGCTATAGTTTCTGCTTTCACAGAATGATCAAAAATTAGTATTTGTCGCCCCCCTGAGGCCAAAGTATGAACACAGCAGGAAAAACTTTCCTTTTCATTTCTTTGCTCGCTCTGTATATGAGCCTACATCCTCGCTCTTCTTCTTAGGGGCAGGGCTGGAAGGCATTGCCTCCAGCTGAAACGAAAAACATGAAATAAACTTCTTACAGTACACACACAACACTCCCAGGAATCACGCTCAAAAGTTAGTGCCAGCAACCTTGTTGTTTGGGCCTTAAGGGAAAGCTGAATGCTTGTTATTTCTGATTATACAACAGTTGGTTCTGACCAAGCAATCCAATTGGACAAGAGGCATTCCATATAAGAGATCAACATCACTGGGACTTTTCACAATATGTAGCCTATCACTCCTCCAAAGCCAGGAGTTCTGAATCCTTTTATCGACAGTGTTGATGACTGACAGTGTTTTTCTTTTTTCATCATACAACAGACTCTAATTTCCCTGGTTTCATGATAGAATTATTTCATTTGAACAAACAAGTAAAGGTTGATGCTATAAAGTAGCTGCTCTGTGGTAACCATGGACACCTACAGAGTAGAGTGCAGTAGAATCATAATATGTATAATGTTTGAGTTGCTTGGCAACAGTCTAGTTTCAGTTAAATTGTTGAGCTCATTGAAATGTTGATGTTGTTGATTTTGACTATTTACCACTATTTTCTGCTCGTATAACTGTTGTGTGATATCACACTCCAGGCTGAGATGTTGTACTGCATATCAGCAGTGCATTGATTATTTTCTTCTACTGAATCACAGCAGTGTTTATATTCAGTAGTACATCACTCCCTCTCATCTCAATCAATTCATGATTATCCCCACCCAACCAATGCTGAATTAACCCTGCTTTAAACAATAGTCTCTGGAACTTCATGCATTACTCCACCCAGGAAGGCCAGGGCAACTAGCCTAAAGCTGCAGTATGCAACATTATTTCATTACACTTTAAGTTCAAATGGCATACTTTAATCATTGCATTTCACTTACAATATTAAATTCACTGAAATGATCCTTTGAATATATATGATTTTAGTCTGTAGTGGTCAGTACACTCATTTGTATTAAGTTAACAAAAACATTCAGGCTGAATCAAACCAACCAAACAGGGTTGGTTTGCATGTAACAAGCCAATCACAGTGAGTGTGAGAGGAGAATGTTTGGGTTGCAGAAATGCAGCAGTGACAACGATTGGCTGTACTCAATTGGAATATTCATGTTTCATACTGACACTTGTAAAAACACACATTTCAAAACATCTCTTGAAATTCAACAAGCTGCATCACTCGTGGTTACCAGGATAGACTGGAGAGCTGTTTGTCTTCAAACTTAAACTTCACTTTGTAGAGCTAGTTTTTCCAGGCTGCTAGCTACCTGTCCTCCGTCCTAAAAGTAAGTTGTTGTGTATAGTATCTTTGTGACTGACTTTTTCATGTTGAAATGTTTCAAAACAGTTTGTTACTCTGCACTTGGCAATTATTCTTACACCAATATAGCTACATTGTGTTTTTCAGGCAGTTAGGTAGCAAACCCAAATGTCTAAAAGACTAACTGTTGACTGCAGCTCAACCAGAGGTATCTTTTCTTTTTTGACTTTCATTGCATACCTGAAAATATGTCACTACTGCTAGCAGCTACTTGACATTTATTGTTGATGGTTGTTTTGTCAGCCATGTCTTATATGAAATGTATTTAAATAGGCTTCATGTAATACCTGAAATGTTTCTGTGATACCTGTAATAATCCATAGTTTTTACAATATGTTGTATGTTGTATTATAACTCAAAATGAATGTAGGCTGTCGCTTTTGAATACTAGTTCAGCAGGGTTACATTACTCTCAAAATGTTAGTGTTTGAATAACAGAAAGACTGCATTGAGAGAAATGGATTATTGAGCTCTTCCTGGTAAGACGTTTGAGGAGTTTTGATGGAAGTTATTTTACCGCATTTGATACAATAAAAAAAGATAACTCAGTAACCTAAAGTGGATGACAAAATGCTTATTTTTTATTCTAGGAACATCAGGACAAAATGAGCTCTCTTCCCCAGCAGCAGCGGCAGCCCTGGATATTACCTGCATCATGGTCTGTCCAGGCGAAAGGACCAGGACAAACTGGTTCACCACTAAATACATTTGATGTTGAGGCACAGATTGCTCAGCGGGCCAGGCAAAGGATTGAAACCCGTCTTAATATTGCCAGACTATTTCAGCAAAACAAGTAAGAAAGCCTTAAAACGTTTTTAATCAGTAAGATTCAAAGTTGTAATTACCAATGATAACTTTACCATATGTTTGACATTCTAAACTTAAGTGTAATCTGTATGAATGTTAAATTAATTTTACTGCTTTCAACCCAAACTGTAACACATCCTGCAAAGCCCCCCGACCTAATAAGCAGAGGCGATACAGTAGATGGCATGTTAAGTGTTTGCTGTCTTCATCTCTGTGTGTATGCTTGACATCTTTGCACGTAGGCAAACTCTGTTTTACCTGTTTTTTAAGCATGTTGTTGTATTGCACTATAATAGTGTGGTTGAAGCACACTCTAAATTATAAAATGTCATCTAAGCTTTGGAGCAGAAGTCCTGTGCGTGTTTAGAAGTCCACTTAATGCATGATATCACTTCTAACAGCATCGTTTTAATGATGTGTCTCCCAACAACACAGGGCTCAACTAAATTCCAATAAATATGGTGTCACCGTGACCTCAGAACCAGCGTCAGAAGATGAGAGGATCTTCTTCACTTTATTTAAAAAAAAGGTAGGATTGAGAAGAATTCTGAGATTTGCTTTTGAATGCCCAACATGGCACCTGTGAGGTCACTGTAAAAAAGTATTCAAAAAATCATTTTCTAGCGCATATAGTGTAGATGTATTAGATTTCTATCACTAAATATAATAATGTCTTATCTTTTGTGGCTTTTTGTTTGTGTGTGTATATTTTTTCTTTTATGGCTCTGTTGATGAACACATTTGTATATCACATTATTCCTACCAAACAGAAAATTGTACCAATCACAGTGAAGAATTCTGGGACCAAAGCTGTTGATTTAAGTTTTCGGGATCTTAACTTCGTAAAGAGCATTTTCACTGTCAGAGACTGTCATGGAAACATAATCAGGACCATCAAGCAACACACTCTTAGACCAGGTATGAGCTATAATATTCCCCACCTGCATTGCGGTCATTACAGTTTTCATGAGTCTTTTAGAGAAACCAGTGACAAATGAGTAATTTTCCTACATGGTCCATTTCACATTAGGTTTCATTATAGATATTTAGGTGATATTGACTTGACAATATGAGTGTGCACAGTACAGCATCGATGTAAAGAGAAACTTCAGTGTATTTGATGTGACAAAACCTTTGAGCTGTTTCCATAAGAATAAAAAGAGGCTGCTGCCCCCCATGTTACACTTAATTAAAGTGCCATTTTGTATTCAATTCAGACAACCTTAATGTTCACGATTCTTTAATCATTAGTAATGATAGATTCAGCCCGTTACTGTTTCAACATAATCAGTCATTTGTAAAGTAATAACTGGATTTTGTATTCCTTCAGTTTTTTTTTTTTTATGTATGACAACTTGAAGTATCCTCCCCTCTTTTTTTTAATGTTTTGTGCCTTAATATTACTGTTACTCATTTACATTAAATAAAAGAATGTCATTTTAACACGTTTTTCTTCCCATTTTGTCTCTAGGAGAGTCGTATACAATTAAGGTCCATTTCACCTCGCCCCACGCAGGTTTCTACGACCATTTGCTTGTTTTTAAGTTTGAAACACATCAGCCATCTTCAGAAAGATTTGAGATAATGCGCCTCTTGGAAGTCCGACGTCTGACATCCATTAGTGTTAAGCCCGCACCAACAACGGCCAAGAAATCATCAGGTGATCACGAGTCTAAAAAGTGGATGCCTGGAAGGTAATTTGAGTTAATCTTAATTCATAATGTATGCACGCTAAATATTAGCTTCATTTACATCATCATACATTTTGTGATTTATTGCATTTTTGAGAATTTGTCAGGATATATTTTTTGTCTTTTTCTTACTAAAGTTAATTTAACTGATTTTACAATGAAAGGTTGATTGTAAAGGAGTTCATATCTGACATATCAATTATATCAACTTCAGATCCTTCCTTAAATGTCATACTTCGCTCACCTGAGTCACCCATCCTGTTACACTTTCCTCTCTAGTAAAGTTGAGATATATCTTCAAATCGTGCTGTATTTGAAGACTTATGCGATGCCCAGAAGTATAAAAGACTCTGAAAAATCAGAGAGGTATGTATTTCTCAAAGATGGACTTAATGTGTACCGACAAAGCATCAAAGTGAAGCGTTAGGTGGAATATTGTGAATATTGAGTTTCATTAACAGCTGGACTCAAGTCAGGGTAATACTTTACATAAATGTTCTGTAAACAGATTATATTTCATAAATCTTCTGTTAAATTATCACCCATCTTTTAAAAAGCTGGGATTGGAAAAAATAATAAACTAGTTCTCTGAAAGACTCACAGCAGAAGTATTCATCCATTGTGTCACTATAAGTTTTATCAAAAACAACTTACTTCTTTGTGACAAATTTGCTATGCCTCTAGAAGTGTTTGATATTTTCCTGGTCTCTGAAGCGCCCTGCAGGCACCTCTGAATTGGAAGAACTATGCACGTAGGTTCCACTTGCTTCTGCATCTTGAGGAGCACCAGCAGCAGTCTGAAGCAGACAGATTCTTCCAGGAGTCGGTGCCCATGTGCAGACACAGAGAACTTTTCGTTGTGCAGGTGATGCATCCAACAAACTGTAATTGCTGTAGCCTGGGCTGAAAATGACACCTGTAGAAAGAATTCAGAATGAAACTGATTAATACAATGGAAAAACTTTTTGTGTTTTCAGATCCCTAGAGTCTCCAAGAAGTCAACATTCAAGCTGCCTGGATGCCACGTCCATGTCACCCTTCTACACCAGACAGGATTTTTTCATGAGAAGTGTTACAGAGGCTGGGTCCATCATGTGGATGCAGAGAAGGTCTACATAAAACTCAGAGCAGAGTAAGAGATTATTGTTTCAAATCATGAATAGTTCAGATACAAATAGATTATGAATCTGTTTTCAACGCCATCTTTGTATGACTGCAGAATTCAATCCTTGTTAAATGATATTGGTCTGAATCGTAACAAGTTATCTTATGGATACTTTACAAAAATGAGAGTCAAGACTTTATATATTTCAGCATTAAACAGAATGATGAGTCAACAGAATGATAGATCTGTACTCAAAATCTTAATCATACAATGTGACTTAATGATGATATATTTATAAGCAAAGCTGCAATAGAATCAGCTGTTGAAAATGTGTAACAATTATACATTTCAGATAGGCAGTTGTTTGTGTCACAGGTTTTGCTCAATTGGTCAATAATTATCGAGTGATACTTCAAAAAGTACTTTTATGTATCGTGTAGACAGAGCACTTACATTCTTCAGATTTTTTTTATTTTATTCATTTTAAATTGGCTCTTCTTTTTTCTTAAACAATGCTCAATGTCTATATTTGTAATTTTTCTGTCCAATAGTTAAAACACATGACTTTTCAATTTGAGCACAGGTTGGAATATTTCAGGGATGGCTTGAAAGTCCGTGTGAAGTTCCTCATCAACCGTATAACCCTGCGCATCGAGCATAGGGCAGCAGCACTCGTGTACCGGAACAGACTGAGGGAGGTGCTGTTCCCTACCGGCCAGCTCTCTTCCCACCATTCACATCTGCACAGGTCAGAGCAGCTCAAGGTCAAGATTTCTGTGAAAACATACAAAACATTTGATGAAGACATGCTCATACTCCAGTACTGCTTTACTCAATGAATGTGTATTTTTCTTTATAGCGCCTGTCACTTTAAGTTCAGTTTATGCATGTTAGTATACCTGCTTGTTAACTTTACACTGACTCTGCTTTAGTATGAAACGCTTGCACTCCTGTCTCTATGTCATTAGGCTGGAAGAGAAGGGCAACAACCCCGAGCAGTGCACAGCAGTTCAACACATTGTAGCTACTACTGCCAAACCAGCTCCTTACCTCGTATTCGGTCCACCTGGTACAGGTAAGGCCTCTCTTGTGCATTAGAATTCTCTGAATTGACATTAAGTATAAACTAACCTTACATGTCTTGGTCAGGGAAAACAGTGACACTGGTGAAAGCCATCATGCAGATAGTGAAAACCAAACCATGCAACATCCTGGTTTGCGCCCCTTCCAACAGTGCCACTGATCATCTCTGTGAGAAAATACTGGAAGTGACGCCAGAGAGGTGCACAGTGTATCGACTCTACGCCCTCAGATGTGCCGTTAAAACTCTCTCGAAAGAAAGAAGGGTCTGGATTTTTTTGTTTTGTTAATAGCGCACATACTACAATTTTAAACAAATGTTGTTTATGAAGAGAAACAAAGATGCCGACCTCTCTATATTTACAGATACAAAAACTACGATTCTGTACTGTGAATGATTAGTTGTTTTTAGTTCACCTCACTGCTTTCAGACTTCATTGGTGTTGATGCATATCTCTGTAAAATATATAACTGAGTGTAGAATGTATAATGTGTTAATATAATTGTGTACATCTGTGTTTTGTGGTTTTCTATAGTTTTCCTGCAACCTGGATCTGGAAAAAAACCAAGTAATGATTCCCAGTAAAGTAGAGCTGATGCGGCATAAGATAATGGTAACCACCCTGAACACTGCGGGAAGGTACTGTAGCTCTGACAATAATTCACTTTTTGGGTTGGCATATCTAAAAAGTAATTTCTTTACAATATAAAAATATGTTGCCATTACATATTAATAGTTATGATTGTAAAATTGTAAAATTTTAGTGTTATGATGAGAAGAAATTTTACTTGCGTAAATTTACACTTATTTCGAGTGGAATTTCCAATCAATTCAACTTTGTTATCAACTTAAATAGCAATGCACTTAAATGTATGATGCTGGATTTTAATATTCAGATTAGTTCTTTGACTCTCTCTCTCTCTCTCTCTCTCTCTCTCTCTCTCTCTCTCTCTCTCTCTCTCTCTCTCTCTCCAGGTTAGTGACAGGAGGGATTCCTCAAGGTCATTACTCCTATATCTTTGTGGATGAGGCAGGACAAGCTAAAGAACCAGAGTGCATCATCCCCATAGCAGGTGGCAAAGCATAGGAGGTTAACAAAAAACTTTGTATTCATACAGAAGGTGTGTACTAAATGTTGCTGTGTTTCTCCACAGGTTTAATGAAACTAAAGACGTGCCAGGTAGTGCTGGCTGGAGACCCTAAACAGTTAGGTGCTGTCATCACATCTGCAATGGCTAACAAATACGGCTTGGGTGAGCTATATTCATGTCTAAAAATACAGCAACAGTTTCTAAATTGAATATTAAATACAGAGCTGCATCGCTCACAGGCAAGTAGGACACTCAAATAATAAACAATAGAATCAAGCTCATTTTGTTGCTGACAATCACTTGCATCTGTTGCACTGTTAGGACAGGCTGTGAGATAATTTTTCAAAGGTTAATAAATTACTACATTTAAAATTGAATGTGAAATTTGAATCGCTACTATAGCAAGGTTTTCAACATTTACTCTGTGAAGGTTTGTCCCTGTTGGAGCGTCTGATGAGTGACATCGACCTTTACAAGCAACACGAGACATACGGGTTCAACAGACGCTTTGTCACCAAGTTACTGAGGAACTACAGGTGATGACTAGATATGTTGCTGTACCTTCTCACAATCTCATTTTAAAGTGCTCAAATATGTCTTGGCCAGACAGCCCATGCTGTTTCTAAACTTACATTTTTGAACACTTCTTTTCTTCCTCACTCTCTCTCAGGTCCCATCCTGCAATTTTGAAAATTCCCAATGGGCTGTTTTATAAAGGAGAACTTCAGGCTTTTGCTTCAAAAGAGATATGCAGTTTATACTGCAAATGGGAACTCCTTCCCAAAAAAGTAACGCAGCCTCCACACGCACGCACACATGCATGCACGCACTCTGGCACACACACACACACACACACACACGCAATGCTCAGGTTATCTGCCCCTAATATCTGTTTCTGTGTCTCAGGGTTTCCCACTGATCTTCCATGGAGTGGCTGGAACTGATGAACGTGATGACGACAGTCCCTCTATTTACAACACGGCGGAAGTGGAGGTGCTGAAAGAATACTTAAAAGCCCTTATTAAACATCTTCACAAAAAGGGTGTAACCAACATTGGACCCAACGAAATTGGAATCATCGCCCCATATAGGAAACAGGTGCGTAACGACAGAGACTAATGGATAGGTGATAGACCTGTGTGTCACTGCCTTTAGATATGCTCCCATTTATGCCAAATTAAAATGACATCTGTAAAAAAAGGATAAGTCAAATGGCAAACAAGGTCACTCAATTTTTTTTTTATAAAATATACCATTTATGTGTAATATTAAACACACTTCGAAAGTCTTTTGAAAGGTGTTCTTATCTGCATGAGATCACCTCATTTTCAAGTCAGTGCAGCACATGGAAGAAGGGAAAGATGTACTGAGGAGACACTTTGTTCTCATGTATGAGCGGTATTCAAGAGTCTCTTCTGAGAGGCCAGTTTTCAGTCTCTGCAAAACAAATATACTTGCAATCTAAAGGTAACGGTAACTCTGTAAACTTCATATTTTTGTGTGCCGACAGGTGGAGAAAATCCAGAATGCACTGCAGACCGACCAAGATCTCTGCAAGGAAAACTTAGAAAACATATCGGTATGGAGATAAAAATGTTTACAGTCAAATCTTATTGAGAGAGAAAAAAAGGGGGGCGACGTTAAAGAGATTTAAACAATGCTCATTACTGTTTTTAATAGGTCGGTACAGTGGAGACGTTTCAGGGTAAAGAGTCCAAAGTGATTCTTGTGTCTGCAGTGCGCAGCAGTCCTAAACTGACTGATCCAAACCAGAGATTCTCTTTAGGCTTTGTGGATAACGAGAAGGTGAGAACCGTTACATAAACTTACAGTCACAACAACTCAAGTGAAATGTATAACATTTGTGCAAATTCCCACAATAGCACTTGGCTGCCAACACTTCTGTAAAAATGAGGAAAAGCTTGATTTATATAGAGATCAGACACTCATTAATACATGCACACTAACTGAAACTACCTCCTCAGAGATTCAATGTGGCCATGACTCGAGCACAAGCCTTATTGATTGTAGTCGGAGACCCGAGAGTTTTGAGAACTGATGCAACGTGGAACAAGTAAGGCTCCATATCCTCATCAGTGTAGTTATGTTACAGCGGAGGAGAACGGTTTACACGTAGCTTAAGTCCTAAATATCTAATATGCTTCAAACTCATTTTAGATTCATCCATTACTGCTACAAAGAAGGGGGCTACCGAGGCATTCCACTGTCTGATGAAGAAGAGGAAGATACACTGACTGATGAAAACTCACCAAGCCTCCGGTAATATGCACATGCACACACACACACACACACACACTTGTTATTGTTAGTCTGTTCTATGACCAGAAGCTATCTTAAAGATGAAGGAATTATCAGGGTTTTTTTTTATCCATTTTTGATTTTCACCCCACAGAGAAGAGTGATCAGCAACAGAGCACCCTGACAGAGCCAACACACCTTCTACGCTCACCTTTGGCTCATGTATGAGCAACTATAATAAACAACTCCAAGAAACTTCAATGTGTGTGTGCGGCAAAATGTTTTATATTTTTCAAAGGACGGACTCTAGGCAGAACTGCATTTGTAAGGTGTTTCTTTTGTTATATGAATGTAATTTTTTATCCTATAAATATTTAAAAGTTCAGTTACAGTGATAGGTTACCTATCAGGCTGACTTGTTATATATATTTTAAAAAACAAATCTACAAGTGGTTAATGTTAAGGCTTTTCAATTAGGTCTTTAATTTTGTTGGAACTGGCCATTTTTTCACATGAATTGAACTTTGTCATTTTAAGGTTTAAAAGCTTTGCACCACATCCATACACTGGTTCAAGATCTTTCAAGCACTTCCCTTGACAATTTGTTTTTTTTATAGGAATGATTATCAAATCTCTTGAGACTCTTTCACACAGTGGAGCTATGTTTAAGTTTCAGTTTACCTGCTGACACCTGACAAACAGGAGCATATTTTCTCATTTTATGGATTGCCTCGAAACAGGACCAGAAATGAGAGGGGAGGGGCCTTTTAAATGTCCTTTAGAGACGTTTCCAAGTCAAGTAAGAAGTGATATGAGATGACCTTAGAACTGTAGTAGAGTCAGTAAATGATTTCAATAACCATAAAGTCCTTGTGGTCTTTGTTAATAATTCTGAGCCCAATAACAAACAGGTGGTCCACTGTTGCTGCTGAAGTTAATCCTCAAACAGAAGTCGTCCATGGAGCTCCATTAACATGGAGCATCCTAACTGAGAGAACAAGCTAGTGAGCTAACATCAGATCATTTCATTATTTTCTCAATGATGATGTCCTAACTTTCTACATCCTTCTGCAAAAAAGGCTGAGTACTGTGTGGTTTATTAAAAAAAGTACTTTTTATTTAATGTAACCTTTATTTAATCAGGAAAGAAACTTGTTGAGATTAAAAATCTCTTTTTCAAGAGAGTCCTGGCCTAGACCGGTAGCAGCACAATTAACAGTTATGGGATGCATGCATCTTTTTGAGGAAGTAAAACTGTTCATCTTTGATTCATGTTACGCCCTGTGTCAGCCATCTGTTCTATTTCCCAAGGCTGGGAGAAAGAGGAACCAAAACGATTACAAGACATAACACAACAGACAGAAACCTTGAGAGTGAACAACTTTGGCCCCCGTCTGCAGGGGACACAAGGGACCAGACAGTGTTTCTCAGAGGAACGAGAGATTCTCACATTCTTCACATGACATACAGTCCTACATCATATTAAGACTCAATTCCTTCTTCTCCCTAAATCATGGGTCAACCCAATACTCTCCATGTCTCAGTCTCTCTGACCAGATAACAGATCTGATCCTTTTGAAGAACAGGGATTACTTAGTGGGATGTCCCAACCACATATATCTGAGCTGTTACAGTTAAGAAGGTGGTTTATGGGTAATGTAGGCGATGACAAGTGGGATTGAGTCTCCCGTTACGGTACGAGTGTGTGGTCTAAGGTGTCTGTAAATAAGCTGACCCGGTTTAGAAACATCAGCTGTCATGATGTACTACGGTTAGGGACGAAGAAGCTGACAAGAAGGTAACAGAGCACACAAAAAACAATTCTCCATTCTTTAACCTCTTCAGCTTAATATTCAGATGACACCACAAACTCAGATTACAGAAACATAGTATCTGATTATACAGAAGACAAACAGATGTATGAAACAGTATCAGCAGATGACATTGTAACATAATTATGTGGACTGGTTAGATGATTTATGGATTGTTATTTTTTTCTTGGAGCTCAACATGACAAATTAAATGCTCAGCTTCAGTTGCTAAGGTTACGGACCAGAAACAAGGGGAGTAGCCTATGGACCCATATGTTTCACGTCAACAGCAAAGTGAACCTACTATCATCTTCTGAGGACTTATGTCTGATTGGCAATTAGAAAAGTTGTCCATGCATTTGAGTAGTGCAGAATACGGTTACAATCCTGAATGTCAAGAGAGCAGATTCAGTAACTTGATGCTAAAGTCGTCATTGAATAAGGAGAGTGGATCACAACACCTCTCATTATATTCAACTTGTTCTAAAATATTATGCATGCAACCAAAACCACCGATACAACTTTTATGGTTTAAGCACCAAACTACTTCCTATTATAGCCTGTTCCTCAATATGCAAACCAAAAAAACGTGGGAAAATGTAAGCTGGTACACAAAGTTTATAATTTCAGTCTGATGACTAATTGATTACCTGTGTGACGTCAGAGCGTCGCTGAGTCATTTGGAGTGTGTAAAGGGCGGGACACGCCTTGACCCTTCCCTCATATGAGATTGGCAGCTTTATTTCCTTATAGAAGATCTGATATGCATAGACAGCAGCGTTAGGATGTTGCCTTTATGCCAACAATGCCACTATAGTTTCATTTAAGAAACCCCTGTGTTCTTACAGGCTACACATTATTAGAGCCGGTTTGCAATCGACATTTTGGTTTAGACTGATTTTTAAATGGATCAATAACATAATTGCATTTTTTTTGGGAAAGCTCATGAAATATTTCATTATTACGGATTGCTGTGATCGTTTTTAAGTCTGTCTTTACCTGGCAGTGAAACAAAGTTAGTACAAAAATATTGTTATATATTATAATAACATTGCCCTAATTTCGTGTTTAACTAGCCTATACTCCTATTTAAAAATGCGCTGGACGATAGGCAGCAATAATGTGATGTTGCCACATATAACAGAGGACGTGACAAAGTCAGTCACGTGGAAAAAAAAAAACACCAGACTGACTCATCGTTATCAAATCTTTTAATAGCGTTGTATTTGTTTAACTTGTTTGTTGTTTCGTTTTACTTCCTTGGCCCCAAAGTCTCGACTTAGGTTTCGTTTCTCGGGACTGTGTGGATGACGGTTGCGCTTGCTTTGATCACCCGGACCTGACCGTCATAATGCTGCAGCGGACGTGCATCACGTTTATTTATTTACATCACCTATAGCCGTCCTGAAAAAAAGCGACTCCTGCAACAATATCTAGAGGGTGACACAAATTGCTCTTTTTTTCTATATTGGGGTCTACAGGGTTAAATACACAGAGACACCGTCCACACGGACTGCCCAGGAGTCAAAAGCGAAACACCCTCATTGGATTTCCCCTGAAACGCAAACTCGTCTGCTGATGAGCTAGGCTATATATTTGCGAAGAAGTTTTCTTGTGTCATTAATCGTAGACAAAGCAGTCGCGTACCATGGGGCAAAAAAGGGCAAGGGTAAAGTTTAGTCCAACTTCACTCTGCCAGATCGGACTCGACTTCTTTGAGTTTTTAAAGGAATCGAATCGAGCATCCATCACAGACAGAATTGAACTGAGAGACATTTACAACGCTGAGTTCAGATGCAGGTGAGTTTTCTTCATGATGGGGACAAAAAGGTCAGTGCATGAGTTTTGTGTTTTTTTTCAAAATTAAATGGTTTTTTTTGTGTTTATTTTAGGACTCCAGGGACAAAAGATCCAAACTTTGGTTCAGTCCTTTATGCCCTGAAAACATTTCGCAAAGTTACAAGACGAAACGACGAGATCCGCTTCAACTCTACGGTAGGCGCATCTATTTCTAAGACACCTCGACTCCAATATGAAACTGTGCAGCTTCCTGTTTACAGCTTTTGGAAGTCGTTGATAATGTTCTACAACACCTGACCTGACATTATCAATCAACACAATCAACCAGGTTGAATTACAGATTTACTATTTTCTGAAGCTTAATCCTCAGAAAGAGTACATTTATATGTACATCATTAAGTATGAATTTATTTTAAAGAATCAGATCAGAACAAAGGATTGCTATGATTTGTTAAAATATATCTGTTTTTGAACTTGGGAACTGCTCTTCGTGAAGGATCAAAATGTAGCCTATTTAACTTTTGATACATAATAAGGTGTGGTCAAGGAGCCTTTTGCATCTGTGGTCACATGCAACACTGTACTCACTGAGCATCTGGCACTTGGCAAACATACATCCAGTAAAGTCATAGCTCTGATGTTTGATGTTTTACTGATGTATTTTTTTTGCTTTAAAGTAAATATGATATCAGTACTCCAGCTTAGTGTAATAATGGGGTTTACACTTTCAGTCGCCTCCTACAGGAAAAGTACAAATCAATGGTTATCCTGCAGTACAAACATCGACCAAACCTCACACACATGTCAGTTTGATGCTCTCCCAACATGGACGTGTGAAACCATCAAATATGACAATAAAGGAATCAGCTGATATAAGTGTTAAGATGTTAGCTTGTTTACTTGAAGCTTAGAGTGAACTTGCACAATGCTGTATTTTATTGTATGTGTGTTACATAGTGAATGATTTTAGATCCACTAATAAAATGTGATAAAGGTGTAAAGACTAAACGACAGAAAAAACATGGAGGTCATTACCAGTTGTCTCAGAGAAGGATTGAATCCTCTAGAAAGCCAAGGTCAGGGTCCAGCTGCAGGAACTAGAATGACTGAGAGTCTAATGGGCTCCTTGTATGCAAACCAACTCAGACAGTCCAGGTATTCATGATTCCTGTGATGTTCTCTCATTCCTTATATTGTATGACACCCCCCTTTCTAATCGGAAGCCTGTATTTGCATACATAGAATATGTATTGTGAATCGGTGTATGTCTTGTGTGATTGTGTCTTCTGTTTTGTTGGGTTTTCTAATGTTACTGAATGCTGTATATATGTTATTACACTGTTTATAAAGGCTCAACAAGAGACAAGAGCTGAAAATGATCAAGATCTATAAACTCTCTGTGCATCACATCAGTTTCATGCTCTGTTGGATCTATGTTCAAACCTTAATTCACTATTTTGAACTTGTTAATGACATCTCAAGTAAAGCTGCTGACGATGTTGACATATCTGTAAATATCATATAGATCTAGATCTATAATCATTGAGGACATTCTGCTTTTTGACATTTAATTAATTAATGATCAAATGAGAACCTTGACAGGAAGTCACCCTGTGCACAGGTCAAATCTTTTTACGTGGACCAGTGGCATTCGCCCAGTGGTCAAAGACCAGAGCCCGTCCAGTGTGGAGCAGCCAGTCCACTGAATGAACAGAATGCCGTCTCTGGAGATGAAGCACAGACGGGAGTTCGAGCCCGCAGGAAACTGGCCGGTCTTCTGATAACCAGCTTGAAAACAAACAGGTGACAGAACCAAATTAGTAGAACACTCCTTGTTCATGATTTTTGCTAAACCAGTTTGTCTCAACTGCTTAGAGACAATGAGCTAAATTAATTCTCAAGTCAAAAACAGAAAAAGGTTCCTCCCCCTTTATTCTTATTTACCTCTGTCTTCTTTGTTTTCTTTATGGCCAAAGAAATCAAGAATTTACAAGAACGAACATGGCCCTCAGATTAAATGGTGGTCTTTATAGTCACACTGCACTTGGTTCATAAAATGTTCTCTTTGCACCCACAGAACTCAGTTCATCTCTGACAAACGGGGGGTCCGCATCAACTCTGATCATGAGTTTGACAACGGGACCCTTAGCTTGCGAGTGGATGAAACATTTGAGGTATTTCTGTCACTAAAACCTGCAATTTGTCCTTGACGATCATACAAAGAGATCAGATGTAGCAAATTGTTGGCTCTTGCCTTGGTACAAATTACGAGGCTGCGTGCACCCGTTTTTTTTGTCTTTTTTTTTCTAAACAGTGCGTGGTTAATCTGTATGTGGAAAACACTGGAACAGAATCGGTGTATTTCACCTACTACACCCCACTGCACTGGCTGAAGTACTTCACTCTGAGAGATGACGAACACGTGACCAAAGTCAGTCCTCTGTTGCTTAAACCAGGTAATGCAAAAACAAAAAGTATTGTCT
This sequence comes from Labrus mixtus, assembly GCF_963584025.1. NCBI lineage: Eukaryota > Metazoa > Chordata > Actinopteri > Labriformes > Labridae > Labrus > Labrus mixtus. The sequence continues at coordinate 15,634,073 of NC_083626.1, read as the reverse complement.
GGATTTGGGATTTCATATTGTATCTCCCCTGAGAGTGAAATAATAGACACAGTAATCTACCATGAATACAATAATAAAAAAAACAAAAAAACAAGATCATCTATTTTTTTCTCTTCTCAGGTCAAAGTTATGAAATCCAGGTAACCTTCCACTGCAGTTCGGTTGGTTTCTATCCAGCTACACTCGCCTTTGAATTCAAACCAGACCTGCAGCCGTCCACTACTGCCTTCCACATTGTGCGCTACATTGAGGCTCAGTGCATAACTGCCTTAGGACTGGAGCTGGCACCTATAGCCCCCTACAAACCTCGCTCACTCCCTGAATGGACTCCTGAAGTCAACTGTACGGTTGTGGATGGACAGCGACCTGAAGGGTATCATGATTCTCTCAACATGGAACACACATCAGATGTTGACATTTAAATGCTGTAAACCTCTGGGTCTCATTCACAACATGATTGGGTGTCTTTTGTGCTCGCTAAACTGGACGGAAAACTTCACTTTCTTCTTCACGAAGCACATGCAAAGGGTTCAGTTCTCCCAAAGCGGCACTGCAATAGCACCTTGTGCTCCAGTGCTGTTTGGACATTACTAAATGAGCTACTATGCATTCCTGCATTCTATGCAAATGAGCCTCACCTTGTTCACAATCACACTGTTTTCAGCAACACAGTTTGAGTGATCATGTTTTTTGAGATTTGGTGGGAATTGCGCCACGGTATTTATAAGGAGTGTCACGCTCAATCTTTCCAGTGATCATGACAACAATTCCATCTTTTAGAACCTAAAAATAATTTATCTTTAAATACAGCCTGTAAATGTTACTTTGACCTTATGATTATTATAATAAGCAGGGCTTTAAATCAGTCTTGAGCTGTCCCAGGCTCAACCCTAGCACATACACATACACACACACACACACACACACACACACACACACACACTCTTCATCAACATGTATGTAGTGGTCTGAAGATGTTGCACAGGAGGAAGTGTATTTTTTTCTTCTTACCATTTGCATTTCTTCTCCTTTCTCCAGGCTTTCTGTGATGCAGCTACAAAATGTGGTTGAGCTGAAGCAGTATCGAATCCCAGCGTACATGCACCAGCTCATCCAGTCACTGAAGCAGACCATGCTCTTTTCTGATAGAAGGTCAGTTCAGCTCTGTCCTTCGGCCTAATGCTAGCTGGAGCGATTTATCTTTAAGGCCAAACATCAGTACGTTTCTTCTTGTTTGTGTTTAGAAGGAACGTGTTGGAGAGTCCCTTGAGCTGGGAGAACTACTGTGAGAAGTTTCAGATGCTGCTGTTTCTCGAGGAGCAACAGATGGAGGTGGACATCAAGAGATACAACATCCCCAATGATGATAGAGAACTCGCCACCATGAAAAAAGATCATGTCAACAAGAGACTTCTGGTTCTGGAGGTGAATATGCTGGCACTCATTCACTGATCAAATCATTCCTGTACTTATTCATTCCTTCTGGAGATTTAAAAAAAAAAAAAGATCAATTGCTCCAGCTGGCTCTCTAGTAGCTGGAAAGGAGGAAGAACAGAAATGTGAAAAATTAATACTTAATCAAGCAAGGAATGGAACATGTTTGTTCACTTATGTATTGGTTTTGTTATTTATTATATTATTTCATAATATATCTTATTACATTATTTTGTATCATATTATAAATATTGCTACATATTCACCTGGCAGGTACCTGGTGTCTCGGAGAACCGCCCGTCCGTGCTCCGAGGGGATGCTCTGCTGGCGTATCCTGCGGGGGAAACAAAGGTGAAGTACCGCGGCTACGTCCACAGTGTGCAGCTGGACAGCGTTAAACTCGGCTTCGGTTCAGAGTAAGATTAAAACTTTATAAAAAAACACAATATATTTAAGAAAAAAAAATAAGTTTATGTCTACTTTAATTTTGTATGTAATCTTTGGATTCCCATTGTTTTTTTCTTTCTTTGCAGATTGCTGACTCGTTTTGTTGATAACATGAAGTTCCATGTTGAGTTCACAGTCAACCGGCTGACTGTGCGTGTTCAGCACAGAGCGGCGGAGCTGGCGGCTGCATACGGCCTGAAAGACGTGTTGTTCCCCTCTGCAGACGCCCTCTCCTCTTTTCAACCCGAACTTCCCCGACTCCTGTAAGGCATACCAATGTTTTGTTATGTATACTGTATGTACTCTGTAGAAAGTGCATTGTATACTGTATGCAGTGAAGGGATTGGCTGATACAACTTGTTGTTGGAGGTTGATTAAAAATGTGAAAGACAAATGTTAAAGATAAATCTTGTGATTATACTTGTAGCTTTGGCTAAAAACCAGGATCTTGTGTCACCCGATGAAACAATTGAATTTGCTGTGCATGTAAACAGAATGGCTTATTCTACCTGTGACGAAGCCCTGTCATCATCTTTCTGTTCCTGATAGGCTGTTTGACTCAAAGCTGGAGAGAAACGAAGAGCAGTACAAAGCTATACAACACATTGTAGCTGGCACATGCAAACCGGCGCCTTACCTGGTGTTTGGCCCACCTGGAACAGGTACAGCAAGTACCAGCATATAACTTTGTGGTCACATGAGCCTCACTGTTAAAGCTACTTATGTCTGATCTGTTATCCTACCAACTGCTCACAACGCCAGAGAGTCAGTCCACTGCATTCTGACAGTTCTTGCTCTGTTCAGGGAAAACTGTGACACTGGTGGAGGCTATCAAGCAGATAGAGAAGAAGGAGTCCTCCTGCCACATCCTGGCCTGCGCTCCCTCTAACAGCGCTGCTGATCTGCTCTGCAAGAAGATCCTGGAGCATGTGGACAAGCGTAAAGTGTACCGCATGTACGCAAGCAGCAGGGACCCCAAATATGTCCCAGAAGAAATAAAGGTCAGTACCAGTGCATTTGATGCAAGAGGTTCAGTTTCAATACAAGGATTGTTTTTAAAGCAGGGAGCTAAATTACACCCCCTAGTGGACTTGAACAAGCATTACAGTAATTACAAAATGAGTCAGGTGTTGAAAATTGAGGCCAGTGCAGAAGTGCAAAAAGCTGAAGTTCCTCGAGGCTCGTTCCAAAAGCCAAAGAATCAACCATTACCTTCCAGATTTAAATGACCATTTTTACGGCAGAATCAAACACTTTATGGCCTGGTACAAAAAAAGGATTCATGTGAATAGCTAATTTCTTTCTTGGTAAACGCTTTAGGGGGGTGGATTATTTGGAAGTGTAAGAGTTATGCGTACATTTTGATGATTCACCAGGGCTGTTCTTTGTCGTTCTGAAACAAATGGTTAACGTCACAGACACAACGTCCATGTTTTATACAGTCAATGGTCAGGACCACTTACTTGCTTTCTCTCTGCATTGCTGTTGCTCTATGTGGGGTTAGGGAAAATTTGTGTATTCTAAGGTCTCATTCTAACCTCACTGAGTTTGTGTGCCTGGACATGGTTCTACTTTGACAGGATTGCTCTAACCTGCTTGGAGAGTGTTTCCTTTTTCCTGCCAAAGAGAAGCTGATGGAGTATAAGATCATGGTTACCACCCTGTTAACAGCTGGCAGGTAGTGAAAGATTGACAGTTTGCTCACCTGCATGACCCTCTAAAAGCTGTATGCACTGTTGTTAACTTCATTACTCACAGCCTGTTTGTGGCCTTTATCTAAAGAACAAACAGTGAGTGTTACAGATGAACTCCTAAGGGAATATGTTTAATTGTGCTCTGTGATCTGTGCAGGATGGTCTCAGGAAACATCCCCGAAGGTCATTTCACTCACGTGTTTGTGGACGAGGCAGGACATGCCATCGAGACTGAATGCATAGTCCCCCTTGCAGGTACAGGGGGAAACATTGTACATTTTTGGTAACCATATGGGAACTTGTCCTGTGTGTTGGCTCATTTTTGTTATCACTTGGACAAAGGGTTACTACATGCGAAGTCTGGTCAGGTTGTTCTTGCTGGAGATCCCAAGCAGCTTGGGCCCATTCTCAGATCTCCTTTTGCGCAGAAATATGGCATGGGTAAGTAAAAGCGCATTAACACACTGTCCTGTTAGGAAATCTTGATTTGGAACCACATTTGAGCTATAATAGTGTGTGTATTTCTAGTGTTAAAAGTCTCTGTTTGCTGCAGGAGTGTCCCTCCTCGAGCGCTTGATGAAAGACTTACCTCTGTATCAGAAGGAGGAGGGAGTGTTCAACAACAGCTTCGTCACCAAACTGCTGAAGAACTACAGGTGTGGTTTCTAGGTCATTTCCTGACAGAAATCATTTGATTCCTCACTCTCTTTTTGGTGTTTTTTTTAATGTGTATGTTTATCCATCTTTAGGTCTCATCCTGCCATTCTGGAAGTTCCCAATGAGCTCTTCTATGACGGAGAGCTGCAGGCTAGCGCCAATGAAATGTTACGCAACTCCTACTGCAGATGGCAACATCTCCCGAAGCAGGTATTGATTCTTCTTTTATCATTTATGTATAATACAGAGTATGTGAATCTGATCATTTAGAAATCAGATTATGAAAACAAACTAATAATACAATGTGTGTTCCTTGAGACTTGTTGCCTAAAATAGCAAATGACACATATTCGATGGTTTAGGCTGCTGCAGGTGAGGACTGTTTTTTTGTGTGTTGTAATGTAAATTGATTATCTTAGGGATTTTATTGTCAGTGGGAATAAAAGACATTTCAAGGTAACTAAGGCGTTTGGAAATGACATTTTGTTTTTGCTTTGACATCTCTAGGACTTATCGATAGGGAGGAAATTGACTAGTATTAGTAATTCTATACTGCCCTTCAGGTACACTTTGTTGTTTTTTTCCCCGTTTAAAACTTAAAACTGAACATTTACAGCAATAATAAAATGCTTTAAAGTCGGATTGATTTCAATCAATCAATTCTAACTAACACTGGATGAAAAATACTTTTCTGCGCTTAAAACATGATGAACTTAATATCCTTAGAAAGTAAAAAATAATGAAAGGACTGATTTTAGAGTTTAAGTAAAAATAAAACAACTAACTAACACTGTATGTATACACACTACAAATCCCAGCAACCACTTTGTACACATGGTTAAAAAACATGTTCAATGTGAAATAATTATTTGAACATGTTCTCTTTGAAAATGTACGGCTTAAAGGTGTTCTTTCTGATTTATAATTTCACATAAATCTCAAATATATCTCACAGGACTTCCCGTTGATCTTCCATGGTGTGACGGGTGTCGATGCACGTGAAGCCAGCAGTCCTTCATTCTTCAACGTAGCAGAGGTGGAGGTGCTCATGAGCTACGTCAGGAAACTGCTGGAGACGCAAGGCAAGAGTCAGGGTACCCTTGCACCAAGTGACATTGGCATCATTGCCCCCTACAGGAAACAGGTCAGAATCTATTCAAGTCAAACACGATACAAGAATGTAGTTTATTGTTGTTGATCTGTAAATGAATACTGGATCTGTTTCCTCTGGCTGTCACACAGGTGCAGAAAATCCGAAAGGCCCTGGAGAAAGTTGGGAAAGAATTTACATTTAAGGACATGAGTGGCCTTAAGGTAACACAATATGTCAACCCTTATTCGTGTGAAACAAACAGCAGAAGCATTTTTTAAAGTGTGAATATACATTTGTGTGTCAGGTTGGTTCTGTGGAGGAGTTCCAAGGTCAGGAGAGGAAAGTGATCATGGTGTCTACAGTCCGCAGCAGCTCCAATTTCGTAGAAATAGACCAGAAGTTCAACCTCGGCTTCGTCAAGAATGAGAAGGTAAACAGCACAACACATGCAGGCACACTCAGTTGTAACATAAAAACATATTGTTCTGATACACACTTTCTTTTTCCTTCCAGAGATACAACGTGGCTGTGACTCGAGCTAAAGCCCTGCTGATTGTGGTGGGAAACCCCAGAGTGCTTAACACAGATCCTACCTGGGCACGGTACGTGTCACATGACTGTCTCTTGTTCCCTGCACAACCCACTGTGACTTCATTAATAATATTAATCTCCAAAGCAACCGTTCAAAATCTTATAGTAATGAAATGAAATGGTCCCACACTGAGATAGTTTGTAGTGAAACAGTGGTCCTCCTTGCAAAATGTATTTTAGATGGTAAAGTCATTCTTCCTTTCTGGAGAGTTTTCTCTACCCTGTCCACTAATAACAGTTTAAAACAGGCTTCAGTTTTGCTGCTTAAATGACCCATGATTTTGACTGCAGTGACTGACATCACTGCACACATGACGTTTACAGTTGCTGTAAACAACTTCTCTGATCATTTCAAGTAAATAGATGAAAACGACATTCATTTATCATTACAACACATGAAAGCATGCACTACTCAACATAAAGAGTATAAACAGATAGCAGAGAGTTAAAGCTCAGCCTTAGAGCATGAAAACCTGAAGCCCGTCTAGGAACTACTCAACCTTGAGGACTCAGACTTGGACTCCAGCAGTGGGGAATCAGCTTGGACTCGATTCTGATTTTGCTTTGGAAACCAGGGCTGGACTCGGGTAAAGGGGACTTGACTCAATTTTTTTTGGGTGACTCAGACTCAAATAGGACTGGGGACTCGAGGCTTGACTCAGACTTGAGGTTTGGTGACTCAACTACAACACCACAGGCATAAATATTCACATCCCATTCAAGATTCAAGAAGGCAGTCTCTTTAAACCCTGTTGTTGTTTTCTCCCTCTGCACTCGTCTGCAGGTTCATCCAGTACTGCCAAGACAAGGGAGGCTACACTGGTTTTGTCCATGCAGAGGAAGAGGAGGATGTAGTGACACGACTGGCTGCTCTCTACATCGCAACAGGTGACAGACATACGTCCTTTTTTTCATCATTTCCCTCAACATGAACTTTTTGAACTGAAGTTGAACTCTTGTCTTTCTTTCTCTGTGAATCTTTTCTTGCCAGTGGAGACTGCTGAGAGTGTCATCCAGCAGCAACTAGACCCCGAGTGGAGGAATGACCTGTGAGGGGAAAGAAGCTCCCCATCGTCCATGCTGCACTTTGAATCGATGGATTGTTTTTATGTGGGGTATATTTCTATCTTAGAGGCTTGAGACAAAAATCTGAAAAACAAGGTTTCTGCAACTCACTCAAATTCTCAGAAAAGGGCTAAATGGAACTAGAATTTATTCTTTATATTTATATTTAAAAAAAACATTCTAATATATTTGTACAATCTGGGTAATCTTTCAAATGTCAGCTTTATGAACTCGACCAAAGATCATCAATGACGTAGAGGTGAATGTTGTTCAGCACTGACACTTTTTCTTCTGATACTTCAGGGATTTGCATGAACACTTTGAAATTGACACAGCAGCAAATTTCCTCTCTCTTTTAAAGTCACAGTAAAATATTTGGAGACTGTAAATCTTTATACTGAAAAGAATTTTAACAATAAAAAGTGCAAGTCTCAGGTTTATTGTGTAACAGTTTTTGACGCTGCTCATTCAAGAGTAATCTGGTATCCTATCTGCAGGTTTTACATCATTTGTTCTTTCAGAGAATCCACTGTATAGAACGCTTCCCTCCATGTATGATATGTCTAATTTATTTAAGATCACCAAACTCAATGCAACTTTTTTTTATTGAAATTAACCAAGTTAAAAATGTTGATCTTTTGAACTGTTTGGTATTTTCTTGAATTTGAAAGAGCTCAGCTTTTGTGCAATGGAAGTGTAGTAAATGTCCAAACTGTTTCCATGTCATCAAAACAGGAACAGGAACTAGTCAGGACCATTAGATGGGTTAGATTGATGTCTGTCTTTATGTTTTTCTGTTATTTGCTGTAGTTTGTTCCATATTAAAATCAATGTAGTAAACTGTGACTATGGGGAAACTTAACCCATATAAGAATATGATAAGAATGAATTTTTCAAACAAATGAAGAGCATCTGCAAGGTGGGTCACATGAGGAAAACTCACTGTCAGCTTACTATCAGGCAGTATTTGAAAAATACTTTATTAACATGTTGTCTCATTCAGACATTCAACACACACCCCTCTCCTGTTTGTAAAGCGCCGCCACAATTCATATTTTCATTCTACCATGTTTCAACATTACAAAGAGGCACTGTCCAGGAATTAGCCCAAGCCAGGAACATTCAATGTATCTGAATGTACCAGATAAAAGAAAGATCACCACATATGTAGCTTATGATGGTGGTAAGATCAATGCAGGGACCATTCAATGCACTCCAATACTGTGAGACAGACAGTTTTGTTTTATGACATGCATGACAGAAGCACACGCTGACTCAATCGGGGGGCTGACAGAATCATGGAAGAAGTTTAACGAGATAGGACAAGTGGAGTAAATTGTGGTTTTGGTCACTAAGACAACTGGCTGGCAGTTGGAATTTTCTTGTTCAAGTTCTCTATTAATATAATCATTTGGGGCATGTGTGTAAATGTAGTGTTTAAAGTTGCTGTTACAGTTTGGAGTCCAAATACACAGCAGACGTTTCAGGTAAAAAAAAAAAAAAAAACCATCCTCTGGGTACGTGTTAGCGAAATGTAATTTATGTTGGAGGAGCACCTTCTGATCAAACCTTTGACCGGCCACTAGAAACCGAAGGTTTTCAAAGAGTGTCCCTTTAGTGTTAAATGAAAACCTATTCTCCACTGTTAAAGCCCCCATTTCAACTTAGAGAAGCTTACAACCTTTTCATGATAACCGAGCAGCCATCAATATGTCAGTTGGACTTCGGGGTTATTTTTGCCTGAAAATGAACATGGCTGTAGACTGTGTTACACTGTGCACTTTTCCACAGAAAACCAAGTGTACAGTGATGTATACTGGATCTGAACCAGCCATGCAGAGTACAGACAGGAGCCTTGTTTGACGGGAGGCAATGGTGACGTCTTTTTAGATGCAAATCTGTCAGTATAAGCGTGACAATGGACCACTGTCTCCAGTGCCAGTTCAAGCTATCACCATGAGGGAGATGGAGCAAGGTGCATCCCAAACCTATCAACTAAAAAGCTGTATATGCTGAATCAGTGTACGAAGGTTTCGGGGGATTAATGCAGAGTGAACTGGGTCAAAATGTAGTTCTTTATGTCAGAAAAAAACATTTGGGGAAAAATCTCTTCCAACTCAGCACTTGGTGAACTAAAACTTTTTAGGATTTAACTACATTTAATAGTGGTGCAAAGAGTAGATGAATCATGACTGAAGGAGACTGAGTAGTACATGCGGGTAAAAAAAAAAAAAACAATGTTCCAAACTATCAGAGCAAAACTAGAAAAAAACTTTTCAACGAGTGTGTGAGCTGAGAGCAAGACGTGTGCTACAAAACTTTTTCTCTGTAAACAATCATAACAAAGAGGCAGAGGCATGATATATTTGTAAAGTATGTGCACATATATATATATATATATACAAACATACATACATTCATTCATATAGAAGGAAGGGATAGGTCCTTCACACATAAAGGCTGGTGTGCAGGTACAGGGAAAAACCTAACAGAAACTAAACAGAGTGAGTAGCAGAAGGAATAAGATTTTTTTTTATTTTAAAAAAGAAGAAAGAAGCTGTTTTGCTTTTAAACAGGTGTGTCAGTCTGTCATATTCTCCTGCGGCATATCTGCATCGGTGAAGTAAGTAAAGTCCTCGGAAGCCATTGATTCACTAAGTTTGCTCTGTGTTTATATGGGGAGTCCTCCCTTGGTTGCTAATTGGCCAACAAACTCCGCCCCCTCACAGTAGCTGGCAACCACCCCTCTTCTTGCGTTTGCGGACCTGCAGCGCTGCTCTGGTGGCCATCTCGAACACCTCCCGCACGCCGTCCTTGGTCTTGGCCGAGCATTCCAGGTAGCCAAAGGCACTTATGCGGTTCGCCATGTCTCTGCCCTCCTCAGGCTTAACCGGCTCCTGAAAGTTAACGGGACAGACAGTGGGTCAAAATGACAATATGGATATTAAAAGACTGATTGGAAAAGAGAGATGACTGGTTCTTTAAAACTTCATCAAAAACACAAGTTTGTCCTCAATCATAGACTAATAACAGCCAATGAGAGATAATCACATGTGCCAGGCTTTTACTACATAACAAGAAAAAAGAACAATGTAAAGAACAAAAGAACATGAATTGTGAAATAAGCACTATATATAGATTTATATAAAAGAGAGACGGATTGATTTTGGGGTAATTTGTTGCCAGTAACACAAACCTGTTTCATCTTGGCCAGCTCTCTGCGTGTGTGTTCATCATTTCTAAGGTCCTTCTTGTTACCCACGAGAATGATGGGGACGTTGGGGCAAAAGTGTTTCACTTCTGGCGTCCATTTCTCAGGAATGTTCTCTACAAAATTGAAAACAATTAAATAAAAGTAAGTCTCAGTAAATCACTGACTTCTCTTCCTACAAGTAGGGAGAGGCCTCCATCATTCCCTTGTGACTGTATAGACAAACATTGTGGAGTTAATGACCCGTCCCTGAAACATGACCTGCTAGCCAAAAACTGTGCTGTGGAGAGGGACACGCCATGCTGTGACAGAGAAGGAAAGCCATCTGTGGCAATGCCCAGGTCAAAACAGTGTGGGAGAGAGCATCGAGGAGCAAGTCTTGCTAAATAAGACATTTTCTTCAAAAACACTCCTCATCTAACATATTCAGTGTTTGCTGCTGGCAGAAATGCAGACATTTTTGGCGCCCACATTGCAACAGGAGTAAGGTTGTAATCTGCTTTTTTTCTACATCTTGTTGCCCTTAAATCTTGAAACAATTGACTCAAAGAGGCTCGAGTAAGGATGCAGTGATTTAAAATGATACACAGAAAGAAACCTAACCCTAACTTCTTGATTATTCCTTCATCTGTCCTTAGCTGAGTAGCAGCCACGTGTGGTGTTACTTTCATTACTGACTTTAAAGGAAGGGTTGGTAATTTTCAAAAACAAGCATGATTTTGAAAGTATTCCCTCAGTGCCTGTCTACAGCCGTCCCCTCCCCTCTGTGCTCCATCAAAAGCCACGGCCCTCACTTATATGCACGAGCATGGTTGAGCAGACCTCAGCTCATTGCTTGCTTTGTGTAGAAACTACGTTGTCTCATTCAGCGGTAATTAAACACAAGATTTGATCATCAACACATGTAAAAAAAACAAAAAACTTATACTGACTTTTTTACTACTCACAATAGCCAATGACAAACTCACAGTATAAACTCAGTCATCAGTGACACGCTTTGAGTGTGGGCTATTGGGGGCAAGTGGTAGAGAATGTGCAGGGAGACAGTGAGGCATGATTGGTTCATCAAATTTGTACCTCGTGGCAGACATGTTTTTACAGGCTAAACACAGCTACAGATGACGGTTCCTTTTTCAGAGCACATTAATTATTAATTTCTCTCAGGACCTAAAGACAATTTCAACCAAAATCTTAGAAAGTGTATCTGGAGAAAATTACCAACCCTGCCTTTAACCAAGAAAAGGAAAGCATCATTTTTTTTTTTTTTTTTTTTTTTTTTAAACTCATGTCACCCTGATAACACAAGGATGACCTTGGGGTGGAAAATGTTGATATTTAAGTTGAGATCTTTGAAAGATTCCCTCCTCCATCAGAGCAAAAAAGAAAAAACCCATGATCTTATGTATGAAATAGTTGTGTATGATCACTGGAAACTTGCTAGCAGGTATACATTTTCGCTCAGACTTCACCCGGAGTTTCTCCTGCCAGAACCCTAGTATTTTATCCGCAGCAAGTCCGAGTGAGCTGATGTGAGAAGAACGTCCATGTCATGTCTTACCTCAGGAGACCCAGCTATGAGGACCATAGTGCATATGTGAAAACTGCTATACAAGGTATTTTCTTTGTGTTCTTCTTTGTGACTAACCACACATTTGTCATGTTCACTGAGGTTTTTCTAATTGCTTAGAAACAACAAAATAGTTCTAAACTGAAGAAAAATAACCAGTTGCATTGACTCACTAGCACCACAACGAGGGTCAAAAAGTGCATTATCATAATGAGTTCACCGGGACTCAACAATATTCTTTGGAGGTAGCTTCAGTTAAGCAGGAAAGCAATGTGAGTCCAGCCTTACCTAAACTGTCGGGGCTGTCTATGGAGAAACACATGAGGATGACGTCGGTGTCAGGGTAGGAGAGAGGCCTTAGTCTGTCATAATCTTCTTGACCTGCTGTATCCCACAACGCTAACTCCACCTGAGAGAGAAGGAGAACAAAAATAAAAGAAACATTTTAAAAATACGGTTTGATGTTCCCTCTTTATTGACAGCTGGATGAAGAGGTGGGAAGTGTACATAAGACAAATATGTGGAACAAAGAATAGTGTCAGAAAGAGGAAAAAAAAAAGATTTAGACAATGTTTTCCTTAAATATCAAGCTTAAAAAGTGACCCATAAGAGGGTGTCTCCCTCAAGCATCTCTTAGGGTGTTCATCAAACTGGGGGCAATCCCATAGTGACCTGACCTGCTCCATGTGAAAATAAATACCCAGCAAATAACTTTAAAGCTGAACTGAGCGATAGTGGGTGCTAAACACACAATACACCTCCAAAGCACAGTTAAGGAATATTGACAAACAACTCTTAACTTTGGTGTTGGCTTCTCTCTGCTGATTTAACTGTACAGTAGCCTCAAACACATTACAATAACATCTGGAAAACTGCGCCTCAAACTCTGTAGAAACTGTTAGAATTGTCCCTCAGTACAGTAAACAAGCAATTTATCAGCTCATTTCTGACATCTCCCTACACTCACATGCTGCTTGTTGGCTGACAAACTACGTACCTTGGCCAAGCAGGGCATTTTCACGAGTACACAAACAGACAGTGCACTATACCTCGTATTCTAACTGGGAACAGTCAGCAACACAACATAATGACAACTGGTGTCCAGCTCTGCTGCTTTTACCACTAGGTGTCTCTCAGGAGTCAGCCTGAACTCATCTGTTCAGTCTTCTTGTTCAGTGTTTGAAACCAAAACGAAACATTATAATGTTTCACAATGACAATGACCCCGTCAGTAATATTTCACGACAACATTAAACATTTGGACCACATTTAAGAGGCCTGCAGTACAGTTGACTTTGTATTACGCCACACAGGAAATAGGAAAAGGAAATGGGACATTAGTCATGATGTATGAAGAGGGATGTGGGGTTGGGGTTGGGGGAGAGTCAAACTGGCCAGGAAGGTGGCACTGACCCATTTCCTGTTGTTGTCTGGAGCTCTGCTGCTTAATTACAATGAAAAGACCAAAAGGATTGGGTCACAAGAGCCACTTATCCCCATCAACACGTGATTCTCAACAACCAGGTCCAACAGGGTCATATTTGGAAAAAGTTTAATGTGTCAAATAAACCTGTCTGATCTGAGAATGTTTTTTATCGACCTACATTCAAAATCCTCACTAAAGGATCCACTCGTGGGATTGAAGATCTATCAGACTAACAGGAGATAATATTGATAAGGATGCTTTTTGACTATTAATCGCTCAAGAGGCGGCCTTTTGGCTTTCCACGAGTTTTGCCCTCACTGGAGGTTGTGCGACACGGTTGGAGGGGGGCACTACAACACATTTGAGCTAAAGTATTATCAACAAAAGGCAATTACATAATTTGATTACAATTATGTAATTATAAATTGTTATCCTATCATGTTCATGAATGATTGGATAACTGGACTTATCCAGGCCTTTAGCTGTTATCTATTTGAAAACATACAGTTTGGCAGATCATGGGTAAAGTCTTGAGTAAAGAAGTCCGTTTTATTTGAAATTGTACTGTCCATTTACTGTAGGACGAACGGGAGAGGAGAGGAGAGGAGAACAGAAATAATGAGGACAAAAGACGTAAGAAAGTTGAGAGACAAATCTACAAAAGTGAAATGGCACATTAAGAAAAAAGGTAACGTAACATGAGTCAAACAGTGACATCTTGCATCAAAGCTGGTGCCAAAAAAATACCTTGCAAACATAACTAAGACATTATGAGAAACCTGCACTATAAAGACTATCATCCATCTCTGCTTCAGTCCAAACTCAGCGTGTACAACAATGTTTGATTTCGCCTGCTTATGCTCAATGTAAACAACAGCTGAGCACACAAAACAACAGAAAGGTCAACAACTCCAACACACTCGTGTCAACACACTCCAACAGCTGAGGCAGGAAAACATAATCATGTGCTGCACTGATTCTTACGGACCTGTTCACCTTGCCTCATTTCACCAGCAGTGGAAATGTTCTGTTAAAGGTGAGTAATGAAAGCTAGTTTAGCTCATTTAAAGATGGCTACCGATTAAACAGTTTCTATGGACTCAGGGTAACTGTTTTATTTTTTTTCAAATGTTAGATTTTGTTTCATATTATTGAATTGCTGTCTAATCCACAGAAAATGTATGGAAGCTGGGTGCTCACCCTGCGGTAGAGGGTTTCCATTCTGCAATAAAAACCCACTCACTATAAATCATCCCTGCTCTGATCTCCTCAATGCATGTTGCATGCTCTGCATTCTGCACTATAAGTTTGCGGTGTACATTAAGTAGTGTTCTCTAATGAGAAAAAGTCCTGCTGTCTTTTCAACGTCAGATATTTCCCTACTGTGAGTCTTTTCCATGGAAACTGTGAACAAGTCTCCTCCAGCCTGTGTGACGTAAAAGCCTTTGTCAAACACTGACCCTGTTGCAGTAGTGAATAGCACAAATTACCATACACAAATGATAAGTATTCTTCCTACTGGTCTTGTTTGCTTTTGTACGTCATATGGAGGCATCAGTAGTGTGTTTTATAACCAGTTTAACCAGTAAAAAACTCACGGTAAGTTTCAGTTTACAAATAAAATCAGCCTCATAGTTAAAAACATGTAGAGAATTTAAAGGGGAATTCCTCCCAATTTGAAAAATGAAATTAAGGCTCCAGACCAAAATAAATAAAAGTACCTGTTTTCCGTCAACTTCAATGTCTGCGATGTAGTTCTCAAACACAGTGGGGACGTAGACCTCTGGGAACTGGTCCTTACTGAAGACGATGAGCAGACATGTCTTCCCACAGGCACCATCCCCAACTATCACCAACTTCTTTCTGATGGCAGCCATCTAAAGAATAAAAAAAAAAACTTTGTTAGTCTTTTAATTAAGGGTTAAGATGCATGAGAATGAACAGTCAGTCAACTGGTAAGAAACAAGTCTCTTCAGAACAAGGAGGGAGTAGAAACAATGACACCAGAAATAGTCAGAGTGGGAACGAAGGGAAAAATGAGATGATGGAAGTGTGTTTTAGAACCGCACCCTCTTCCCTTTCCTGAACTGTGTCCTGTGTGTGAGGTGAAAAACAGAGTCGAGTTAAGGGTTCAGTGCTGGTCGAGGAAAAGGCAGCAGGGGGGAAAGGGAATGGGAGAGCTAGTCTGCTGCTGCCTCTCCACAATCACATTTAAAAACAGGCCTTAATGCGTCACTTCTACATCCCTGTGGCAACGTTGACTACAGCTCCTTCTGTTTTTGTTGACACCTCAGTATTCTCCGCTATTTCTCTGAGCTGTATATCTGAGAGGTGAGAGTGTTAGTGACTGAATCATGCATTCTCATAGAAAATATACCGCCATACACACAAATACACAGGGATCAATAGCCATCTCCCACAAGCTCACAATAATAGAGGGAAGGCGGTATGTGATGAGACAAGGTACTGGCAGCCTACCAGCAGCTCAGATTTCACACATCTAAGACTACCTGCACCAAAACAAAGATCTACACCTCTGCTTTGACACAGAGTGCTGACAAATGATGGAAAAACACACCATCCTTAAATAAAGCACCTCTAATCAATAGTTGATCAAGACTTGCTCATATGACTGCGTGTACTTTTCTCTGATGCATCACAATGTCTTTGAGTTCATTGTTTTGTTCTGGTGTTCTTTGACTGTCTTCACCAAAAACCCACAGAACATGATCAGGGGTCTAATTTATAAAAGAGTGCGTAGAATCCATACTAAAAACGTACGTGCGCCAAAAACCCGGAAATGGCGTGCGCACAAAATGATCCAGATTTATAAAACCGTTTGTACACACACCTGCACGCAATGTTCCCTTTATAACTCACGATCCACCTGGAAATGTGCGCACGTAGATTAGTCCCGTGTTCCGCCCTCTACACGCCCACAATTAACCATAAACGGTCAATGCAAAGCAGCTCGTGAATGAAAATGCATACAAACGAGGGGGCAGATCAAAGGTTTCTAGCGCTGGATCGCGGGGAAACACGGAAGTTTAGACGAAGAAACGAAACTTTCTGACCCAGAAACGGAGGAGTTTGTGAATGAAGTGAAGGATAAAATGGACATATCGGTAGTTTACTGCAGAAGGAGGATCACAAACTTAACAAAAATTAGAGAATGACACCACGTCGGTCCTGCATTCCACCCTGTCCTATGTGCCAAAACATACGCCGTTCATCATTACGCACGAGTATATCTGCAATGTTTACATGTTAACGGGACCGACACTGACTTCTTCATATTGTCAGAGTGCTCACGGCAGTCAGCAGTCTCCCTCACTGTATGATATTATTAATCAAAAGTTTGATCAACGAACAAAAATGTTTGATTGTTGGCCACATTTTTTCGTGGGAAACTCGGCCTGCTCTGTGACTAATTATGAGGTTATATAGGCCTGATGATCGTGTCAGAGATGCCCCGACTTAATGTCCACACTTGAATTATTTACAGAATAAATACGTGCAGCTGATGAAGACATGCTGAGTAACAAGAAGGTGAAATGTGTTAAGCCACCGCCGTGTCTCTGTGCGTCTTGACAGAGGCATCTTTATTAAAACTAAAAACCACACTTGATGATAAATGCACGATATTGAAAGATATTAATGAAAACTGGTTCCTCTATGGTTTTTGTGTAAGTCTAATTTGTAACTCTACATCAGTGATTACATTAATGTACAAGTCCGGTCCTCTGAGGTCCGTCCTGGATAATGAAGGTGAGACGGCGCTGATGCAATATGTATGTGGTGGACGTTTTTTCTTTTTTACGTTTATATATTGTCATAATGAAAGTGACTTATTGAAAAAGGCTCACTGCATGCGCGATTATAGCCTAAATAAGACCATCGGTTTGAATGATTATGATGACGTGGATCTGTCAGTAAAGTTTGATATTTGGTGAAATAAATTGCGGAAGAGACATCAATATGTATCTGCAGGCTTCAATTCACCACTTCGCCGTCTGTGTCGCCAATTTCCCATGCCTCCAAAATGTACATACCCCTGGGTCAGAGTTTGCTTACCGGTGTGCGCATTTTACCACCAGCTTTGTTTTTATAGATCACAGACTTTGCGTGGGAAAAGGCGTACGCCAGTTTCAGACCCCATTTTGTGCGTACGCAACGGTTATAAATGAGACCCCTGCTCAGTAAACAGCCAGCGGATAGATAAACAGATGCACACTGGAGCACTCAGGAGTTTGAGAGTACAGTTTTTCACCATTACTAAGTGGTGACCACAAAACAGAGCTTAAGACAGACCTACTTCTGTCAGGTGGCTGTAAACATGATTCTAAATGTAGGACGATGTGTAAACAGGCAACTGCTTGCCAACAAGTTTACCACATCAGCTTAAAAGATGATGTTGTGTTGCTTGTTACAGCAGGTTTAAGGAGTCTGTTGACTTCAAACCATAAAAAGCAAAACACCTGGGCAAATATTTATTTCCTCACAGTGAGGAAAGATCCACAACTTATTCAAATCCTCACAGAAATAAAATTAACCCGATTATTTGACAGGAACATTGTGCAATGAGATGGTGAACAGAATTTTGCAGCCCTTGTCTGTATAAACTGTAGGTGCCTGGCTAGAGGGGATTGGCTGGGATGGCCTAGAAAATACAAATTTATAGTAATAACTACAGCCATTTAATATAGTGCAGACAACATGGTGGCTCCTCTGTGCAGAGTGGCCAAAAAATATATATTCAATCACTGAAGAAAAACCCTTCTGGATACAAAACATTTTTCGGCTTTTTGGGAAAAATATAAAGAGCCCTAAAGAAAAACAAGATGAGGTTTTTGGATGTTCATAAATGAAAGGTGTAATTTTAAATAATTCCTTCACCAACTGTTACAAGAGCTACCATTTTCACCACAAGAATAAAACGACAATTGTTCAAATTGCTTTTCTCTCCCACACATTAAATCAGGCCAGTGTTTGTCTCTGGAGAGAGCCACCTGTTCTCTGTGATAGCAGGTTGCTGCTACTCCATACATCATACTGTCACTGCCGGAGGGGAAGACACACACACACACACACAAACACACACACAAGCTGCTGGCAAACCCAGAAAGCTTGACAAAATCGGTCTAGTCTTGCAGATCTTGTGCTGCGAAAGAATAATGCCGCTTATTGATGGCGATAGCTCTCACAACGTGCCGTCTGTGGCAGTAGCAGCACATGGCAGTTAGTGAGGATAATGGTCCCTTGCCTTTGCATTAATGTGTGTGCACACTGTGCCAATACAAAGGCAGGAACAGAGTCTTGGAGTAATACATTCCCAAATGAGAGCTGTAACCATTCAATGTGGTGAAGTTACGACTCAACACTATAAAGTCAGCCAACACTGATGTATCCATTAAATATGGATGTGATATCCAAAAAAGAGAATGCCATAAAATTAACACAACCCATTATCTATTTTGGGACACATTCAACACAATTGTGAGAAAAGAGTGTAAAATTGTGAGAACGTTTCTATTAAAGTCGCTATCTTTTCTCTAAATCTGAACAAAAAGTGTGTCCCTTCATTCTTACAGACATCAGCCAATATATTCAAGTGATTTGGATTTCTTCAACCAAACAAAAAAATATATCTGCAAGAATTTTTCTCATCAATCTTTATTCAGTTCAATCTTTAATACCATTACAATTTGACTGTGGATTTTCCCTCACTATATCGGACCGCAATCACCTTCCTTACTTCCTTCAATGCATCCTGGTGAGACAAAAACTAGTGACGGAGAAAACAATGAAAAACAGGAAAGACAACAGGATTTCACCTGGTTGACTTTCTTCCTTCAGGTGACTTCAAATATGCATTATTAGCACAAGGAGGAGGACAAACGGTCTCTCCCTTCTAGACTGCTCTAACAAACTAAGGTCAGATGATGCAGTAACATTGTATTAAATAAATCATGTACTCACTGTATTTTTCACAACAGCTATACTTGAACCTGATACTTTTGTGGAAACTTCCAGAGGACTACCGTTACTTAACAACTCTCCGAAGGCAAAAAGCCCTCAGCATACTGTGTCACACACATATATTTTACACTTACAGCCAACTTTCCTAAAGAGGGAGGCCTAAGCCTCTAAAACTCCAGACAAGTCTAACAGAAACTCAGACAGCAGAAGAGGTGAAACTCTTTCTTTTTGGACAACTGAAACTCTTCATTGACCAACTTGTGACTTTTGGTTGTATTTGGGAGAAGCAACAATGAGAGTTAGGGTTTTGGAGAAGGGGGGTGGGGTGACTGTGGGAGTTTCCTTGAATAACAAATTGATATCAAACAATAATAACTAGGACATTTTCATCTGTGGCCTTCAACTGAGGCTACATTAACCACATTGAAGCAAATTGAATGCACCAAAGAATCACATCCTGAAGTGCCTACAGCTATTCATTGTTTTGCCATTTGCTTTGGTGTTAAAGCACTCTGCTGTGTCATGTTCAATAATCAATAATTAAGTGTGCCCTGGATTTTATTTTCTGGTAAGTAGGCCTCAGTCAGAGTAAGGGAAAAGTTATTCTAAAAGAATAATAACTTTATTAATGTGCTTATAAATAATAGAAATAAGGATAAGGATCTGTGTGGTGTAGCACTGAATAGAAAGAGCTGCAAGACAAAACTCCTGCATAAATCCCTGTGTTACAAATAAAGAGTGGGAACACAAAGATGCAGTGAATCCTTTGTACACCTGTTCTCATACACAAATTGACCTAAAAGAGAAGAGTGGTATATTTGGGCAGGAGACTGTGCGTTTACACGTGTCT
Source organism: Labrus mixtus (assembly GCF_963584025.1). NCBI lineage: Eukaryota > Metazoa > Chordata > Actinopteri > Labriformes > Labridae > Labrus > Labrus mixtus. Next base: position 15,614,059 of record NC_083626.1, on the reverse strand, counting down.
CTAGTTGTATGATCCTGTCTTGCATAATGTTTATCCCAATGTGGTGCAGCTGGGGACAAAGTTCTCAATCTTTGCACATGTAGCACAGTCACTGATTTCTGCCCCAGAAGTAACACATTAGCCAGCCGAGTTCATTGGAAAGGGTAGGAGAAAGATAACTAGCTAGTTCATTCTAGCAGAGGCAACGAGATACAAACTTTATCTTACTGAAGTATGAGCCCGATCTGCTCACAATGAAATAGGGTATACACAAAAAATTGTGAGTACCCCACTAGTGGTAAGACTACACAAGATGTAAAACTTTGATGTAAAAAATTCGGTCAGCATAAGCAGAATCACCGCTGGCCATTTTGGGAAATGCCCATGTTTTCACCTCAAACAGTGAAAAACATTCCAGTAAATAAATTGCCTTTAACCTACGCTCCAAAACAACAGGTGGAGCTGGAAATGAGCGGTCATCATTTTTAAGTCAGATCTAATCAGGTTTGTATCTGATGTTAGACCTATCCAGAGGTGGGCACAGTTAATAAACAAAAAAAGCGGTTAACCATTAATCGGTTAACAAAGAGGTCGTTAACTTCAATATCAGTAAATCAGTTAATTCCATTAACTGATGTTAAAATCAATGTTAACCAGTCTTACTAATAAACAACTAAAACATCTGATTTTTGCACTGTCAATAGATTGGAGTTCTGAAGAGGCAATGATGACTCAGTATCTTAAAGTACTGTATGTCCCTGTATTAAAACTCTGAAGGTAATAGAAACTTTTTTCATCACCCTTCCCTGACAGCCACCTGTAGATGTTTTTTCTCATTATCACCGAAATCTAAACAAATGCTGTTCTATTTATATTCAGTGTATCCCTCATGTAGCCTACTATGCTAGAAAGCTTGGATTCCTGTGATTCAGACCATATAGTTAATCATTTCAAAACCAAACAAACACAGCAGCTAATCCATGCATCGGTCAGACCACTAACAAACAAACAAACATGTCTTTATAGCTGTTTTCACATATGCACTCCGGATAATATCTAGATATTTACAGGAGGACTTCTCCGGAGATTCTCCCGAACTAGCCGTTCACATATGCTCCTCACAGCAGGGGACTTTCCCTGTCAGAGGGGAGGGGGCGCGGGGGAATTCCCGACGTAAATAAACAACGCGAAAGTAGCGGCCCGAAGCAACAGAGTCCGCTACACGACGTTATAATGAGAATATTTGCCTTTATATCAATGCTATGTGTAATCCAATGGAATGACAACATCCACAAAAGAGAGGAGAACAACATACTGACGAACAGAAAACATAATGCAGCCGTTTAATTACGTGCACGGAGATCGTAGTGGTAGCGTGCAGACGCTTTAGCCGGTCATATAAACGTCATTCTCTTTCCATTGGCTCAAATTGAAAATCTCTGGAGTATATGCGGCCGCGTTCAGATATCAGCTCACTCGGATATTCTGCGGATAAAATACTAGGGGTCTGACCGGAGAAACTCCGCGTAAAGTCCGAGCGAAAAATGCGGCTGTTTGCGTCCACACAACGCCTAAAGATCCTCCGGGTAGCCAAATCTCCAGAGTTTTTCAGGAGATTTCCGTATGTGTGAAAGGGGTTTATGCTTCATTTTTCACACCATATGAAGGTCTACTGTACTCTACTGGTCTTGCATTGTCAAGCGTCATCATGGTCCGAATCCAGTAAAAGACTGAATCCTAACATTCATAAAGATTCACAGATTGATTCAAAGGTCCAACTGTTTTCTCTACACTAGTTCATGACCTTCCAATTGACACCACCAATCAAGACCTTCCATTCACTGTTCCTAGGCTACTATAGCCATGACAGCATTGGTAGAAACAGGACTTTCTTTCTCTCCCCTCTGTGGCTGCATCACACATGATGAAGATGTGTCAGCTGAATAGAGGGAAACCAACACGGTCGGCAGTTCCGGCTCTTCAGAGAGTCAGGAGCAAATATGGTCAGTTGACTGGAGTTGGCAAAAGTGCATTCAAGTTACAAAAATAATGTTTAGAGAAAACCTAATTTAACGGAAGTGAAATGTTTCGTTAATCATTTTTCAAATAAACGTCCACGTTAAAAAAAATAAAATAAAAATGAATGTTGATAATTAACGGTTGACGGATTGACTAACATGTGCCCAGCTCAATACTTAAGAGTTCCAAACATGAGAAATCAACTGGCAACAACAGAGGACTTTTGAAAAGCCCTAGTGCAATAACTTTTCTTCTTTTGTTGCGAGAGTGCCAGATGACAAAAATCATCCTACTATTCTCCGTTAAAACAGTGGTACTGAAGAATATTGTCATCAGTAACAAACAAACAAACTGGATGTTTTTATGAAAGATATTTGCAACAAGCAAAAATCTTGGCAATACCGAGGGTTATGAATTTGTGACCTATGTTCAGAAATGTCTAAATTAATTGGGGCTACATAAAAATAAATATCTTTAGTAATAATCCAGGAGCTAATCAGTTTATTGCTACTGACAGATGTTTAATTTCAAACCAAAACAACTAGAAACACTTCTCTCTTCACAAAATGCCAGATTATACCAAACAATAGATCACAACCTTCAAAATATAACCATATCCAGGTTCATCACCTAGCTCATTATTAGAGCAAGAACTGCAAGATTCCTGAGCAAAACATTTGGACCTGCTTCAACTTAAACTTCAATGTAATGCTACATCTTCAGGTGTGAAGCTGCTATGTGACCATCTGAATACATGATATAGGCCCACATTCCTTGTGGATTACCCTGTAACATAACCAGCATACTTCATTTAGCCTTGTGATCATTGTGACTAAGGATCAAGCAGTTGCCACCATGATTACTTTGCATAGTTATAAAAATCCTGGCTGTTTTTTTTGTGACTGCAAATCTCCTTCAGGAAAACTCGCTCAATAATGCATTTGAGGTGAGGACCTCTCAATGCCCCTGTAATACATAGGTTAAAGAAAACGTTGGTGCCTTCAGAGAAGCCAGTAAATGTGCTTGAGTGGCCAAGACAAGCCTGGACTTGGACACTGATGAAACTGTAGCAAGAATGTACGTATCTATTCCCCTTTTGACCCAGTTTGACAGACAAAAAAGAGAAAGTCCCTGAATGTTGGTGTGCAGATTGTCAAAACTACAATCACTGCAAGTATGTATTGTGTGTTATGTATTGTACTGAGAGAAAAGGTCTTAACACATAGAACGTTGACTAAATAATTTATGTTAGGTAATCTGCCAGAAGAAAAGGACAGTTCATAAAACATCTTAACTTGGCAAAAGAAGTGGTCAGAAGTTACCGATGACAGAAGAAAGTAAATACAGAATTACCAGAAGACAAAGAGGATTTCAGATGCTCTGTAAACCCAAACACGACCACTAGCTAATCATCAATATGTCATGATATCAAATATGTAGGATGAAAAGCAACAGAAGCAGCCCTGTAGCTCCACACTTGCAGTTGACATCTAGAAAATAATTTTAAATTTTTAAGACAAATACAAACCCAGTATTGACACACTGATCGTTCAAAGCAGCAAAATGCATTCCACATGATGATTAATAATGGGTCACTGGCTGCTAACACACAAGCCTGTCTAACTGTGTAAAAAAATGTGGGAGGACGTAAGCTATGAGGAATGTCTCACCCACTTTCTACAGCCTGTCCCCTAAACACACAACAACCCCCCCCCCCCCCCCTCCTGAAACCTTGACAGGATTATACACACAGAGCTCACTCTTCTGTTACAATACAAAAAATGTGACAATGCTTGGGTATGGATATAGTCATTGAGATTCTGTGCACAATAGTTGCTGCTGCTGTTTAAACAAGAATAATTCTAGTTCACAAACCATGATTTCAATTACTTTCAAGTTTCAGTGTGTTTTGCAGACTACATTCAGAAAGTTCATAGGTGACAGACATGACTGCAGTGAAAGGCTTGAAGTGATTGTTGCTGTTGTCAAAAGAAACCATCTGAAACTAATGGAGTATTTCTCCTCAGCTATTTCAAAGCAAATGCCAGTCATCTGTGTCCACATTGGCACTAAGTTTTGGACTATTTGACAAAATAACAAACAATCATGTAAGGCTAAAAAAGGGAAGTTTGGCAATGCAAAAGCGTGATGGCATATTGGTATAAAAAATATTTTTATGACTTGGGAGGACACTCTGACTGCATTGTCTAGACTCTAATGTATTGTTTCTGGTGTTGACGTTTTTGTTTTTACAGTTTTAAACCAAGCCAACATGACTGCAATAAAAAGCTGTGGAAAATTAAATTGTCCATCTCTTCTTTATACATCACACTCTTACTCTTAGGTGCGCATTAACAGTGGGTTATGATTTCATTTTACAGTCCAGTATGTGAAATTATCAGTTATCAAATAATCAATATTTAGCTTTAATTTGATTGACATTTGCTAGACCAAACAATGTATTCATTAATCTAGTAAATGTCAGTGCCAATGCAGTTCACTGAAGGGAAGAAAAATGGGGTGCCAGTAGCCTAGCGGTTAGTGCCAGCACCCCATGCACAGAGGCTATGGTCTTCCAAGCAGGTGGCCCAGGTTCGAATCCGACCGCGGGATTCCTGCACGTCATTCCCTACTCTTCCTCTCTTTAAAATGTCTGACTCTAGACTAGAGACTGTCATATCCCTAAAATAATTGTATTTAAATAAAATATCTCATGAAGCTTCTTCCTGGGTGACAAAAGGCTTTCCATAGAATCATAAAGACATTGAATACTGTCCACTAGACATGTTAACAGCTATTCTGGTGTATTTTCAGTCCAGCCTTTTACAGGAAATAATTTCTGGAGAGACAGGTTATACTTTCTCATTGTAGAGCTATTGTTTACTAACACCAATACTAAACTCTGCGAAACCATTTTGCACATTGCAATTGTTGTTACTCTAAACTTGTTGTGTGCTGCTGCCCTCTTGGCCATGTCACTCTTGTGAAAGAGATCTTGATCCCAATGAGTCAACTACCTGGTTAAATAAAAAACTTTACAGTATATTTTCTAAATTTTAGGGTAGCTCTATTTAAGGTTAAGGATAATCCTTTGAGCTGTAAAATGGAAGGACTAACTAATACATGATACATCACACACACAAACTGGATTCAACTGGAAAATCTGATTAGGAGGTATGTGTAAAATAATGCAACATCAGACGCTTTCACTTCCACTCCTCCAAACATAACCCTTTTCCTGAGGCTGGATGGGAGAAATTATTTAAGTTGAACCTGAGGTAAAGTTTCAAGGTTGAATCAAACTTGGGAGCAGAAGCTGCTGCTCAGGATCCAGGCCATGGAAGCAGCTATAGTCAGAGATCAGCCCAAAATAGGACTGAGCCATTGAGACTCCCCCAGCCCAATTCATCACAGTGCTTACAGCTCAGAGCAGAGGCGAAAGAGAGAAATATCACACAGAATTATCCTTTCATCCACCCCTGAGCCTTCGCTTGTGGTAACAGACAACAGAAAGGTTGGACAGAGGGAGGGAAGCTATTAAGAAGAGGCGTGGTTGTTGAACTAGAAGGTGCGTTTCTAGTAGTACAAGCAACAAATAACAAATATGGAGTAATTCCAAACATAACAAAGTGTAATAAGTAAGGCTTTGATTAATAATCCATGAGCGCAATATTTAAAGATGAATGAATTAGACATAGCGCGGATGGGTAACATAGATAATCAGGATGAATTAATGTTTTTTTGAGTCTACAGAGGCTAAGGATTTTTACAAGATAATAAAGCCTGCATATTTACGGACACACCGAGTTAGCAGGATTCCACTGTGCCCTGTTTCTGACTCACTCATCATTTAAGCTCTCCCTTTTTTTTTTCTACCCATCCTCCTTCAGGCAATTGCTCCCATTCTGTTCTCTCATCTTTTCCTTCGCTCTCTCTCTCTCTCTCTTCCTGTGTTGCAGTGTGATGTCACCACCAGAGAGCTAATGTTCCGTATCCTTGGGGTGCTGCATTCCTCCTTTCAGACACACACTGCACAAATAAAAGCCAAAGCTGACGCACTAACCCCTCCAACACCTCAGCGGTCTCTCTTATCCCTCCTGTCCATCTGTTTAGTATTCAATCCTTTCAAATCTCTCATTGAATCTCATTAGGCTTAGCCTTTAACAGCGACAAGAAACTTAAGGCTGAAATAACTACGATTCAAAGAGATCCAATTGGTTTTTGTTGGCCAAGAACAAGACAGAAACACCTTAGTCTGAATTGGCAAACTAATCAATGTTCACAGCCTTAAAAATGAGAGGATTCATTTCATTAATTATATTCATCACACATTCAATGACACGATCAAGCCAACTTCACTCAAATACTTAAGGTCCTGATTCAGAATGTATCAGCTGCTCAAATACATTGAAAAACTATAAAAGAGAAGTGATGACACCAGTTTGAGTTATAGTGGCACTCACTCTTAACAAACTGATGTTTTATGTTTTCAGAAGGAACTGTATCTGACATAGAAGCAGCTTATCAGAAGACACCCCTGTGGGCTTTGCTGCTAATGTGAATCAGTGGAAATGTTTAGCTTTCTAAATTGTCCTTTTTTGGGAGTTCCTGAAAATGCGGGCAGCAAGATCCAAACAGGAAACTCCCCCAGAGATTAACTCTTCTTCCCAGAGTTTCTTCTTGTCTGCATGCTGTCTGTGCCTGATACACCCCACAGCCGACACAATTTGCCATGCTTACATGTTTGTTGGTCACTGTCAGATTACCCCAGTGACAAGTTTCACCTCAGCCCTTTCCTGTGATGTAAAGGTGAAAATGAGATGAAGTTGGTTTTGTTTTCAGTATGGCACTGGTCTCCTCGGAAATCACATTTCACAGAAATGAGTCCAGACTAATCTGAGATAGGATATGGCATTGTGTTCGACCACCTTAGCTTCCTAATGCAAGTATGAGCTGATTGGAAAAAAAAAAACTTAGAACTATCTTCCTGCCCATGCACAACTTCGTAAACCTTTTTCATTGGAAAACAGCTGTTTAATCATATTTTCTATGTTCTCCATCTCTGAAGCTTAAACTGGCACTAGTAAAATGTAAAACACTCATAGTGCTCGAAAGCACAACAAAGAGAACACATCAAGTTGTTTAGCATCGGGTTGATTGGCCTCTGGCGATCGTGGCCTATATTGGAGCATTTGATTCACAATAGTTTTACATCAAGGCTTTTATACTGACCTACTGCTATTCAATGGTCCTCTGAGGCAACCTTAATACGCCAAGAATGAATGATTGGGGGGGATGGGGGCATGCTAGGGATGCAAGATACAACCGCTTTCCATTAAGGTATTTTTTCAAGAATTAACTCAATTACACTTTTTCAATTTAATATAGTGTGAGGATTTTGGACTGAATATATTAGGGTTTGGAGTGATCAAACAAAACATCAAATTTTGCATAGTGACAAGCAAGTTTCAGTACTTCATGTTCTTTCTATATACTGGATGAGAAAATTGCAACAACAAAAAACACTGACTGCAGCCCACTGTTGCTTTGACCTGATTCGTTATCATACTTATATTATGGCTGAATTTCTTTTACTATTCCTGCAGCCCTGTTCCATCACTGACAAATGTGCTGTAAACATACATTCAGTTTGGGCTACATGTTCACACAACCTTGCAAAACATTTAATTTGTCTTTTTTTTATTCAACAGGTTCCAGTTGTTAATTTCTCCATTTGTTTCTCCCCAAGGATTCTTCTGTGCATGGGCCCCTTTAATCATTTCTGCATACTACTCTGAATTAGGTTACCACAATATATCATGTACCCAAATCATTATCATCAACACTTCTACAAGTCTAAAGCAGCTCACTTTGAACAGAGCATTTCTTGATTACATCACTTGGCGAGAAGTCAGTGAACAACAACCATGGACATCATGACTTCTGCTCTCATATGAAGATAGTCTAGATTGGGATTTGAATAACATTTCGTTTCACTGCACTGGCACTGATTTGTGTGCGTGTGTGTGCATCGCTTCTACTTCTGACCACTACCTGTAAACAGCTTGGTCAGCAGTCAGCTGTTCAGCTACAATGACGTCATACTATCTCCTGTAGTAGCCACACAAACATTTGACGTGCCTTCTGCCCACATAAAAGCTCTGAAGGCGTAAGAAACCGTAATAAGAATGTTTTTAGTGCCGGCCCTATGTGTTTGTTTACGAGTGTGTGAGGCGATGTAGAAAACACAAATATTGTAGTGTAGTCCTCTTGATGCACGGCACACTTCTGCAGGGTTCCCTTGGTTCCCAGCGCATTTTTTTGTTACGGGAACAAGCCGAGACACAGGGAACAAGCCTGTGAGAGATATGAGGGTTTGTGCTACAGTAGCAGAGCAGCACAACAAGGGTGTGGTGACTCGGAGAGGAATTTCCTCGGGACGGGCACATTTTTCCAACTGCTTTTCACCAAACAGGCGAGAATAAATTACTTTATAAAGCACAAAGGAAATGACAGTGACACTCACTCGGTAGTATATTTTACATGTTAACATATATACTTTTGCTATCAAATTATTCTTGTTCACACGAAACACACCCGATACCATTTACTTGTGTTAAACTGGCGAAAGAGGTTTTAAACGAGAAAGAGGTCATAAAGTTTTAGACAGCGAGAAAATATCTGCTTGTTCCGACTCCACAGCTGAAGTTTATATAATTAAATTACGCAATGAAGTAGCCTATAAAATGGGAATATAGAAAGGGCTTGGTAAGATATGACCCATATCTTCGACGCGGAATTGCTGGAGAGAGAATAAACGGGAGTGTCCACTGTTTAAGATGCTTTACTTCCACAGTTCATCGACCAAAAGGTCGACAATCTAATGACATTACGCCGAAAAAAAACTTCGAAACAAGTAACAGGTTTTTGATTCACCGAGCTGCTGCTGGTTTCTCAGCTCAACAACGTCTCAGCTCGTTTGAATACTTTTCCTTCGAACTTCAGGCTCGCTATTTCTTACTAAATCAGCTCTTCAGACGCTTTGAAAATTAAACGAAACAAACGAGAAGAACAATTTGTTCTCTTACCCTTCCCACAGTGTGCTTTCAGATACCAAAGTCCTCCGTGTTCCCCTCCCGCTGTCGCTCGTCCCTTCAAGCAGCCGTAATCAGAGTAAAGGAGCTGGTTGAAGCAGCCAAACTGGTAGGCCTACTCACAAGACCCTCCCTAATGCTGCGTTCAAGGTCTGCATGGACACTTTTCCAAATCGTTTAACTCAGAAGATCAACAGTCTGCAAAAAAAAAGTTTATTTCAAATGACATACACTTGATCAGAGAAACCAACACGCATGTCCAACTATTACTAAAGGGAGTATCAAATAGCTATTAACAAGTAAAACATCAGTCACAAATAGCCTTGGTGTTGCTTGAAAAAAATCAACTATCCAGTGTGGATTTTTCCCTGTACATTAGTACACAAACAACTTATGTGAACTCTTGTTGTAACCATGATAATAAAAAATACTTAAACGTGAACTCCAAAAAAAAAATATATTTTTGCTGTGTTGTCATTGATTAAGAAAGTAGACTACATTTAAGACTTGGAGTTTACTCTCAATGCCAATTTTTCTATAGAACACGTCAAGCTAGATCACAATGAATGTGTAGTTTCGTTTGCAATGTATTCTAACGTTTTCATAAAATGTCTCATAGGACTACTACATTTTCTAAAAGGGACTTTTTATGGAGCGTAACCACCGAATTTGTAGTAGCCGACGATACTGTTGTGCACTTGGTACAGAGGGTTGGGTGTGAACCACATTTTTCCATTGGAGCACTATTTTAAAAAAAAATCCAGACTGGCCTTGAATGCATCACTGTGGTCTTCAGTTTGAGATTTCTGCGGCTGCATCCTATTGGCTGAAACAATTAAACCGTTACAAGGTCACTGCCCCTTTACAGTTAGACATTTAAACACTCAATGGTTATCTCAAATTATATTTCTTAAGACATTCTTCTTATTATCATTATTATTATTATTATTATTATTATTATTATTATTATTTAGCCTAAGAGCTTTTCTCCCACAGTGCAACAGGAAATGACTTTACAGGGATGTCTTTAAATTAATTCATCCTGAAGTGCAGATCTGTACAAACACAGTAGCTACAGTAACACTTATAAACCCACAGTTATTATTTGTAAGCACTAATGATGCTAAAACACAATTATTTACAGTCAAATCCGGAGGTTTAATTGTATCCAACGAAAAACACCTACTGGCAAAATTTGATGGCAATGATTTTGTTTCTCATTAAGTTAGAATGACAAGTGTTCACCACAAACTACAGATAAATGTATTCCTCTTCTCTGTGGCTCTACTGCAATAATTTGGAAAGTTCAGTGCAGTTTCCATGGTAATACCCCCGCACTGTAGTTTCAGATACGGTTGTGGTGGTGGTGCACAGTGCACAGTGCCTCCCAGTCCCATACAATACTGATGCTATTTCTGAAAGATGTCAAGGGTGGGGAGCTCCCGCTGGGACTCTATGTGATGATGTCTGGAGAAAGATAGATAGCTAAACTGAAGCTTTGCTCTATTTATTCAATGTTTATTTGTATAAGGACAAGAATGTAGCATGTAAACAAATGCCACACACCACAGCATTCAGTTTACTTCAAATGCCCATTGGACAGGCCTAAAAATACATACGACTTAAACAAATAAATAAGTGAATACACAAACTTACAATACATATGAAGCACACAAAAGTCAGACAAAGTCAATCCAAAAGAAAATGTAGACAGAAAAATATGCTACAAAATAACACAAACAGTAAAGAAAAGAGGCACCAGTGTTTTTTTTACAAACACTATGACTAAACGTTCTTCAAAAACTTTTTAAAAATCGCTGCATGTTGATCCCCAAACCAGAAAAAAGCTGTATGTTCTACATTTTACATTGTGGCCACCTGACCTGCAAATTCTGTAAAATGATCCAAAAGTTTCTGTATGAAGTGGAACCAAAAGGTCGCTGAGCACCTGTCACCTTCACAGTCTTTAAGACTCAAACGACCGGAATTCTATCACGACTAGAATGGCCGTAGCAGTCATTTTCACTGTTTACAAATGTTTTGCATATAATTTCAATAATCAATATCAAATATAAGAATAAATGGATCTATAATGTTATGATAGGTCATAATGCATTTCAGGAAACAAACATTTAAATTCTAATGAATGTGACATTATATTAGTTAATCCTCAACCACAGAGACTGCTATTTTAGTTACATTCAAACTCGAATTAGATCAATATTGTATATTTTTTTGTAAAATGAAAACAAACTGTTTGTTTCCTTGGATTTTAGGATACAATAACTTCAATATGCATTTCAATGCATAATAAAAATGTAAACATGTCAAACACATTGTAGAACTACCTCAAATCACCAAAACAGTCAATCTGACTGTCATAGGAAAACAACATCAAAAATTGTGAAACTGCAGGAAAACAAACTGATTTGGAAAACAATATGTGTTTGAGTGAGAGCAAATATCATGCTGTAAATCATAGTGAAAATATTGAGCACAAAAATCATTAGGAAGTAGCCTAATTCTCCAGCTCACTTAGGCAGAGGGTTCTATTCTGTTTCAACTGACCCTAGTTCACTCTATTCTGCCTTTTCAGTGTTGTCTGATTCAAATGTATGTCTTCTATTATTTATATTTAGTTTTAGGCTGGTAATCTTTATTTCCTCCTTGGCTCGAGCCAAACAATAACTCACCTTCGCACCTTCTAGAGCAAGAAAAAGGATCAAACACTAAAATGATACACTGGCTATAATGAGTGCGGTCAATTAGACTGTTATGGCCATTCAAGGTAGAAATACCCAGAACTCGTTTGAGTTCTGTATTTTTTATCAAATAACAAGGCTAGAATAAAATATACACATTTAGGGAAAGTCATGGTTCTGCAGTTACACAGTTTTTATTTCAACTAAGTTATTATATTGCAAAATAAAATAAAAAAACAGGCAAAATGACTGGCTTGGTCCATTTAGTGTTAAGATTAGATTTTTGTAAGAATAATAAATAAGAAGAATAATAGTAATTTTTTTCCTTTATTTGACAGTGAAGGTTTAAAGAGACGGGAAACAAGGGGAGAGAGAGCGGGAGATGACATGCACCAAATCGTGGCAGTGTGTCCAGGACTGTAGCATCTATAAGAAACTGTGGTGGAGTCCAACCTACTGAGCAGTTAGACTGAGCTAAACCAGTGCACTGAGATACATTTAAAAAATAATTGAATGATCACAACTTTAAAAACAACAACTAATTTCTGGAGAAAATTTAATTAATGAAATAACCATATCAGCTTTCTTCTCTTACACTGTTAATGTTGGATCCTTCATAAAGTGTTTGTTATAGATGCTTCTAAATAAAATGTGAAAAGAGAAAAAGTTTATGAAACCATTTGTAGGAGTTTCAGAGACTGCTGAGACATTCAGATGAAACATACATATGGATTTACAACAGCTGTGTAAAAGCTGGTTCTGTATATTTATTATATTTATATTTTATAAGTGGAAGGATATGTTTGAGAAATATGTAGAATGAAAACTGCAAATATTTCACAACACCAGCAAACCTGTATGAACTCTTTTTTAATTCAGAAACATTTCTGTGTTTGTCATCATGAGAGGGACAAATATTAAAATATTCTATGTTCCACAGATGTTGACAAAAACAACGAAGCTATAGAAACTTACGTTAGTGAACTCTGCCAGCAGTAGACTGTCATGAGATGAGTCCTTCCTGAGTGCTGGCTGCAGTATGAACTAATGCTGAACAGGAGCACTGTGCAGGAGCTCTATATGGAAGAGAAGTCAAAGTTCTGGTTTCACCAAACAAAGAAAATGTCATCAAACAGAAGTTGTTAGTATAGCTCATATCCTAAAATTATACAGAGAGTAGATCAGTGACATGACCCCATGGGAATAAAACTATTATCAGTCCACTATGAAGTCCTGTCAAACAACAGTGTCCTCATTGTTATTAAGATCCAGAAGCAAGAAATATATAATAACATTTTGTAAAAAAAATAAAATAATAATATATATATATATATACATAATTAAAAAAAAAAGGCAAAGCTAATTTAACATGTTTTCAGTCTTTCATTAAGCTTTGACTAATCACAGAAAGCAGTTTTTCCTGATAAAGCAGTTTTTAGTTTCTATCAATGAAAGCGATACCTCCTGTGAAATGACTCATCTTCCCAATCTCCAGTTTCTCCAGAAAATGCTAGAAACTAACTTGTGTTTAAAAAAATATTACTTTCAGAGGACCTACAGTGCATCCTAAAATAACCCAAGCCTCCCATTTCTTTATAGAAGCTTATTTAAGTTAGTCCAGAGGTATAACCTCAGCCCCCCCTCAGGACAGAACTTCAAAATATCAATATATCTTTGTGAAACCCAGGCGTGGAATTTCCAATCTTTCCCAACACTGATAATGTTAGATGAGTAAACATAGATGACAAAAGAACAGGTGGCTTGTGTCCCAGAGGAAGCTGGTTACTACTGTCACTGCTCAAATGTGAGGATACAGTGACACCTAGTGGTGTTAGGGACACCGTACAACCAGAATCATATTACAGTTTCTATTCTGTAGAATAAGTGAGGAACATTTTTGAAATGAACCTCAACGTCCTGATGGTGAAAAAATATTCTGTAAAGAACTGATAATGGATGCATTTAATGAGTGATTACCACTGCTCTACTGTGAATATGTTCTGTTTCTTCTTTTTTGTGACAGTAAATGGAATATTTTGGTGTTTTTGACTGTTGCTTTGACAAAAATATGTTTGAAATATCCTTATAGCCTAGGGGAACTTTGGTGTGACTTTATGACAATCTGCTCTCTTTTTTTTGTGATATTGTTTTTCCATTTTTTTTTTGCCTTTATTTGATAGGACAGCTGAAGGCTGACAGGAAATGTTGGGAGGAGAGAGAGGTGGATGACATGCCGCAAAGTGCCGAGGTCAGATTGGAGCCCACGGCCACTGCGACATGGCCTCTTCACATCGGGAACACAACATAACCAGTGGGCTATCCAGTGCACCACAATCTGCTCTCATTTGAAAGACCTAATGCTTAATTGCTAGATTAATTGCTAGATTAATGGTTATTAACAAGAATTCTTAAAGTTGTAGCCCAAATCACCAACAAATCATCTTGAAATCAATTAATAACACAATTCAGTCTGATATCAAAACTGGGGAAATCTGAAATGTTTGAAAGGAAATACATACATTGATTGTTATTATTAATTAAACCAACACATGCATGCACTCTAAGCAGGGGCTGTCACAATCAGATCGCTCAGATAGTCAATATTTCTAGTGCAAAGTCTATTGATACACAACATAAAGTCAATGAGCTAATCGAGTATTAAGAAGACAATGTATGTGTTGCAAATATTTAAGATCAAAGGTACAAAGAAATCAATGAATGAGCCAAACCAGTCATTTATTAATCATCATCCTATGTTTTCAGCCTTACATTAAAAAGTTATGTCTTCCAATTACGATTGTAATGAGGTCCATGACTAAAACATGATTTTATTTCCCTACACAGCTTTCTATCAGGTGTGCTTCTGATTACACCTACCAAACAATTTTTAATGACTTCATAATTAATCTGTAAGAATGTGAACCAATATAAAACTGTTTGTCATGTCATTACTGTTGTCTAAACCTATTACATGTGGATAAGCTGAAAAACCGACCACTAGAGGGCCCTATAATCACACACATATGATAAGAACAATTACCTCAAGTGCTGGTTGTGCTTTCCTGTCTTCTTGATTTCCTGATAATTCATCTTCTTTATTAAAGGTCTTTAAGAGACTAGCATCACCTCCACTGACGTCCAATCAGACGACATGTATAACCAGTGACCTCGTCTGCCTCCTCCCACTCACGCTGGGAGCTGATTTTTCTTCCAAATAGTGCTATTAGTAGCAGAGAATGTGGGCTCACTGGTTTTGTCCTCTCCAAAGTGTCTTTTATCTCGGCTCCCTTCGGTGTCTTTTTCCTCAGTAAGCCGGAGTCAGTTGAGTAAAAGACACTTCTGGGAACACGGGGAGAGTGTGAGGAAATCCCCCCTGCTGCCCCTAGTCTCATATAGCAGCCAATGGCCGGCATGGATTATCATGAATCATGTGTAGGTGTTGTCATTAGGGGGAAAGGAGGAAGGGAGAGAAGGTGGGAAAAGGAGAGTGAGGGAGGGGTGAGACGGATGAATCAGTGCAGTGTCGTCCAACTGGCAGAGTGTACAAACAGACTGAATTGCTTTCAGTGGCCGTGCTTTGCACAGCGATGCCTCTGTGGGTTTATGGACACACATCTGTATGGATGGGATGTTGTCTGACTTTTAGCCAATCTAAACCTGTATGAATGTGAATCCTGGCTGGACACACTTTTGTTTAGAAGGTCATGTTCACAAGGAGCTTAAAAACAATTGCTTCCTTCGTGTAGGGCTTTGCAGGGATAAGCTCGCCATGCAAACCTAAAAAAAAAAAAAAAACAGGAATTGAAGAGACAGTAAAAGTTTAATCCCATTTCACTTGGGCTAAATATCCAGCTGTGCTGCTCAAATATGTAAAGCTAAAGGCTTCAATGCTTCTGTTTCTGTCAAACCTTCTAATCCAGCTTATGTACACGGAGGCATAGTGTCGCTGGGTGCTGCTTGCAGGGATGGGTTAAGGGCACCATATCTGCTTATACTCTTCAGAGCTACAGAAGAACAGCCTCTAAACTCTCAGAAACGTTATGCTATCTGCCTCTCTCTCTCTTTTCTACTTTTTCATTTTAAATGTGTGATAGTACAGTATAAACCTGACAAATCCATTTCAGTAAACTTTTTTTCCTTCAGCCCTTTTCTGTACGATCCCATCCTGATAAGAACTAAAGCTGTTTACGAGTTTTAGAGAGGGGAAGGGAGAGAGAGAGAGAGAATAGCTGTAAAAAAGCTGTAAGAGGGAGAGGCAGAAATACTGAGGGTGAGAGGATTTAAAAAAGAAAGATAGAAGGAGCAACAGATATTCCCATCCCTGAACTGGTAGCGCAGAACAACTTAATCCCGGATTTTTATGGCTGTTGTTTTTCCTGAAAAGGCTTTTGGATTATGAGTGGCTGTTGCATTATAACGCCTGTATCTCATTGTGCTCAGAAGATTACAAACACGACCCTGTGGCCTTGCCGTTGCTCAGATAAGCAGAGCTGAGAGGTAAAGACAAGAGGCAGGGAAAGAACGATGGCTAGACGGCTAACTTTTCTAAATTGTCTTTACGTCTCTACAACCTGCTAAAACATTCTCACTGTTGCTAATCTGTCCACAGTTACTGTTGTAAAATAACATGTGGAAATAGAGCTTTTTATTTGAACTGGCCTTGTGAGCCTGTGCCATCTTCTTCACCACTTTACCCATGAATATTTAAAAAAAGCCATGGAAACAATTCTCCCTCTCTTGTTGCACTGGGAGAGCTTGCCAGCTGGTGTGTATCGTTGTCCATGTTTGAGAGAACTGACTCCCATCACACACGGAAATGTGATCAGTTTAAGTGTCATCCCATGGTCCTTCTTCTGTTCAAGAGCCGCCCATGAAGACAATAAAGGTGTCGCTTTGTTTCTGAACAACACATAGCATTTTGTATTCTACTTACTTATATGGCTCATGTATGGTTAAGTTTGGTTAAAAGGCTCCAGATCAAGACACTTAAGTCAGCTGGATGTGACGAGGATGAATGTCCCCATGCCTTATATTTATATTGGACAATATAGCTGGCATCTGAAAGATGATTTGTAAAACTTTTGCTATTGAGTCACTTGTGTGGATGATAGCTACATTAAGACCTTTATATGAGTTGTAATGTATCATATACAGTACTTCTTCGGACTAACTGGAGGTCAGGTCCTTAGCAGATTAATGGACGTTTTAGTCGTTGTAGTAATCCAAAAGTGCCGGTTAAACTGCACTCATCGGGATATCTCTTTGGCATAAAGGCTTGAATAACATACATGTGACAGAGGTTGCTTATTGACAAATTGTCACCTGTCTCAGTAGGTCCTTTTTTTAGCCCCTTTCAGCTCATCATCTTGTTTTTATATCCTGCTGCTTACAACAGCTGCTTGGAAAAGAAATGATGTGAAAACTCAACCAGACTACCTGCTTGTTATCAGTTAGCAGCTAAAGAGCCAGAGGTCAAACAGAGCTATGTGAGTAAATAATGGACTGGATGACTCAGAAGGACACAGAAATATGAACTCTAATGTTACTATGGGAATGTGTATGCAGAGGTTTAGCCCAACTTGAGCGTCATGGCAGCTTTAGAGCGGAGGAAAGTTAGAAGAAATGAAGAAAGGGAAGCTATCTCATTAAATGCTATTTCAACTGCTTGTATTTGTCAACCTCATTTCTAGCAGCTGGTTGTCGTTTACTTTTTCGTGATTCTGGAGTACAGGGTCATAGTCACAAGCTAAGCATGTAATTCAGACACAGAAGTTTGTATCAGTGTAGCAAATGGCTATATCTGCAAAGGAAAGACAGTGAAGACATCTGTATGTGATGATAAAGTTTTAACAGTGACCATCTTTCACGATCATAAGACATCTTTGATAACCTCGATCACATTTGCATTGATAAGACAGTTTGGCAGATCACAGCTGTCTTCTATCTATTAAGAGTGTGCTGCAAAATGAGATGGACCATATGAGCGGGGGTGTCTTTTCTCTTTTAGTGCAATTGGATCATTCGGCTCATTTCAGGTACTGCAAGCGACATTTAAAGTGAAAGAATTAGACTGAGAGGAAACCATTGTAAGGTGTGTCTAGGATGTCTGTAATGTACTTGTAATGGCTCTAACTGTAGTGTAGTTTCCACTAATGAGTCTCAAGCAAGGCTCATCTGGCTTTCATGCTGCAATGCGAGGCCATTAATTGGCAATGAGGGCCAAAAAAAAAAGAAGGTCTTTCATGCTCATCCAGCTTTAAAGGAATTAGTCCGTTTGAACACTCACATGTTTGAGTGAGAGAAAAGAAGAAGCAGACAAGAGGAGAGAGAGGAGAGTTAGTGTGTTGCACCCTGCTGCGATGTGAGATAAAGTGTTCTCTGCTGAGGGCAGATCTGTCTTTCAACTCAACTTACAGTCTGTGATAAGTCATCTACTGTCCCTTTTTTTTTTAAACAATGTAACGTGCATTATTCCTATGAGTCACTTTGAGAGTAGAAGCCGTCTCCTTCAGCAGTTTAATAGATGAATACAGAGATTTCTAGATATAAGGAAGAATTTCCTGGAATTTTGTTGAAATTGTAACCAAGAAAATGACACAAAACATATTCAAAATGCACTTGTACACCCGTTTTGTCAGAGTTGTGTCCACTTTTTTTATACACAAACGTACAGCATGTCCTCTAAAATCCCACAAGGATGTGATTTGTCACACATGGAGTCCCACAAACACAAAGAGGAGCGTGACTGACAGACAGAAAGAGATGAACTAGAAGACAAGCAGGAGTGAATCAGTGAACACTACGGCAAGGGTTAGCCACGACACAGGAGCTGCCATCCAAATGCATAACACAAAAACAACAACAGTGACAGCTACACCTTCCAGCTGCTCTCTTTCATATGCTAATGCTGGTATTACCGCCTGCCAACGCAACACAGAAGACAATGTGTGTGTTTGTGTTTGTGTGTGTTTGTCTGTGTGTTGTGTCTATTGGAAATTAAGCAGCGCACTCAGCACTCTGTTCCACATGGTATCGGTAACAAGAGTCATCTGGCAACACATGTGTGCACATTATACTTGTCAAGCTTTCATCTTTACTTTGATGTTTATACATGAAATATAAATGTTAGACAGCATTGTTAGGGCAGGTGTTGTGATGCCAATTTGAATATACTGCAACAGCTGGTGGGCGAGGGAAATTATGATCTATATTCTTTTTTCACTGGGAACAGATCCTATAAAAAGCCTGTAGAGCTAAGCCTGCTGTACTGTAGTATATTCCATTGTTCAAATGTTCCTTCATTACAATTAACACGGGCACTGTCATTTATTTGAAGTCTATCCCACATACACCGTTCTGACGATGTGAATATGCAGTCAAACACTAAATCCACACATAACATTTTCCCTCAACAAATACCTTATGCACTCCTGCCTGAGTGGGGTCTATTGGGCTGATATTTTGTTTCTTTCGACCCTTGTTTAGCAGAGGAAATAGACATATTGTTACATTTATAACAGGATTTACATATCCTGCTGCAAGGAAGCAACTTTGATATTTTTATGGCTACTTGGAGACTGTTAGCCTAATATAATATAAACCCCCATTTTTTTTCTAAATTCTCTACCAACTAGGATAATATTTGCTTTTTTGGCTGCTTGATGGTGAACTATGTCTACAAGCTGTGTTCAAACGGTGTCAGTCTGATAAAAAAAAGTGGAGGAAAACTGAAAACTGAAAACCAAAAATCATTGGTATAAATGATCCAGGTCCAGGCACTCAGGATGGTTTGAAAAGTATTAAAGGCCTTTAAGTCATAGAGCTAGAAACATCTAAAACACACCAACGCATACCGACTTACGACCTTATAGTGGGAAGTGACACACTAGGACAAAGAGAGTAATTTTTTTTTAATGCTGAACTAGTTTTACACAGTGCGTTTTGGGTACTTTTGAGTGAAAATGGTTGTCTTTCTAACCTGCTACGAGTGCTGTAATAGTAAACCAGTTAACCAGTTAACCAAACCATGAGCTAAAACTCATGATGAAACTCTTAAAGCTGAATTTTTGGATTTTTGTTATAATTATCTTTAGATTCATCACTACGAGCAACAGAATTTACATGTCATTTTGTTTTGACAAAGTCAAGTGATACCTTGGGATTTTAGTTATTTGCAAAGACCTGAGTGCCATATTGACCCCCAAATCAGCAGATCCAGTAGATATTTTAGACCACGATATTCAAACAGAATCAACATCAGATAAAAGTAATACAATTATTAAAGCACATTTCCTGAGGCAGCACAGTCCAACTTGAATTCCATGATATAATTAAAATAACTAAAATGTATACATTAAAAATAACATGTATTTTGAGAACCCTGGGAAGTCTAGGATAGTCAAAGTATTGAGAGAAGACAGACATGTTGCTGCCTTTTTTTTTTTTTCTTTAAAGGGATTACCTTAAACCCTTATCTTTATAAGGTTGCATGGTTCATTGTCTACACTCACTAACAACTGTGATTATATAAAGTACATGGAGCGCCACATGGAGACTCCTCGTGGTTGTCAGGATTATCTCAAGGTCCAGCAGCCTTTGTCTCAACTTCCTCTTTATTTCAGCTGATTTACCATTTGTGTCAGTGATCGAAGAAACGTGTAACAAATCTATTCGACTGACTATTTCCATTTGCTCTCTATGTGACTGTGTTTGTGTGTGTGCTCACATTTACACACAATATGCCTCTCCAAGGCTGTCATGTGGTCTGTAAAGCCCCTCTCTCTATGGGAATTGACTATCTATTCTCTGACAGAAATGCACAAATGTCTCTGATTGGCACATACTAAATCCCTCACTGTGTCATTGGGAGGCCACCAACTGGAGTGTATGTGTTAAGAGTGTGTGTGTGTGTGGGGCTGAGGATGTATGTGTGCAAATGCCACGGATCCCGAAGGAATTAGGTTGATTTTCGTGGGCTTCCAAGCTTCCCTGAGATCTTGCGTGCACTGTGTGTCTCTATTTGTTATCTTGCAATCCACATGCTGAGTTTGACTGTGCTGCCAGAGAACGGTGAAGAAGACAATCCCATGGCTAGGGTACTCATGATTCACCAGGGTTACTCTAGAAGGCAATGCAGAGATAGAAACAAAGGGAGAGAAGGAGAACATAGCGGTATGAAGAAGATAATGTGAGGAGAAAATAAAAAACATGGATGGAAAATGTGGGGGGGAAAAATAGGAAAATGTTAGCACAAAGAATGAGTTTGTAAAGGAGAAGAAGGACCTGTAGTCAGAAGTGTTGGTTAGAATAACAGATTAGCTCACTGGGTGCAATGTTGAATGAGTGGCATGAAGCACTCTCATGCACACGCTCACAATCACACCCCCGCTATGGATCGATTACCTTGTCATGCATGCTGCAACCATACATCATCACCTCGATTACATCACACACATGCACAAACTCTGGCTCTCTTTCGATGACTCCTATATACTTTACACAACCTCCAAACACACACACACACACACACACACACACACACACAGCAGGAACTTCAGCTGCACTTTGTCTCACTGATGTTTGTGTGTGTGTGTTACCAAGTTTCTCAACTGCCTGACATCTGTGGCCTTAATACCTTTTACTGTCTATCGTTTCTCTTGTAGCCAGGGAATGCACACACATACATGCACACACACACACACACACGCACAGACACACACAAACACATGCACAGTCACACAGTTGCACCCCAGAGCCACTGAGACTGCCTTCTCAAATGAACTGCACCGGTCAGACTGACTGAGACTGGACAAAGTCATTTGTTGTGAGTAAACTTCTTTGGGCATCTCAGGTCATTTCAGGCAGTGGTAGACACTGAGACCACACACACACGCACACACGCACATACGCACGCACGCACACAGGTCAGTTGGTGTTGATCACCCTTTTGCCCCTGTTGGTTCGTGTGGTCCGCTGGGAAATGCATGCCGTAACTCAGCTAAAGTGGGTTCAATTTAATTTGAACTTCACACGGACAGAGAGAGAGGAGGGAGGTAGAGCCAATATTGTTTTATCCTTCTTGAAATGACACAAACATTTCAGAAGATTTCCGGCATCCAGCCCTCTGGGAGTCTATGGTGACGCATCTGTGTGTCTGTCTTATTGCACATAGTGTGTGTGTGTGTGTGTGTGTGTGTGTGTGTGTGTGTGTGTGTGTGTGTGTGTGTGTGTGTGTATGTGTGTGTGTGTGTATGTGCGTGTGTGTGTGTGGGCATATCTCTCTCTGTTTGTCCACCAGCCAAAGCAGAGAAACGTCAGCTAGTATCATATATCCACAGCCTCTCTGCACAGTCCATATGTCCTCCTTAACATTACTGTACAGCGTCACTTGCGTTGGTTGCTGCATGCATCTCTCCAGCCAGCTGTTCCCTGCTCGGACCGCTAGGGGGCGCTCATCCACTTCTGAGCTAAGCAGCGCTCTCCATCTTCCAGGCGGACATACAGGAGCGCAACAACAGTCTGCGTGACTCCCCGACCGCATCGCACCTCTGTCCCGCCACGCAGCGCTACTTTCTCATCGCCTCTCTAAAACAGGATAAATAGGGGGGTTGGGGCGCTAAGGAAAAGGCTGCTCTGGGAGGTAAAAGTTGGATATTTCTTTCATGATTTTATGGCTTAATAACTTAGTTTCCTCTCGCTCACCCGCTGCGCGCAAGAGGAGGAGAGAAACGGAACTTTCAGGGGACCTTACCTCGCCCCGGAGTAACCGCGGGGGCAGCGCGCAGGTTTAAACCGAGGAGGTCACACCTGCCACCGGCTCCGGATCTCCCTCTGGCCCGTTCTGCGGAGGTGGATGGTATGGTATAACTTTTCCGCTGCAGGCGAACCTGAGAGGAGACGTTTTATGGTTTCGTGGAGAGGGGATGCGAGCCTCTCCTCCGTGTCGGATAGAGGAGCGGCTATGAGGAGAGAGGTTCAACTACTTGGCTAACACAACAAGAGAAAACTGCACCAACAGGTATGGATCTCTGGGTTGACTTTACACCTGCAAGGAACAGCCCTGTCCAGCCGGCTGTGTTAACGGAATTAAAAGTGCGTGTAATAAAGTGTTTGATGGACACACCTTTACTATAACACGATTATTTAATCTCTAAGGCACAGAATGAATAACAGTTAATCTTTAGTGAACAGGGAAGGATTTTGTTTCATGAAGGTACGAGAGTTATGCGCAAAAATGACTTCTGATAATAGCCCCATCATGTTCTGGTTCGGCACAAGTGTTAATGTCACTGTTGGGAGTTATAGCAAAGACAAATGATTGCGGTTGTTTCAGATGTTGCACAGCCTTTATAGCCCCTCTCTCTCTCTCTCTCTCTCCCTCTCTTACACCCACGCACGCACACAGTGGGGCACGCAGGTCTCAGCAGTGCGTAAATGGACATATGGCACTATTTTAGTTAGAGTTAGTTGGCATAGTCAAGAGTTGGCATAATCTCATTGATTGCATGAGCTGTCATATGCCCAGAGGTTCAACATAAGGATGTTGTTGCGGTATTTCATGGAGACAGAACAGATGAGTTCTTTGCGTTTCCCTTCTCACACCTGCCAACCACTTAAAAGTATAGTTGCATTTAACTCACAGGAACTTATTTTACTTATTAAAAATGTAAATATATATATATGTATATATATATATATATATATACATATATATATATATGTATATATATATATATATATATATATATATATATATATATATGTGGAGCATGTCGGGAAACCTTCCTTTAACCTGTCGTCTCCTGCAAGGCACCATGAATCACCTGATGGAAAGTAGATGTTTATTCATAAGATGACCTTTATTGGTGACAACGAGGTGCATCAGTTTGGCATCAGAGCAGGCCTGAGTAGTTTAAGGTGTCTCAGAGGTTGTCCTGAGCACTTGAAATGTTAGCACACACGGTTTGAAGTAACAGGGTGGCAATTTGAGTCTACTGCCATGTCATTTAATGGTTGTTTTAGGGCCTTTCATGACCTTGTGTGCATACAAGCTGGTCTGATGATGTAAAGGAAGACGGTTAAGACACACTTTTCAAATGCTCTGTCATCTGTCTCTTACTCCACCTCTGTTTTAATCAGCATGTGTGATGAACATGCAAGAGAGGAGGAAGAGAAGAACACCGGGAGTTACAAAATAAACCGGAGAACGAGACGCCATGACTGACAGGAGAGGAAGATGCAGAGAGATGGGGAGCATTTAGCAGGGAGGAAAATCAGTTGCTTTCCGGGAGATACAGGAATGCATTAAAAGAAACAAGTGCATGGTTTGTGATTAGTTGCTCCTGGATGTTTTTGTGAGATGTATTCTTAATATGGCCCCGGGCTGACACCTAACCTACAATGTTGTAACATCACCAGTTTATTAGCACTTGTGGTTTTCTGCTTACCTAAGATAAGGGAGGAGATAACTGCTACAATCTGAATTCTGTGCCAGGTTTAAAATATTTAGTAAAAGCATCAATCACATTGCTGAATTACTTTGTTTTCTTCTGAAACAAGGCCAACAATTGAAGTGAAAATGAGAGATAAAGATGATGTCATGGTGGAGAGAACAGTGCATTGCCTCAGATCGTTGAGAGGTTTGAGGCATTTTTGGAGTTGTAGAGTCGTTTTTTTCCTGTGATATAAAGTTTAAGTTAAGAGTAATGTGTAGGTCTCATTATTTGATTAGTCCTGTTATTACAAAGTGTGGCACGGTGGGAGGTCAGGCGGTAAACCTTTGATTGATCATAATGAGAGCACAGCAACACGAACACACACCGATTATCATAGCTCAAGAAGAACACTGTACCCCAGTGCAAGTCCAGACTGTGTGCATGTAAATAGATGTGAATGTGTGTGTTTGCTTTTTGCCTTCGCCTTTATTACACAGTGATTATTGTGGAGATGACAGGAAATGAAGCAGAGAGAGATGATGCAATAAAGGTCATGTAAGCATCTTAATCCCTCTGCCACATGGACGCCCCAGATTGTGTGGGAAATGAATGGCTGTTTATGAACAGCAACGCAGGGCATCATACCTTACAATGAGGAAAGTGCTTACCGAGTGTTTTGTCATTCCCTGCCAAATTTCAAAGTTGCTTCACAGACAAACGCACAGACATGTACGGAGCTGCTTCTTGTGCAGTATGGATTCAGCAGGACACAAGACTTTATCAAACTGCGTCTTTTAGCAACATTACCAAAAGTGTACAAATATGCACACATGCATAAACAAATACACACAGTGTCAAATCGATTTATACAACAAGCTTTCATACATTCATATTCAACTTCTTCTTAACGTCTCCCGATACATACCTTTAACAAGCTTTTCCTGCATCTCTCTAACTCACTACCTTTATCCTTCTCTCCTAACCATAAGCTCTCTGGGCCTTGGGAATTCAAAGCTCCTCTCCACTGAGAGAGAGAGAGAGAGAGAGAGAGAGAGAGAGAGAGAGAGAGAGAGAGCAGCCAGGAAGAAATGAAAAGTACAGTATGTGTCCACTAAAATGTGATCTCTTTTTCATTTGCCACCTCCTGTAGCTGCTCATGATGAGCAGAGAGAAGTTGGGAATGAATAAAGAAAGAACAAGAATGAGAAACAGGAACGAGACAGAGACAGACACATGAAGGATGAGAAAGGGAGAGAGGGAGGGGGAGAGAGAAAGAGAGAGAGAGAGAGAGAGAGAGAGAGAGAGAGAGATTGAGAGGGGAAAGCCACAGGGGATAAATAGAAATAAATAAAAAGCATGTGTCCTATAAAAGGTGTCGTGTATTTCATTGGCCATCTCCAGTAGCTGTGTGTGGTGAGCTGAGGCCCAGGGGGAGCGAGTAGCCACTCTAAATGTGTGTAACCCACATAAAGAAATTGTTTCTGGGAGATCGGGCCCCGTAAATTCATTCCTAGCCGCCAGCCGTGTTCTTATCCCACCTCCCAAAGGTGAGCTACAACACCCAAACACATATATTTTTTAGATTATTTCTCTCTCTTTCCACACAAACACCAAACAGACGCACACACACAGACAGACAAATGCCCTCCCTCAAACAGACACGCATCTTCAGCACAACCACAGTATCTCTGGACGCATTGTTTTTTTTTTTCTTTTTTTGTTTTTTTTAAGTAGAAAGTACACAACCACACAAACTTATACACACTGCTTTGCTTCCAAATGGCTTGTGTGGGACAGTCACTGTGACAGCTACAACAACATCAGTCCCCGCTGTGGAACAGAACAGCAGCAGACAGAAACAGCGGCAGATGCTGTGCTCACAGCACCAGGATTACCTTAGCCTGAACAAACTCCATTATTGCCTCTATTACCCAGGTATACACAGGCTGGGAAAAAGCACTTTGCAGAACCACTATTTACCCAACACCTCGCTGCCCCGGGTACTGTTTCCCATGACTATGGAGCAAGGAAGGGGTGAAGACCAGAGGGAGAGAAGAGTGGAGAGAGAAGTTGCATGAGGAGAAACAATACAGTCTTTGTCACATATAGGGCAGTGTGTAGAGAAAAAACAAAGAGTTGGTTTGAGCACCAGCACTCTTTGAAGTGATCAGCTATTATTTGATGATATTATAGCCTCTGGGAGCAATGGCCAACTTTTAATGGGTTCAGGTGTAGCCAGAGATTAGAAATAAAGGACCTTCAGCCTTGACTTTGGTTACTGTGCATTGCCTTTTTATAGTTCGACCAGCAGCGTAGGATGCAAGAATGGAGAAGACTTGTGAGATACAGTCTAAGAGGGGACTTTTGCAGGCGTATGTTTAAGACTTTAATTAAAGCTAAATTGACACTAACTGACTGCCAATTGGATCCAAATTGCATTAATACTGATTGTGTTTATCCCCTTTTTTACTTTTTTCCTGCATACAGCAAAAGCCCGCTTAAATAAGTTCTAATTTAGTGCAGAGCAGCACCAGGCGCCCTATATACAGAGGCTACAGTCCTCAACAAATCTTCGACCCCCAACCTCAGCCCTTTGATGCATGTCCTCCCCACTTACATCTGCATTGCATGAGCATTTTTTTTTTTTTTTAAGATTTATTTTGGGCTTTTTGTGCCTTTAATGGAGAGATAGGACAGTGGATAGAGTCGGAAATCAGGGAGAGAGAGTGGGGAATGACATGCGGGAAGAAGCCACAGGTGGGAAGTGAACCCGGGCCGCGCGCTTGAGATGACAGCCTCCATACATGGGGCACGCGCACTAACCACTGCGCCACCAGCGCCCCATGTATGAACATTTCTGATCTCTCTGTAGCTATCCTTTCAAATAAAGCCCAAACAATAATCTTAAATCTCTAAAAAATAAACTTACTCGCTAAAGGACAATGCTACTTGCACTATAAAAACAGAAGCCAGAGCACTGGTACCAAAATCCATTCCTTCTCAAACAGATTCTGTGATTTTCTGCAGAGTCTGTAAATAGAGATGTGAGCAACATGCAGTCAATTGAGAGAAAAGTAAATATTGGATTCAACAGTCAATGATGAGAGGGTTCTATAAAATCAAAGGGATTGTTTGGACTAAACAGATCTTTACTGTCAACATATTCATATTCAAAGGCATACATAGGGGATGAAACTTAGTTTCTCTGGAGCCTATTGTGCTAAACAATAAAGAGAAACACAAGGCAGCCAACTTTAAGCGACATACAAAGGTAAGGAGAAAGACAAACTGTAGACAAACTGCAAGAATTTAAAATAATTAAAAATAAACCTAAAAAACACAAACGTGTTTGTTGCCTCTCAAAAATGAGAATTTCCTACATTTAACTTCTCTTTGATGTCACAGACATGGAGAGAATGTCTTAAAGTGTGGACCGTTTGATGGACATAAAAGGCAATCTTACAGCAATTTGATGAAAGGATTGATCAGCCAAAACGTGTTCTGAAAACTGATTTAAGACATTTTGATTCAATCAATGAATAATTTTTACAGAAAGATCAGGCCAACAGTGTACTCCTTGTTATTTTTATTTTGGACATAAGTTATTCCAACAGTTTGACAACTGATTAATCAGTTTTTGTTTTTTTTAAAGCGATCAGACTCTGGTTACAGTTTCTTAAATCTGTTTATATATTTATAAAAGGAGTATATTTGGGTTTGTACTATTTGTTGGAGACAGTAGTTATTCAGGGAAATGTGATAGACTAAAGGATGAGCCTTTTCATCTGAAAAAAATGGAGGAAGGCTGAATTTGCTTAAGTTTTAATCAGATCAATAAACAAGGAACGTTTTATGTAGTTTCAGCTTTAAAAAGCTTGGAAAAGAAGACAGGATATTCTGTTTAATTAGTTTGACTTCTTACTTTCTCTTTCTGTTTCTTGACAATGAATATAGCTTACCTAGTGCACTCTGATCCGGGGACGTTTTTAATTTATGGTGTCATATGGATGTATGTATGACACAATAATAAAATAAAAAACTAAAACTAAAACTATAATTAAGTGAAAAAGAAAAAACTTTGCACGAGTAGCTATATTATTCATATGAATTATTTCCAAACTCTTTAATTCTCTGATTGCTATCTTCATTAGTTCTGACATTCTGTATTGATTGATCAATGAAGGAAAATGATACACATTATCTAATGATAATAGTTTGTGTCAAAGAGACAGAGCTGACAGGAAAGTGTAGCGATGCTCTCTCTCTCTGACTAATGAGGCTCTGAGATAGGGCAACGGTGAGTGATTCTGTGTGTGTGTGTGTGTGTGTGTGTGTGTGTGTGTGTGTGTGTGTGTGTGTGTGTGTGTGTGTGTGTGTGTGTGTGTGTGTGTATGCACGAGTGTTCAAGGCCATACTGCAGTGCCAATACAGTTGCTGAAAGCATGAGCAAAACAGAGTGAGTGGTTCTGCAGGAGGTTTATAAGAGAGAGAGAGAGAGAGAGAGAGAGAGAGAGAGAGCATGAGTGAGTGTGTGATTGTGTTTGTGACAACACACCATCAGAACGTGTGTGTTTGTGTGTGTTGTTTATGTATGAGGTGATCGATTGACTGCCTCGTGTTTCAGTGGACCTCCATCCATCACCCTCATCAGTGACTCTGAGGTGCTATCATGCCATGTTTCCCTTCATTTACATCGTTAATGACCAGCTCTGTTGACCAAACTCTCTGCTGTGCTCCCGGCTCACTGTCTGTCTCTGAACATCACATTTCCAGGCTCAAACAGAAGTGGACCTCAAAAACTCTTCTGCTAATCTGATTCATTCAGTTTGAATTAATTTTTGGTCTCTGACTGATCATTATTTTTTAGAAGTCATATACACATCAGTATGTTTACCATAGGCTTATTCATTTAGAGTTTAGTGCTAGAAGATAAACAAATCTGACTGTCTTTTTTAAATTAATTTTAAACCAAGAAGTAACAAAACCGAAATGAGTGAGTAATTGTCATGCTTTTATCCTGTAATATAACAAAAAAAAGCCAAGAAAATATTACTACATCACCTATTTAAAAAGGAGCTCTATTTTCTTGCTCTCTGCTCAACCCGACGCATCACAGCAGTACTGCTTGTTACTCACTCTTTGTGGGGGAGGAGGGCGGACGAGTTCCAGAAGTGCGTGACACCAGCCATACGGATAAATATCAGGTTTAAACAATGAAAATTTGTAAAACATAAAGCTGTATGCCATTTTTGTTAAGTGTATGAACATTGTGATTGGTGGTAGAATTGGTTGCAGTACAAGGGGCACCAGCTCAAATCTTGCCTAGGGTACAAAGTGGGCTCTGCCTGATGGTTTCAGTTATCAATAAGTGGAGCTCAAATGCTATAAGCTACTGGAGAAATTGGTCAATCTTTTTCCTTTAAAGGTAGGGTATGTATGATTTCTTTGTACATGTTTAAGGTTTGTATATATATATATATATATATATATATATGTATACAAATATCTGTTTTAATATAGAACAATTTTCTACTTTTTTGTAAAAGCAGTACATGTTTGCATAATCTGGTTATAAGGGAAGAAATGTATTACAGAAAACAAGTTTAAAAAAAATTCTATCGAGTAAATGAATTATATTTTTTGTCAAGATGAGAGCCAAGACCTTTCTGTCCCTCTGTTTACTCTCCACTGCCTTTGAGAGGGTTTCCCTTTCTGCTGCGTTTCGGACATGTCTTCCAGTTTTTTTTCCTGGTAAAAGTTTTTTTTAAGGGTTTCCTGCATCTGAGTCAGGTCTCTCAACGTAGAGACTGTCGTGTGCTGTATAAAGGCCCCTGAGGCATATTGTGAGTTGTGACTTTGGGCTATATAAATAAAAAATGACTTGACTGTCTCCTCGGGACAGAAGATATTTGTACACACTCGAACACTCCTCACACACTGATGCTGTCGACATGAGCTAACTTTGACTCATCCCCCTGCCCGACACTTGTGCTTTTTCTACCTAAATGACGCTCAGAATAATTGAAATCCATTCCTAAACATCAATGAAATGCATAGTGGAAAAGTCGTGTTTTTCTTTGACAGAAAAATCAAAGAGTGTTCCTTAAAGCAGCTCCTTGATTGACATCTAATCGGATTCATTGAGCAGTTATTGACAGTGTTTTTATTAAATGTGTTGGATACTGCAGCACCCTATTAGTTCATTCTTGGTGTGCAGGTTTACTATAGCTGCGGTTGCATTTGTAGCAACCAAACTTCTTCTGTGCCAGCTTGCAGCCTATTAAGAAGCAGTTTGATTTGTGGAATGCGGCCCGGCTATAGCTTCTGCTAATGAGTATGCGGTGACAGGACTGTCCACTAGTGTGTGGGCTGAGATGTGGTATCACTTTCAGCCGAGGTTACACGCCAACACGCACACTGTAGCTTTGGCGGTGTGAGGGGTTGACTCATTAAGTGAGATGGTGAAAAAAAGAAACAGTTCTCCAGGAGTAAGGACTACAGCTCACATTCAACCCTGCAGCTGTGCAGGTTTCTTCATCATCAACAACGTGACAGCGATCACTGTGGTCATTAGGGTGACATAATTAGGCCTGACCTTGTGAGTGTGTGTGAGTGTGTGTGAGTGTGTCCTATGTCTGCTCTCCTGAGGCATGTTTGTGTGAGTCTCGCCTTGGTCTCTCCTTAGGCGATTGGTGAAAAAAAGCAAAGATGCCCCAAAGGCTTTAACATTTGAACCACCAAGAAGACACTCACAGTCTCTGGTGAACTGAGACCCCGTTGACAGAGTATAATGAGAGACTCTCTTATTTTCTAAGCTTTAATAATTTCTTTTTCTGTGCTACACAGCTAAGCTCTGCCTGTCTGTGTTTGTCTGTGTGCGCCCTTTTATCTTGCAGTCTTTGATTATGTTGTATAAGTGGAACCACTAGCTTCTTTATGGTTGCCTCATTAGGTTGTCAGGCAAGCCGTGAGCACATGCAATTATATCTAATTATGCAATTATGAATTCAGTATGAAGCTTTACACACAGTAGCTGGGTATGTTTGAGCTGGAGCACAAACACAGCAGTAATTAGTGCAGTTTTGCAGGTGGTAGTGTCATAACACACTCCACCACTTTACCTTGGCTACTTTGTTTCTTTTCAACTACGCTGATGGAAAAGAAACCCTGGATTAAGCAAAAAAATTGTTTATCTAAATAAAAACATTAAAGGGGGCATATTATGAATCCACTTTTACAGTGTTTTTGAACATATATTTGGGTAACCTGAGTGTCTACCAACCCACAACATGTGAAATAAACCCATCCAGTCCTTTGTTTGTGGTCAGCATAAGTCTTACAACACAGAGAAAAGTGCTCTTTTCAAATTTGCTCTCCTTGTGATGTCACATTGGTATTCTGGTAAAAACAAATACTCTCCCCTCCTGTGTCTCTGTCGGCCATGTTTTTTTTTCCAGGGGGCACGCTGACCAGTTGCCATGGAAGCTCAAAGCTCATGTCGGCACCGGTCGGCACATCCCACGGGATGAGGCGGGGGCTCATTGCATTTAAAGAGACACACACATCAAAATGGAGCGTTCTGAGAGAGCTGGTTTATATTCACGTTATATTTTGACCAAAGTACAGCACAGATGTTTCATGTAGACCACAGGGGACTGTTTGAAAAGGTGGAAAAGGGGAATAATGTGTCCGCTTTAAATTAAGCATAAATGCCAAATTTACTTTCATTCTAGTTTTCATAAAAACATAGCTTAATATTGTTTTGACCTGGTTGTCACGGCTTCTGTTACAGACATTTCAGTACGTTATAGTGCAGATGACATAAGTGTGCATCAGCCTTAGCCCACCATGCTGCCTGTTAATTGACATTTTCTTTTTTGCCTTTTTGCTTTTGGAGCTCAAAATACTTTAAAAGAAAGTGTGTAACAACGAGCTATAATTGTTGTTAGAGTAATTAAACAGGAAAGGCAAGATTTGCGTGAGGAAGTGATTTCTTTTGGCACAGGATGGGATTTTAGTACCAGAAATGTTGCGCACACATTAGCATTTCAGCCCGCTTCGGCTGTATGCAGGTACACAGTCTGAGTGTAGAACAAAAGAGGCGGGATGCAATCTGCCATAATGCAAACCTGGAGCCCATCTGCAGTCATCCAATATCAATTTAGGTTTAATCAATCTCTATAAATAGATATCTGTATTCAAATGCAGTAAACAATTGGCTCTTAGCTATTATTATTCAACACCAACTCCATTCTTGCTTCTCCGGTTGCTGGTCGGACTGTAATGAAGGGAATCACACTGAAACAGAAGTGTTGGCTGGGAGTCCATTTCACTAATAACTGGCTACACTGGAAGTCCCATAAAGATGACAGTCTTCTCTGCCAGTTACATCCATCTTCCTGTATGAGAAGAAGGCAGAGTTAGGACAATGCTAGTACTGAAGAAGAGTACATTGCATGACTGGGAATCTTCCTATGTAAAGACTACAAAATGTTTGAAAATGGCTGACAGAGTGTCACATGTTAGCCCTACATTTTTAGAAGCATAATATAAGCACTTGTGTCAGTCAGAAGTTTGTCCCTTTGGCTTCAACCCAAGATGAAAAAAGTCTGTGCCTTGTAAAGCTCTAGAGCAAAGAACTGGTCCTCTGAATTTATACATTTCAGCCTCCAGCACAGCCGGTGCATTTCTGTTTTTCTACAAGCCACGTTTCACACCAGCACTTCAATAGATGAGATAAAAAAAAAAAAACATGGTGAAAGAAGGGAATGAGCTACGGTAGGTGGTGCGCTTCAGTGTGTCATGTTTCTCTAGAGATCCTATTGAGGAAAGCAGGCGAGGCTGCGAGGCTCACAGTGTGTGTGAGAGACATGGCTGACAGTAATACAAGCAGCATGCTGCACCCCTCCCAGCAATCACATCCTTAAGACGGTTTCTCTTACTAATCCACAACTAATATGACTAATATTGTGACACTGCCATTAGCCACAGCACTGTGAGTGCTCACACAGAGGGAGAAACCAGAGCCATGCATGAACCCACAAACGAGCACCAGCGGCGTTTTGGAAGCTTTTAGGGATTCATCTACTGTGTTTTCATACAAATAAACTGCTGTTTTAATGCTTGTTTAAGCCTGAGATTTATCAAGCTGTTACACTGGCTGTACAGATGCTGTTGATATCTTGTTAACGGCCACAGTTGATCAGTACAGGAGTGTGTGTTGCTTAGCCCCTCATGCTGATGAAACAAAGACATGTGTCAGTGCCTCCAGAAAACATGACTCAATCAACAGATGCATGAGGAAAAAGCAACCAGGAAGATGTTGATGATATCAACCGCAGAACATCAGCAGACTTTTTGAGAACATAAGAAAATGTCACAATAACAAACAAGAATTCACTTGTAATAAACCAAGGATCATTTTTAAGTTGTATAGTATTTTTTAAGAAGTAATACTTTTGTATGATTCAAGTAAAAAAAAAAAAAGTGTCACCCGCACATCTTGTCAGTAGATAACATTCCTTCAGTTTGAGTGAGAATAAGACTCAGGCTGTGTGGGAGAGACACAGACAGGCTCTGAATGCAGAACAAGAATTCTAATTTTAAAGCCATGAATTGCCAAAAGACTGCTTTCAAATTGATTGAATCCAACTTTATTAGCATTCCGCCTGCCTTCATGTGATGAGGCTGAGCCGGCCCTGTGTCCTCTCCTCGAGCTGCAGCTGTGGCGGAGGGGCACAAAGAGGAGCTTCATTTGTGATGCACATGGCTTTAAGGCTTACAATCACAATGAAGTACATTGTCAATTATTTTGTGTCAATGTTTTCAACACTTGTTTTGCAGTTATCTCACGTATTCTTTGGCTTTCACCTATAAAGCATGTGTGAATTAAGATGTTACATGAGGATACAGCAGAGCTACATTTATTGCAACGCAAGCAATATGGCTCTGTATGAGAAAATAATGCTAAAGAACAACTGAAATATCTAAACAAAAATAAAAGTGTGCACAGACTATTATGGCAAGCCATTCAGGAAATTAATATATTGAATGAAACTTTGAATATATGGAATGAAGTCTGAATATATTGAATGTAACTTTGAATATATGGAATGAAGTCTGAATATATTGAATGTAACTTTGAATATATGGAATGAAGTCTGAATATATTGAATGTAACTTTGAATATATGGAATGAAGTCTGAATATATTGAATGTAACTTTGAATATATTGAATGAAGTCTGAATATATTGAATGTAACTTTGAATATATTGAATGAAGTCTGAATATATTGAATGGAAGTCTGTAGTATTATTTCATTTTTAACAACGCATTCTACATTCCATATTATTCATATCATTTTGAGTACAACCAGCAACTTTTCAAAAAAGTTTTGACGTTCAAGAAATTATTGGTATATTTCAGCTGATGTCATTTTGCAAAACCAGCATATTCAGCAGGGTGTCTTTTTGATGACAACAATGAAACTGGTGGATTTGTAGAACTGAAATCAGCTTCAATTCCATATATTCAGACTTCATTCAATATATTCAGACTTCATTCCATATATTCAAAGTTTCATTCAATATATTAAAACTTCATTCAATATTTTCAGACTTCATTCCATATATTCAAAGTTTCATTCAATATATTCAGACTTCATTCAATATATTCAAAGTTTAATTCCATATATTCAAAGTTTCATTCAATATATTCAGACTTTGTTCAATATATTCAAAGTTTCATTCCATATATTCAAAGTTTCATTCCATATATTCAGACTTTGTTCAATATATTCAAAGTTTCATTCAATATATTAATTTCCTGAACGGCTTGCCATAGACCATGATGGTTCATCTATGGTTTCCTGAACATATATCTTAATCCCCACACTGTGCTTATAGCGCCACCACGAGGTTGAGACATTTTGTTTTTAGTGAAAAACCTTAAACAGCTAGTAAAAGTTGATAATAGCACTCCCAGTAGCATAATCAGGAAAAATATACTGAATTTGTCCCACAATTTGGTTTATAACATTGAATTTAACTTTAAATTGAAAAATTTGAAAATTTCAACACAACAAAATGCTAAACAAGGTGTCGAACAAGCTAAGCAGTATATTTGATCTCACTGTCGGCTGATGTTAACACCTGTCTCAAAGTATCTCTGTCTTAATATATCCTCAGTGCATACGTGCAATATCTTGTTTTTTTTAGGCTCCTTAATTGGTAGAAACCCTGATGATGTTACGTTTACCTAGTTTGATTCTGACTCTGCATCTTTGTGTATGGGATGTGGATGAGTGTGATCTGCATTTTGCATTTACAGCAGTAGATGCTGCTAGAAGTCACACTGGAGGGAATGAGAATGTGTTGACTTTGTCAATGTCTTCATCATGATGACGATCCATATTATATACTTACATCCTTTTAGAAAAAAAAAAACTTGAAAAAAAAATTAATCTTTCTTGAGGTTTCTTTAAAAAAAGATTGGAAAGGTTAATGGAGTAGGTCATATTTTCTTTAAAATGTGAGAAATCAGATAAGATATGAATATTGATGATGTGTGCTGCATTAGTCTCTGGCTTAATTACGAGAATTTGGCTGAGTACAGCCTTTATAACCCTGACTACACTAATGAGGTCCCTTAAGGCCCTCACACCTCTTTTTTGAAAACTGCTGTCCTGTGTCACCCAGACGGCACCCAGTGCAGCTGTGCTGTCCGTGGTGCTGTCCCTTGCAGCAGGATTTAAAAAGGGAGCTGTCCATGGTGCAAATGTGCCTCTCCCTGAAGTTCTGGCCACACACACATAATGATGTCAGGGCTTCGCTGTTGTTGCCCATCTGAAGCGTAGGTGAGTGTTTTTGTACAAAGGGCTTCACCACTTTAAGAAAAGATTTGGTCAGTTTAGACTTCCCACTATGATGAGATGGGGATCTGAAGAATCTACTTGGCATAGCCTGGTCCTTCTTATCCCGAAAGTTGTTTGGATAAGAGGGGGCTCTGTAATGCAATGAGGCATGGTGGAGAGAAAATCCATCTGACGGTGAGTTGTTTGTTCAAGGGGAGAAAGAGGAGTGGGGAGGTGAAGGAGTAACAGCTGCTGAACAAACAGAAAGGAAGGTAAAATTCTATGAAGATTTGTGAGAAAGCAATGAGTGCAATTCACTTTCATTACCTTTAGTTTGCATAAGGTTTGATGCACTTTTCAAAGTGCGTCCTTGTGCCATTCCATTTCAATTTCAACTTTAAAGCATCCTGTTTAATTATTCAACAACTCCTGTCCAGCTCTCTCTTTCATTGAATGTGTGTTTGCTTGCCGGTGCAAGTGAGTGCATATGTGCATACATGCGCATGCATGTGTGAACCTGCACGCCATTAATAGATGATAACCCCTGGCCGGTCCAAGCTGTGCTAATGCACTTGTTGTCCATCCTTCCTTTTCTTGTCTCTCTATGTCCATCTCTCTCAGACGAAAAAAAAAACGTGATGGACTTGGAAAAACTGTAAAGACTGAAATGGGAGTTGGGAAAAGAGTTGCTATGAGAGTCCATGTGTGTGTGTGTGTGCGTGTGCGTGCGTGTGTGTGTGTGTGTGTGTGTGTGTGTGTGTGTGTGTGTGTGTGTGTGTGTGTGTGTGTAGGGTAAGCCTTGGGGTAAGCTTTTAGAGGTCTGAGCAGAAGGGTGTGAGTGAGAAGGAGAGGACAGATTTGAGCAGTTATCTCTCCCAGCAGACCTCCTGTCCTGCCTGCCCACATATCTACTAACAGTCACACACACACAGACATAAACACAAACAAACACACACATTCACATACACTGTTCCCATCTGTAATCATGTTTAGCATGGCTCTCTCACATACATTCACAGTCCAGTTTGAATAGACTTTCACATTCAGAATGCAAACTGTGTGTTTGCTGTGCAGCAGCAGCAGCAGCAGCAGAAGAGTGTACCTCATATTGCTCACCAGAAACAAGCCGTGAGAAGGCAGACAGAGATTGTGGGCTTGATGCTATTTTTACAGCCAGTGTGATGAGGGGTGTGCCAAAAATAAAAAAAAAGAGCTCAGCTCTTTTCCCCACCCAGATGCGTCAATTAGAAATCCTTGCTGCCTCGTATGTGTCTTCGTTCACACAAATGAATGCATGTTGTGGAGATACAAGTCAATTGATAAATGGATAGAATGATTGTCAGAGAATCGAGAATACAATTAGCACTTGCTGTGGTTCACGCAAAGGTAGATTTGCAAAGGAAAAGGCTCTTCCAGGGAGTCAACAACTGTGTACGCATGGTTGAGTGTGTGTGTTCGTGTGTGTGTGTGTGTGTGTGTGTGTGTTGCAGTAGGAGGGGAAATCAATGCTGAGAATATAGTGGCAATTACTACAGCAGCCTGCAAGTGAACCTAGTGGAACAAACTAACTAATACATGAATAAATAAGCACAGTGAAATGGAGATGTGTATGTATGTGTGTGTTTTTTTATCAGTGTGTGTGAGTGTGTTAGCAGACTGGATCTGCAGATCTTGGACGCTCCTTTGCAGTGCCAGCCAATTAACGAAGTGTGTAAACCGAGCTCATTAAAGAATCAGCATTGGCCACACACTAACAAACACTTATGCACACAGACACACACACATGCACGTGTGAACACGCACACAGACACACACACAGACACATGCACAAACAAACACACACACACGCACAAAGTCTTAGTTTCAAGCTTGACTCTCTCTGATTTCAAGCTAACCACCAGAAGAGCTGCCAGACTGTTTTTCCTTTCACAACAAAGTTCTCCTGTAGGGTGTATGTTTTTATCTGCTTATTTGCTTCCCTGTGTATGCTCTTAATTGTCTGTTGGTCAAGAAGATTGATTGGTTTGTTTCTTTGATACAGCTGCCAAGAGCTACCTCACTAACTCCTCTAACGAAAGCTCTTCAAGGTCTCCAACTACTAACTTCTTCTCTCTTCTTACTGTCCCTCCTCCTCTCTGTCTCTCACTGACTCGCTGCCTCTTGGCTTCTTTCTTTCTCGGTTCATCTCTTTCAATCTGCTTTCTACATTTCTCCAACTCTGCCGTTCTGTTTTCCATTGGCGGAGGAAAGCAAATATATGGGCTCTTAATTTGCCTAGCTGTGTAATAATGTTGAGTCATGTTTTGTTGGTATAGGGAGTGAGTGTCTGGTGCGTGTGTGTGCATGTGCGTGCGCGTGTGTGTGTGTGTGTGTGTGTGTGTGTGTGTGCTTTTCTGTCTGCTCAATGAGACTGTGAAAAATAAGCAATAAGCAACCAGGAGACTTTAGGTGAGAATTTTTCTCTCAATCTGCTTAATGACCATGATTCATGGAACTGTATGGACTATTATTAGTCATCCAAATGAGGAAACACAATAGAGTGGGCAAGCAAGTGTGAATGGATCACACTGTGCAGTTAGTGTAATCCATTCTGCGTCTGGATGATGAAAGTGAAGCCCGTCACTCCTGTTTCAGCACGTGTCTTATTTCAAATCAACTTGGTTTCGTCTGATTCACTTCAATGGCTTTAATTTGAATGAAGACTGCTTCCCGCAGCTCTAGAACTGAACAAGAAATACAAATTTGGATTGATTATCACAACTTGAACATCGCTAAGTGTGAAGGCCTCAACCTCATCACATCACTTCTTGCTGGCACAAAATGTGTTACAGTTACTGGACAGCAAAACAGAAACTTTGCCAATGATGAGTACAGAATTTAAAAAAAAAAAAAAAAAAAGACTTCTAATGGTTTGGTAGGTTTAGGCACTTAAAGAACTTGGTTTAGTTTAGAAAAAAAGATTGTGGCCCTGGTATCTAAAACACCAACTGTTATTTTATGGACTTACCTCACATTAAGTAAGTAATGGAAGTATTTGTAGGTGCTGTAGACGATGAAAGATAACTAATGTAATCTTTGGTCTCATATGGGATGTTTGGATTCTTTGTTGAGATTGACACATTTAGAAATGAAGGTGATGTAATTTAAGGAGCTATAGAGTCTGATCTGGAGACTTGAATCTGAGTTCTGAGTAAGAACAAAAGGTACTTTGTGTCACATATGGAACCAATGTAACTTCACATTTGAAGTGTGAGGTCACTTATGTAGGAAGCTTTAGTGACCAAAGTTCTTACTGTAACCCAAACCACAATCATTCTCTAGAGTCTAAACATTGGTTACTGAGTAGTTTTAGCGCCTCAACTTCGATAAAGGCGTTCTTCATTTCCTATGTGCACTTGTATTGGCATGGCCTTGGTATGGACATGATATTTTATATGTATGACTTACATCGAGGTTGTGGTTGTTTCACGTGATTCTGTCATATAGGGATCTGCAGAAGATTGATTCAATCCTTATGTCTACTTCTTCCATAGTTTTTGTCTGTCTGTCTGGTTTGCATGAGTATGTCTGGGTGCACATAATTCCCATTGTGTGTACAAAGGCTGATAACTTGCTGAGTTAGGGCTTTGAAGGGCAGGAAAATTAAGCTGCAGTGTCCAAATAGTGTCACAGACTCTTGTTGGTAATGTAATCCTGAGCAGATAGTTTTCATCTTGGATACACAATATGATCATTTTATTTATTCTTCAAAACTAGGAAAAGCATATCCTTTTCTTTATATCAGCCTCCCCATGGAGCTTAACCGTAAATGGTTGACCTCGTTCTGCATTCAGAAAAATAATAAATAAAAACTGTTTTAGAAATAAATAAAAACAGCACACATTTTCAACAATGAATTGGACAGCCAAGCCAAACGCCTAAGTCCTCTCCATGCAACAGATTGGATGCTGTAACTGTAGGCCACATGCTTTATTGCTGAAGGGAACTCTTAGAAATGTGTCATTTTGAAAAGCCAGGCAGCAAACTGGTAATCTAAGACCCAAGAGTAAATCTCCCCTGTGGCAAACATTCATGTATTCACATACATTAATGCAGCAGTGTAGCCACCCATTGCTCTGACTGTATCTAGCACACAGCAAGACTGATCATTTAAATCATGTTTTTTTTTTTTAACTGTTTTCTTTAAGAGATAGAAGCTCAGGAATAAGATCCATTTTCAGCTATATTATGTGATCCCTCCATCCATAGAACCATCCTTCATTTTTCAGTGGAGTTCCTGTTGAACCCTCTTCAACATGACAGTCAGAGTTGCCAGATTGGAGGGCTTCAGAGCTTGGTGCAGTGCCATTGGAGCCAGGTGGTGGGAATCTGTTAGAGATTAAACTGCTTGGTGACCAGCTACCCGGCTCACACTGGCCCCAACAGCCATGGCACCCTTGGCTGACTGACCCGTGTTGCAGGTGTCATGGATGCGGGTGGTAGGTCAAAGCTTATCCTAGCTGGACATATCTCCTTCTTAACATCTATCTGTGGAGGGCTGTTCAAGATGGAGGTTGAGTCAAACAAAGGTTCAATGAATTACTTCAATGCCACGTCACAACAATTTTCCCAGACTAGAGTCTTAGTGCAATCCTACTTCTGGACAGAGAGATATTGGAAAATGTGGAATAATCCTGGATTACATTCAGTTAGATGATTTGGACTGTAAATGGCAAAAAAAAAATGTAAATGTTAATTTCTACAATTTAACATGTATGGCAATGAAAGTATGGTTGAAAGGGATACTGGGAAGTATGCTATAATCTAAGTGCAGAGGTATATGACAAAATAAATGTTAACCTCATCATTACCTCACGCTTCTCCTAATGTTTTTTATAGACACAGCAGAGGGTTATCTTATTTTATCACAAAGACTGGAAAAGTAAAAGAGGCTTATCCTGACTAATCTGAATTTCAAAATTGCAGTTCACACAGGGTTACGCTCCAGACTATTTCTTGTCAAGATGAGGTAATCTTATGAACTAATCACAACACCTATACTCCAGGAGCTGAGTGCAGGAGCTGGGCGTTTAATACGTTTTTTCCTAATCTCTTACTCTATGTCCAATTTAGCTACAAAACCACTTCTAGACATGAGTACACCAAGCCTAACTGCTAAACAGCTGTAGCTGTGTCCAGTCTTATCATGTGTGTCCATGTTAACTTTCGCAGAGCGGTAAGTGTTGCAAAGTATTTCATCCATCCAGTCTAACCAAAACAACATCATAATTGTATGGATAGAAAAATAAGGAACCTCATGGAGTTGTATGCAGGACATACAAACATTCCCCCTGCAAAACTAAACAACAACAACTCTCGTGTTAGAAGGTGGACGAGGTTCAACTTTGTAAACGCCAATGAAATGCTTCTTATGAGTGTAAAGCCATTCTGTATATTTTTTGAGTTTTGTGAGTGTGATGTTTTCTGTTCATACTATCTTGGATACTAGTCAGACTTTCTAAACTGATGCCTGCTCTATTCCAGGTGTAAAAGTTACACCGGGTGAAACACAAACAGGGCTTAAGTTCATCTGGTGCACAGGATATAAATTGAAGTTGGTGATAGTTTTCAGCTCAAGTTACACCCACATACAGTACCAAGCTGGGGCACTCAGGTCAAGGATCACACTAAGCTTCATAGTGGTATTAGTCTTTTTCTATTCTAAATCTGAAGAAAGCAAAAATGTATATATATTGTCTTCTGTTTCTTTAATGCTGGCATTTGTTCATTGCTGTACAAAACCTAACTGAAAAAAATACATTTTCTTAGTGGTTTGTTTTATAGCTTTCAACCAAAGTGTATTGCAAAAGTGTAACTTCTTAAAAAATTAGCATGTAGACTCAGTAGCCCATGTAATTTTAAGAAATATTGAGCTGATTATGATTATTATTATTATCTGTAATTGATGCAATCACACATTTGTTACGAATGTGATTTTAATAGGACAAGAAGTAAGGCAATCAATACGGCCCATTTAGAGCCTTTTATTAAATCAAAGCAGAGATAAACAGAATAGTCAAGTGGATATGCTACCACTCAGAGGGTGTCAAACCATTTCAAGCTTTTGCTGATATAGTCTCATGGGCACAAAGGTCTGTTGAGAAAACTAGAAATCTAAAGGAGCAATCTTGAAGAAAAAAAGCATATGGAAGCAACTTTTCTTTGTAGCTAATATTTTTTTTATTTCAAGGACCCTCCAATGAACCAGCACTCTGTCTCTCTGTCTTCTCTCTCTGTTTCTGCCTCTTGTGTTAAGTACCAAATCCATGCAAGTCACAGGGGAGCTGTAGACCTTTATATTCTCTGGTCTGGCTATGTTAAAGGTCAGATATGAGAGGATACCATACACTGGTCTCAGATGTCGAATCCACCTGCCCCATACTGTCTGTATTAAAGGGGAAGGAAAACGATGGCTGCCAGGAAATCACTTGTCCTCTAGCCCGTCAGTAACAGTCTGTATCTGTCAAGAACTGTGTGTGTGTGCATGTGTGTGATAGGACAGAGAAAGAGCAGGTGTATGCATGTGTGTGTGTTTATATCATTACTAACGCCCCCTTCCACCACTGATCCTCTTTTCCCTGCTCCTGCTGTGTGTTGCACATCTATTTGCCTGATTTGTTAAAAGTGTGTGTGTGTGTTTATGTTTGTGTAGGTGTGTCCAAGGACCAGGTCTATATCTGAGTCACTTGCTCAGTGTGAGATCTCAGTGTCGACAGGGCTTATGTTTATTTTGGCAATATGCTGTCAGGGGCGTTGGGACACTGGCAGTGTGTGTGTGTGTGTGTGTGTGTGTGTTCCTGAACTGCAGTCAAGCCCAAAAGACAGCAGTCTGCAATCAGGCATAATCAGGTAGTGTGAATCAATGATTCCACATGCAATGTACAGCGTGTGTTTGTGTGCGATGGAGCATCATGGGAGTTCATGTTATGACAGTTTAACAGCTAGTGTAACGGGGGATAACCAAAACTGAGATTGAGACATGTGTTGTGAATACATGCCGTTGTTGAAAAGGTTGAACCCTTGTACATAACACCCACCAACAAACCCATCATCTCTCTAAACTCTTTTTTTTTTTGTGTGCTGAATAGCAGTCTGCTCTTGTAATTCTCATATCTCTGCAACCACTTAATTGTCTGTCCTCTGGTGTTTTTATCTATGAGATAGCACCCTACAGCTAACTACAGCTGCTACATTGTAAAAGCAGCGCGGGGGAGGGGCATCATTTATTCCCACCGCAGGGGATTCCCTTACCTCTCTGGTGTCTAATGTGCGTCCTTTGGCACAAACACATTGCACAGAACCCATACGGCGCATTGAAATACAAAAACGTATCCATTTAACCCTTAAATGTTCCCCCTTTTTAAAATGGGAACTGCCTACTGGTCAATTTCATAGGCACTGTGACAGACCTCCACTCAACACTGAAGAGGCGTATCAGCCCAACCATGTCCAGAGCCTTCAGCATCCTGGGGCGAATCTAACCAAGCCCAAAAGGCAA
The DNA here is from genome assembly GCF_963584025.1 of Labrus mixtus. Lineage (NCBI taxonomy): Eukaryota > Metazoa > Chordata > Actinopteri > Labriformes > Labridae > Labrus > Labrus mixtus. Next base: position 15,570,442 of record NC_083626.1, on the reverse strand, counting down.
TCTTCTTCAGCCTGGTGTACAACAGCGGGTTCTAAGGTTGCCTACACGACATGCATCGATGGTTTTCTGGTCACAACTTCCAGCAGCAACTTCCACAATGGAGGCTTTGAACATAGACCACCCCGACACCATGTCCCCAACCTCCCCCAGGATGAAAGACAAATTCTACCAGATGTGGGTGTTGAAGACCACATGGACGGGGGCCTCTGCCAGACATTCCCAGTTCACCCGCACTACACGCCTAGGTTAACCAGGTCTGTCCGACAGTCATACCCGCTCTTCTGATTCAACTTACCACCAGATGGTGATTAGATGACAGCTCTGCTCTTCACCCAAGTGTCCCAGACAGACAGCCGCCAATTTAATGAAACAACTACAAGGTCGATCTTTCGCCGAGGGTGTTTTGGTACCAAGTACACGTATGAACATCTCTGTGCTTGAAAAAGGTGTTTGTTATGTCCGATCCATAACTAGCACAGAAGTCCAATCACCAAGCATCCCTCAGGTTCAGATCAGACATGCCGTTCCGCCCAATCACCCTCTCTAGGTGTCTCCATCATTGCCCAAATGAGCATTGAAGTCCCATAGTAGAAATTTAGAGATTCACTGAACTAAACCTCAGGTTGTATCCAGAAATGTTGGCCCTTAAAGTTTTTGTTGTAACTGACATCGCTGAATATGATTATTTCTCTATTTCAAGTGTTTCCACTTCTCTTCCGGTCTAATCTCTATTCCTGTAACATACATCTGCATGCGCCAGATCATTTTCAAAGATTTTCAACCTGGCTCAAATAACGCTCCAGAGATAAGAAACAGCTTATATGATTGACTAAAAATGAACTGTTTGAAGTCCGCCTCAAAATGTCGGGCTCTTTGACTCTAAGGCTTACAGCTGTGTGAGTCTTTGATGCAAAACAACTGTGACCTGCAACAAAAGCAGAGCAAAAACTAGTTGCGTCAAATACCACACATATCACACAATACGATGTTCAACTGGTGTTCTGTTAAATGTATATCAGTCTTTAGAGGCGTCATCCGAAGGCAGGAGACTCGATGCTTTAATTCAGAGTATCAGTCCATGCAAATTTGATGTGAAACAAATATTTGTCTAAGGTGGGGTTGTGTGTGTCAGGCTCAGATATGAATAACATGAATACATTATGGGTGGTTGGGATTAACACATTTGAATATCCTGCAATGTGTTCCTCCAATTTGCAGATGTAGTGGCAAGAGATCATTGTCACCTACAAGAGTTGTCACACTGGTTTGTGCTTATGTATTCACTGACCGAAGACTACCGCAGATCAAAGAGAGGGAGAGAGAGAGTGAGAGAGCAGAAAGTTTATGTAATTACCATTTAGTAGCTAGTTTTATTCATATAGTTTGTGTAGAAGTGTGTTGATGTGTGCCAGTATGAGTGGCACACGTCAAACATCTGCACCCTGAAGAAGAGAGGCTGTCAGGAGAAAACAGGAAGAGGAGGAGGAGAGTAGAGCAGGTAGAGAGAGAAAAACATATAGGGTAAGAAATCCCAGGTGAGAAAGCAGCCTGTTCATTAGCAGCAGGAGAATGTGTGTGTGTGTGTGTGTGTGTGTGTGTGCCGTTTGTGTGTAAACCGAGCAGCAGGATGCTAACTGGGACACATTTCCCAGACTGAAGCAAGCCAGATTTTTTAACACAATTTTCTTCTCATCTGGGTGTTTTTCTCATCACTTTTTTTTACCTCTGCATGAACTGTTCCGTGTGATGCATTCCTCAGCATATCAGCATGCAGATCTACCTCGCTGCTACTGAAGTGCTGCGTTGCTTTAAAGTGAATACACAGCTTATGTGCTTTGAGTTACTTCACTACATCACTGGCTTGTCAATTAGACCGTTTCCAGAATGTCATGAAATAAAGTGCAGACTGAAAGAGACTAAGTCAAGTATAACTTGGCAGCCATTTTCCCTTTTTTCCCCACTTCTAATCCCCCTTCTCCCACCCACCAGTCCTCAAAATGTCGACCTCTTTACTTTTCGCACTGAATATTACATGTCTTCTCCTCCACAGTACTTTGTATTGGCTGAATCATTTTTTTCTCCCTTTGTTTTCAGTTTTTCTATGCAAGCAATTGTTTTATCCATCCCGAGGCTGGATTCCTCGGCTGGTTCAGAGCAGAAAAAACCTCTTATGTATTCATAATACGAACATACTCACCTCATATTTTCCCAAATTGCATGCATGTTCTACGCTTCTTGTGTTTCAGCAACGTGTTAAAAGTTAAAGATAAAATCATAGGCTAAAGGAAATCATAAGCAGAGAAACACAGGGATGATTGTGTGACTGCGAGCGTGCGTCTGTGCATCCCTGATACAGCGAGGGAGGGATGTGTTCCATTTCAGGAGACCAGTTTTGTGCGATCACAACTCTGATAACAATTGCGGGAAACCACACTGCACAAGGAGCCACCCTGGAATACAAACTAGCTACACATAACACACACTGACTCTTTGTTGTCTTTCTCTCCAATACACTCGTGCATACATACTCAGACACACACTCATAGGCATATACACACACGTGGCAGAAAGGTGAATCCACCTTTATTCTGCCTCTGCATTCTGCCTTGGCAATGCAAATGTGTTCCTGTTTTCATGTCGCACATCATGTAAACACAGGTACTCGTTTTCAAGTTTGTGTGTGTGTGTGTATTTATGTCTTGTAGGCACATACGTGCAAAAGTTCATGCAGAATAAATGACACACTCAACTTACAGTGACACTGCAGGAAGAAGTTTCCTTGTAGAGTGAGACTGTAGAAAACAAATCACTATGTCAGCTTATATCTACTCCTGATCCACCTAGGCAGTGAGCGGAGTTTAAAGTGGCTTTAATTGATGTTTTATTTTAACAAAGTATCAATGACGGTGTGAATACATTGTCAATAATTGCACTCTTAACAATGAACTGGAGCATTACAAAGAATTCTAACACATTTTTTGTATCTGTCTGATCTTTGCCCTGTACTATTTTTTGTTTGTTGTCGTCCTCTAATATTCATTTTTTCCACTTGATGATAAAAGGTGACTCCACTTGACTCAGTATGAACTTCTCTTTTATATTTTTATTTGGAAAAAGCTCTAGATTGTACCTGGTTCCTGCTCACATTTTTGGGATCATATTTCCAAGTGAGCTGATGTAAGAGGGGAAGTTCAAAAACCCCCACTGGACCGTGAGAACTGTCACTTTTGCCCTTTGACACTATTTGTAGTGGAAATTACGTTATAGTCTGCACATTTGTAACTTTATGATATGTGAGTTCCCATATCAGAGTACATTGATAAGACACCCCTAAAACAAACACAGATGTACCCCTTCTAGGTACCAGGTCTGTCTTCTGCCAATGTGGACAAACATATGTAAACATCACACTGTGCCTACCTGACTGGCAGAATGTGTTTATGTATATGGTTAGGTATAAAACACCTGGATTGACACATAGGAAGCAGCAGACTTCTGATCCATAAGAAAGATCTCTGTTCCTATTTAGCTGAGTAGCTGAGTAGCTGTAACTTTGTCTGTTGAACAAAATTTGATTCAGAACCTGTTTGATTAACTTGAATTGTAATAAATGACTTATCTTTTATCTTTGCAAAGTGTGGAAGATCAGAAATAATCATATGTCAGACACGTTTTCCTATGACACTAATTTAAATTAGCCAACATCATTGGGTAAGTGAGAATGACTACAAACCAACAGCAGCATCTGGAATTTGGTCTGGTAGCTGGAGAGTTGCCAGATCACTTCCTGAGCACTGCCGAGGTGCCCTCGAGCAAGGCACCAAACCCCCAACTGCTCTGGCGCTCTTTCATATGCAGCCCTCTCACTCTGACATCTCTCCATTAGTGTATGTCCATAGGATCCTGTTTGTGCATGTGTGTGTAGTTCAGCCTGTGTGTGAAGCATGTCTCAATAACAGAGTGTAAAAAGTCATTTCCCCTTGTGGGATTAATAAAGGCTATCTTCTCTTCTCTTTTCTTCTTCTCCAGACAGGCAGCAGCACAGTAAATATAGTATCCAACATGAACTGAGGAGAGTTTTTGAGACCAACGAGTTAGCAGGAAGGGAGTAAAGGGGGTTCATTAGGTCGTCACAAACATTACTCTAATGAATGAGAACTTGCTAACAAGTTTGCCATAAAAGGGTGACAATCTGGCGTAGTTTGTCCACAGCTTGCACCCAAGAACAATCAGATAGTGCTTGTTTGATGAGGACTTTTAATCCATGGATGAAAGCTTTACATCATTCTGACTTGATATTTCTTAAGAGTTAATAGGACCGGTTTCAAGAGCTTCTTGTAAGACCGTTATCTTCTTTATCCTTCTCTATGAGCAAGACAGAAAACGAAAAGAGACATCATTTCACCCAGCAGAAGAGCAAACACTGTTTGTCCGTCTGTCTGCCTCTCATTCTTGCCAGCCCAGCTGCTGATCTGCCTGCCTGAGTGGCTGCAGCTCTCCATTATCATGTCTGATGGAGGTGATGTGCACACAAGTCAATAGCTCATCCTGAAACGTTGGCAAATGTGATGGGAGTTACTGTGTGTGTGTGTGTGTGTGTGTGTGTGTGTGTGTGTGTGTGTGTGTGTGTGTGTGTGTGTGTGTGATAATGTGTGCCAAAACTCCACATCTGCCAGACTGTCTGGACGTGTAAAGAGGTTCCTGCTGAGAGGAATCTGCTATGACAAGATGTATTTTGTATGTTTAGATGCTAACATGCCTGTTCCCATATGACTCTATGCAGACACACACACACACAGTTTTTCTAATTGCATGTGCTTATTCATTTCTAGAAGGTGCTAAATGATTCCTGAGAAAATTCTGTTTTTTGCATGCCTCTGTATAGATTTGCACGTGAATATAACCAAGCCCATCTGTTGTTGTGTGTGCTGATATGGCAACTGCATCTGCGGGGAGCTGACTTGCACATTAGGAAGAACACACACACACCTAGAGGAACACATTCTGGATATAGCTAACAGCTCATTTGACACTGTAATTACAGCCAGTGATCATGGATCTGCTCATCCTCCCGCTTCCTCAGGGCGTCAACTGACCTCCAACAATATCACAGAGAGACAGAGATGGAGGGATGGAGGAGACGGCGGGAGGGCGGGGGGTAAGGGGAAAGGGCACATGGAGAAATAATAGGTTGCAAGCAAATATGGGATAAAGTGAATGAGGAGTGATATAGAGATTGGCAGGGTACATGTTTATGGGCCTGGGGATGTGTTTGTCTCAGATTGATTCATTCATGAGTCCATCCACGAGCATGTGTGTGTGTGTGTGTGTGTGTGTGTGTGTGTGTGTGTGTGTGTGTGTGTGTGTGTGTGTGTGTGTGTGTGTGTGTGTGTGTTTGTGTGTGATTTGTCCAGGCAGTTCACCTTCCACCACAGTATCCAGGTCTGACCTTACCTGCTGCTTCACTGTTGTATCATTAGGATGAGTTATGCACTATTATTGCTCTGCTGCTATCTGTGGCTGCAGGTTGCAAATACAACACACACACACACACACACACACACACACACACACACACACACACACATAAAATCAAAGTACACACAGACACACACAAAATCATTGTAACCTGTATGAAAACAGCATGCATAAGTGATGTGCAGCAGGCTGTGAGGTGAAATAGGAAAGCAGAGAATGATGTGGTGAGGAGGGAAGAGGACAAGGAAAGAGTTGAAGATTGTCTAATGCATGCAGCGTTGTGCTGAAATCTTTTTAGTTGCTTTTCGTTATCATGCAGGGTAGAAAACATCATTTAAACTTCATTATATCTTAATTATGAGCAACAACGATGCAGCTATTTATTTCTGCAAATAAAAAATAATACCAGAATACTTTGAGACAGTGGTAACAATCAAACAGAGCTGCTTTAACCGTTCCACTCTTATTCTCTTCTGCAATCAAATTTAACTCCTATTGTCATACCAATACGCTAAGGACTACGTTACTATAGGAACAGTGACTTCATGCGTACAGTATTGTTGTGCAAATAAATATTGACAACCGATTCCTTGCAGTATTCCCAGCTTATTATGTGTCTGACAGTTTACAGAGTGTTGTTTATCTGTGCAGCTCCAGCAGCACACTCGCACAGGACAATGCACTTTTGATAAAGGCTTGGCCTAATTTATGGAAACCAAAATGCAAAATGTGTTGTTTTAGTCCAAACAGCAAACCATCATTTGAGTGTACTGAAACATCATCTATGCAGCGTTCCAATTTATTTAACATTCTAGCTAAAATCACTAATCTCACATTTAACCAGGCTGTTCAAAGCTGCTCTTTACCTTAAAGATACTTCCTCTCTGGTGCATATTTTTAGGGACTGTTGGCAAAAAAAAAATTTGGTTGAGGATGTGTATGTGGATTTGTGTGTGTATGTGTGTGTGTGTGCATGTGTGTGTCGGCAAAAGCCTGTTACACATGGGCCCACTGGGACCACCCAAGCAGATGCTGCATTTACAAAATTATGCATTTAGGGCAGAGAAATAGGTCTGAAGCAGGGAGTTTATGAGAGTTACAGAATGAGACCAAAGAGGACTGAAGCCATCAGTGAGACGCCCTGGTGTCATCTCTGCGATGTGTTTCTATAACAGACTCTGCCCTGTATTAACATTCCATGCACTTGTGCAGATGGTTTCACACTAGGGACCCGGGGCCCGGATCCGAGTATGCTTGACTCCAAAGTTTGTTTGATCAGTGTGAACGCAAACGTGCCGTTATCGTACCGTGCTCGGTTACTGTGCGCTAGTCCTCTTGAATTCATGTTTCCTCGATTGCGGTCTGCAGGAGCTGTAACGCAATTGTGCTCAAACAAGGAAACAAACTGCAATATGATGGTCTCAACAGCTCCTTTTGCTAAAACAAAAATGCCATATCCGCACAGCACTGGCCCGTTCGTCCTCTGAGCTGCATGGTGCATGTGGACGTAGGAAGAGGGTCGCTGTTGGCGTCTCAGATATAACAAAAACATCCTCAGTTAGCAGGATGGACTCAATCGACTAGTGGTTGCCATGGTTGCCTCTTTTCTTCATGATTCTTGGCAGATTTGCAAACCAACTATGTGCATACGGCCACGTGCTGTATAGGACTGTGTACATACACAAGTGCACTTGAGCACGGAAAGATGTTACTACTGTAATTTGAACGCAGACCAGCGGGGGAGAGGGGAGGGGGTCATGCTCGGGGCACAGTGCAAAAACAATAATGCCTTATGAGAAATCGCCCTTAACCATCTCTACGCCTCTTTCAGTAATCATTAAAGATTCTGAGAGCAGCATGGACACTAATCATTCAATCCTGCCTGTCATCTACCTATCAAAGATAATCATCTTCTCTTTCTCTCTTCCCCTGACCTCTGACCTCAAAATCAAGAGATTTTTGAAATCCCTAATATAATTTTTACTTGCTTACATGAACTTCGACCAGCAGCCCTGGAAGTTCTTCACCCATTAGTCCAGTTCTGGATGAGATTTTGTTTGTCTGTTTGCTACATTCTTGAGGCTTCCAAAATGCAGCAGCTCCTATTTTTCCCCAACATGCCTTTTACGAAAAAATGCTCACTGTGCTTTTAAGGCTGTGTGTGTGTGTGTGTGTGTGTGTGTGTGTGTGTGTGTGTGTGTGTGTGTGTGTGTGTGTGTGTGTGTGTGTGTATGTGTGTTTTCCTCAGTGGCAGGTGTTGGTTTCAGCAGAGTGTCTGTGAGTGTCGTCCTGTGGGGACAACCTCTTAAAGCGAATGTGTGTGTGTGTGTGTGTGTGTGTGTGTGTGTGTGTGTGTGTGTGTGTGTTTGTGTGCGTGTGCGTGTGTGTTTGTGTTGATGTGTGTGTGCGTGTGTTTGTGTGTGTGCATTGGTGTGTGTGTGTGAGTGTCCTTAAAAGCCATTTCAGTTCACAATCTCCAGTGAGTAACATGAGAGGTATAGCAGGCTCTTTTATTTTAACGTTTTCTTTTTCATTTTTTTCATCCGAAAACATTAATGCAGACTGGAATGTCTTTTTGATTGCAACACAATGTCAAACCTTATCTGTAGAACACCAGACAAGCATGTTCAAAACACTGCTGTCCCCAATATAAATAGCGGCAATAGGAAAAAAATATCAACGTTTTTCAGACTGTGTTGGACTTTTTATCATAAAGGCTGTCACATTTGCTGAAGTACAAAACAATAGAAGCTAAACACGTGTAACAGGTCAGTAGCTTTTTTTATTAAACTTTTAATCTACTGTTTTTATCGGTGGCTTTGACTGCCTTTAATACACTTTTTAAAAAGGCATTTAAGTTAAATCCCAGATGAGCAGATGATGATGATTGAGTCAGTGCAGCTTACAGTAGAGAGTCCAATTATTTATTTCACTTCAAAGTTTTGTTGTTAATGATTTGGTCATAGATGTATAAAAAACTTCTAGTCACAATAGAGCCCTTGCTTTAGATGCTTCTTAGCTATTTCCTTTACGTTCTGATGTACTATAACCTACTCCAGTACCACAGTTGCTCATCCCTTTTGGCTTTGGCAAAACAATTATTGCTGACATAAATCCATACGGAGTGTGCCTCAAACACACCATTTAAAATTGTGGATAAGAACCATGGACTGTAAATATTAATGGACGAAGCCTGAGTGACGTCAGCCATCTGTTACTGCAGGGGGCTCTACAGGCTCATCAGCAGCTACCAGCCGCCATGCTGGAAATGCTGTCTCAGCCTAACTTTCAGTCAGCCTAACCACAGGCTGAAGGCTGGAGCTGAGGCGGGTTTTAAGCCTCCTGGCGAACCGTTACATCGCACCCACCTGTCAATCATGTCAGCTACATCGCTTAACTGTGGAAAACCTGTATCGTTTATAAAATCAAACGATAAAACCCGCTTGATAAAACCGTTTAAAAACAGAGAGATTTATATATATATATGTTAGGTAAAGTGGTCTTATACTCCAGCTTTAAATTAAACAGAAACAAATGAAATCCTTATATTTGAGAAGCTGCAAAAAGAGAATGTTCTAAAGTTTGGCAAAAACATGTCTACAAACATAATTTAATGTTTAGTTTTTAAAACTCCATCTCTACATACGGCACACATACTGTACATATTAGGAATGTGACACAAAACATTACCGATGAAGAAAAACATAGAAAGTGGTAGTCAAGTGCAGGAGAGATAGTGCTGTCCCTCTGGAAACCACAGTGTTATAAAAAATAAGTAAGGAGTCACAAGAGAGAGGGAGAGGGTGCTATTACCGCTGGTCACTTTCAGCTGTCTGTCATGATATGAGGAAGGTGGTAGATGGTAGTTTTCTGAGAGCCTCTGACCGAAGAGGTTTCTTATGGTCCAATTGAGACTCCTACTGAATCACCTCATTCCTGAATACTTGTTCAATTCAAGTCAATTCTTTGGTTTAAAACTGATTCTATTTTAACTGTTGTTCTTGCTGCTGCAGAACAACCTCTATATTTGTCAACAAAGGCTTATTGCACTGGACGGATTTCCACTTCGCTCATCTAGCACTTAAATAATCCCAGCCAAGAGGCTACAAGAGTCAATAGGCCTGGATTGAAATTGAATTAAAGAAGCCATTTCTTCCCCCTGGATTATTTTCTCCTCTGCGTTCCCCCATGCCTGACGCTATCCTCTCTCAGGGAGCGCACAGTGGAGGCCATTTACATTTTGCTTTAATATATTTCCTATACTCCAAAGCTCCCTGCTTTGCATTTGTTTATTTAGTTCAAAGTGTTTTTTCTCTTATTGCCCAAGAACCTTGCTCAAAATTGAAGTGTAGTCAAAATGTGATGGATAAATATGAAAGGCTTGGGCTGTGTATTCTATGGAGAGAGGGACTTTGATGTTATTTTTGCAGTGTTAAGCCAGCTTATAGTGTAGACCTCGCCTTTAGGTGAGGGACGTTTTCTCTTTTATTGTCTGAAGCTGTTGGACTTGTGGGTGATAGAAAAGGCTCAGACAACATAACTGCATTTACCACCTGGATGTGCACTGTCAGCAGACAGACTCTGCAGTCGTGTGTTGTTTCTGTATTTGTATGTGTGTGTGTGTGTGTGTGTGTGTGTGTGTGTGTGTGTGTGTCTTTGTTTGTGTGACCTGGGGATGTTTTAGGGAGGGGGGCTGTGTGCTGTGTGTCATGTGTTGACGATGGATTAGTAGTGACATCAGGATCGTACCTTGCGGTCCACTGAGTTCTCCAGGTTAGCACAGCGAACGCAGGCGGAGACAGAGCAAAAAAAAAAAAAAAAACCATGAGGGGGCGGGGGCACACACGTGTTGGAGCAGTGGCAGGCAAAAGCTCGATTTGAAAGATGTGAATGTCAGGTCTGTGATGTGCACTCTGCTCGAGTCGTAGAATACAGTTAACTAGTCAACGAGTGATAAGAGGCTGCAGAATGGAGTGGGAGAGAGCCAAATGCCTGCCACTCCTCATTTTCTCTCCTTTTTCTTTCAACCTCCCTTCCAATTTCCCCTGACACCCCCCCTCCCCCCCCCCCCACACACACACACACACACACACACACACACACACACACACACACACACACACAAAGCTTGATAAATTGGAGGCTTAATTTAGAGCCACAGGCTTTCTCCACAGGTCGCATGGAGTGAATTTATCCACAAAAGCCAAACTTTGGATATCATTAATGAAACACACATGAAACACACACTCATGGACACACATACACATTCACATGCTCCTTGCAGGATCAGGGAGGCCTAATCAAGCTGAAATCTCCCGAGGTTGCAATTAGGTCCAGAGAGGCTCAGTCGTAACTCTGGCTACAAAACAAACCATTAAGACTCAAGAATACACAGATTTCCTCTGACAAATCTAACTATTATTGTGTTCCATCCATTCACATTCGTCTGCTGCTGTGTGCTCACTCAGCCACTCAGGACATTACGCTTATTAATACCACTGCAGAAATTACACACAGGTCACGTACACTATAGCTGCTTTGCATGGCTTATTTTCTTTCATACGGCAATACCGTCTTACTGGTTCAAGAAAAACTAGAAACATACTGTACTGTGTGTGATATCTGATGCAATTAAGACACAATATCAATGTTATTTTCAACACCTTGTTGATCTGGATAACTCATGTTAAGTGTTATTGTCTATCTTCAGCCACTGTGTGTACCTATATGTGTTTTAACCGTTTAGAAAAACGTTTTCCCTGATACATATTAGGACTTTTAATTTGAAATAACATCAGATAGAGCTTCATCAATCCCAAAGGACATTTTAGTGCCAGGTTACTCCACCTTTAATAGTCAAAATAAGAGAAACCCAAATCAGCATCAATAATACATGAAACACTATAAACGCTAAGTGTGTAATAAAGTGTTCAAAGGGTGAGAGTAACGTTCAAAGAAGCCAGGCCTGCAATAGAATAAACACGAGTATGCTAAGTTAAGCCACAGAGCTAAATAAACAGTAATGGCATTACTGGCAGGAGTACTGACACTTCAGACAACCCCAAATGTATATAGAAATCAGTGTAAGGGCAAAAGAAAGCCGATCAAAAAGAGGATTAATAATAAAATATGACCAATAGAAAAAGCCTTCTTATCAATTAGAGGACAAAAGAAACCGAACCCTGTCTCCAATTCAAGCCTGCCTCAAACAAAAGCCCTTTCTCACCCTTTGCCTTGGACATCAATAATGGCTCGAATGAATAATATAAAGAAATACTCAACCCTAACTACTTGTTATTATCCAGTATCTGAGTCTTGTGCATTCTTTATATTAGTGGAGAAATTATATTTACATGGACTTGACAAATCTGGTTATACATGTCTGTCCATCCTTGTTTCTAATGATCTGTTTGTAGTTGTGTCTTAATTAAGTTGTGTACCAACACAGAACCTTTAAAAAAACTGTATAAGTTGTTTACATGTCACAGGATTCCTTTTTCTATCAGAAAACTTCCAGCAGCATTTACATGTTTTCAACCAGGGTAAGAGCTTTTATAGATTTCTGAAAGTAGGTGATGATGTTAACGTGCAACACAACACCCTGATCATAACCTAAAAACTAGTGTGTGTAAATGCACTTGGTGTTTAATATATTTGATGATGAACTTAAGTATTGGACATTGACCTGAGTTAAATGCTATCTATGCCAACCAATGTATGTGTGGTAAGTTCACCCACAACCTCAGATTTCATAGTTGTGGGTCGGCTAAAAGTCACAGGATTATCAAAAACATTGGATGCTACGTCTGGGGACCGTGAATGTCTGCAAAAAGACTTGGAACAAACATCCAACATAGCCTATATGTTTTGATCCAAACCAAAGTGGTGGGCCGCCTAACTGAGCAACTGGCAGTGCCATGCATAGATCTAAGCTCAAAACAAATCAGCATAAACCAAAAAACAAAGTCACAATCAAAAGTTTTTCTCCTTGGCTCAGGCTAGCCAGGATTTCATTCATTTTTTTATCCTGAACATATTTGAAATATCAACTTCTCTTCAACAAGGAGAAAGAAATAATGTGTAAGTTAGGAGAAGCACATTTTAGTACATCAAAAGGAACGCTTTAAGTCATTCTATATTCTTATTTCACAGCCAAAGTACTTCATATAACAACCAACCAGTGTGTCCCCCAAATCATTCATAGACTCATGATAATAAACTAATAGTGTACCTCCAGGGCCTTCCCTCATCGTAGTACAGTTTGCTTTTGTTCTTCCCTTGTGTCCCTGTCCTTGACTCAGTGTCCTTTTCTTTCGTCTTTATTGCCTGTTCAGATCAGATCAGAACATCAGTCAGTATTGTCAGTTTTCTTTTGACCTGTGACTGTGAATATCTCAGCAAGCTACTTTAAGAATACTGAGGACCTGAGCAGTGGTACAACTCCACATGTGCCTGAAAAAGTCATCTTTGGAAAATTCTCAGACTAGTCAATACCTATTTCTGCAATTCTTACATATGTACTGACAAAATGATACTAAACAATGTAGAAAACAGTACAGTGCTGGGGATATTTGGTTGGTTTAGTTGTTGTCCAGCTCATGTTCAAACTGAGTTTTTTTTTAGATTTTTAGAATTAAAGGAAAACTAGACATGAAGTTATAGGGACTGAATGACTGCACAGTCAAATTACAACCTGCATCATTTTATCTGGTGTCACAGAGACTTCATAAAGAAATAATAAATAATACACATTGTAAGTCTGCTAGTGTTGTATTATAAGTTCAAATAGGTACAGTCGCAATGAAATAGCAGAGAGATTTAGGGTGGCTGTGGCTCAGTTGGTAAAGTCAGTTTTCTCTCAGCCGGAAGCTTGGGGGTTCAATCCCCAGCTCCTGCGGCAACATGTCTGATGTTTGCTTGGGCAAGACACTTAACCCCAAAGAGCTCCCGTTGCTTCGTCGGCAGCATAGGCATGTGTGTGAGTAGTCAGAATACTCGAAAAGCGCTATACAAGTTGAAGTCCATTTACTATTTACAATAAATGAGGGTTTAAGGGCAATGCTGTCTGATATCTGTCTTTAATTGTAATGTTTTTTGTTGTTATATTTCTCTGACAGTTTTTTGCAGAAGAAGATTTTTTTAAATGATTAAAAAATAAATCAACAATACTATTATAACAGGAGGTTAGGGCAGTCAACTCTCTTCATAAAACAATGATTGCTAAAGCATTTGGAGTGGGCCAATCGAGCTCAACACACTGATGTTTCCGCCGCTCTCTGTCAGGCTGTCTGATTGATAAGGGAAGACCCTGACAAGCCGGTACAGATACACAGCTCATTTTTACAAATCATTCAGGTCTGCTTACAGATAACAACGAGCAGTATTTATCTACCTTCTGTCTGTTTTTGCTTTCCAACACCAAACACTGAGTCTACTTTTGTAGTGGTTTTCAGACTGGTTGTTTATTTCATCAAAGTTCAGTTGACAGCTTTTTAACAGAATCAAACAGGTGAGTCGTCACAATTTATCTTATGTGTGCAACTTTATACCCAATTACATTAAACTCTCAAGTTTGTGCTATGGCACAGATTAAAATCATTTCTTAATATTTATTTAAATATACTATTTTTTTTCCCTTAGAAGGTGTTTTGTAATGACACAATACTTCTTTAAAAGTTGCATTCCGGTTAATTGCTGCAGATACTGATAGTGAGAGTACAGGCATTTAACTCTCCAAATTGTGGATATCTCAGGGAATGGAAACTCCTTGAATATTAATGCATTTCCACTACATTTTCTCCCTGACCGTAGGGATCTCAATATGCCCATGAGATGTCTGTCCGGTTTTAGCTATGATGCACACAAACACACGCCTACTCGCATACACACACAACTACAGACTGGAAATATATAGCGGGGAAGCTGATCAGCCGGCTGGAGAGGGAAGGACATTCCAATGGGACTAATTAAAGGGATGGAACAGACTGCAGAACCCATTGGAGACCACCACCCGTTCTTCAACTCCATCTCTCGCTATTTCTTTCCTTTCTGCTGCTCCGTGCTGAGTTAATGAAAGCTACAGCATGCAAGGTTAGAGGACACAATGTTGCGTTCCTTCCTGTAGTCATAATGGTGGGTATAATCAAAAGAGTGTTGGCTTTGCTATCTGACATTCACAATACCTAGCAGGGCAGTTTCCATCACATATGGATAGCAAAAGCATGCACACACATGTAAAGAAGTGTAAACACAAACAGTTGGCATACGCAAAAGAAAACCTGAGCATTTTTAGAATTCTTTACAAGAAAAAGTGGAGTTTGTGTGTGAGTGAGTTCACATGAGTCACTGAGTTTGATACTGATGGAGAGGTGAGCTGTTTAGAAGCTATTGATCAGAACCCTGTGTTCCTGTGCAATCAGACATGCACACACAACCACAAACACACTCAAAGGCACACAGACACCCACACAGCTTCCTGCCCCGTCCTCCTTTCTCACATTCTCTCTCTCTCTCTCTCTCTCTTTCCCCGCTCCTTTCAAATCCATTTCTATATCACACACCCACTCGCTCTGCGGCAGACAGACCAAACAACGAGGAAAAATGAAGTGGCACTGCATCATCCCAAACACTGCTGTGTGTCTAAATGAGCCAGGGAGGACGCGAACGAAGTCTCTGCTTTGTTTGCTAATTATTTGCTATGAGCAGAGCAAAGGAGCGGACACGAAGAAAAGGGGGCAAGTGGGCGGGAGGAATATGCAGGGGAAGAGGAGAGATGAATGGTAGAAAAGATGTAAAGCGACAATAACATATATGTATATATATATATATATATATATATATATATATATATATAAAATTCCATATATGTGTGTGTGTGTGTGTTTGATGCCCTCTAACCAGAGAAAGCCTTGGCTCAGCCTGTCTGGCTTTGCGGCTTCTCCCAGCTCTAGAAATGCCTGGCTGCATGGCCAGATGACTCACACAGCCAGCTAAGAAGTCAAGCCAGGGCTTAACACACACGCACTTCCTCATGGCAAAGCTCTTACACACATCCCCTCGCACGCACACAAACACACACACACACACACACACAGCTATATGCCCAAATGCATGTTCACAAATAACACACCAGCACACACTCAGTCAGACCCGATCAGGTGTGTGTATAATCTCATCGGCACTGAGCTAATCTGCACAGACTCTCAAGCAAACCTGGAAAGTTTGGTTTGTTTTACTTACATCATCAGATCGCTCCTCAAAAGTGTTGAACAACTTTTTCTTCAAAAGTCGTTGCTAGAAAAGTTCATCAGACCACATGAGAACTACTAGTATCCACACACTGGTGAGTGGAATGCATAAACTGTATGAATATTGGATTTAGGCTATAGTCACCCATTGGTGTCTGGAATTATATGAAACCTCAACTTCAGCAATTGGCCACCCCCATGTTGGTTTTCTGGAGCCAGAAGTGATTCTTTTTGGAAGAGAGGTTGGTACAGGAAAAAAGATAAAGGGCTGAAAAACACCAACGTAACAAAGCTAAACCACAGGTAGCTAATTCAGTAGCACTTAGTATTTATGTGGCTCACAATTTGGGCGCAGAGTCCAGAGAAGGTGGATTATGTTGCTTGATTATACATACTAGGTAGGATTTGGGTGTAAGATGAATGGAACAAATCAAAATGTCCGATCCTGTTACCTTTAAGAGCCAGCTACGCCTGTAGAGTGTGTTGCTAGTAACCAGAAAGTAACTCATTTCAAATACTCAAATTACTTTAATTAAGTCCTTTTGTTCAGTATGGGTATATTTTCAAGTCTGTACTTTTACTTGTACTTAAGTACTCATTACATGATGTCATCTACTTTGTTACTTTTGATTAAAATTGAGTACAGAGTCAAATTTGTATTGAAGGTGTGTACGATTTACAGGGATTTATTGGCAAAGATGGAATATAGTACTTTTGAGCATGTTTTTATTGAATTGAATTGAAAGATGCAGACACATGTTTGCAATCTTAAAGCTCACCGCTAGATGACACTAACTCCTACACACTGGTACTTAAATAATCAAACCATTCATCTGCTTTTTTGTAGCTAATACGGCTATTTGATTGTAATTGGGCCAATGAACCACTTGGTTAGGTTTAGGATCAGACCATGTTTAGCGTGGCAATAACTTTGTTATGTAATGTACGTCATGTGACGTCACTGAAGCGACTCACAACATCGCATGTGTGTTACAACTGTGAATAACATTTTGGTTTCATTGTACATGAACCTCAGTCTTCTGGATGAAAGTCCATCCATCCACTTCCACTTCCACTTCCACTTCCACTTCCTCCGTCTGTGGACTTTCTCATTGTTTATACTACGTCAACAGCCTGGGGCATCTCATACAGCCACAATGACTTTACATTGAAGTCACTTGAAAAGGCCGGTGCGTCACTTTCAGACATGAGCGGGTAGCGTCCGTGTGAGTCGCAGAAGGGTGATGACACATCGTTTCTATGTGATGAGAATGAGATGGGCTGTTTTTTTAGAGGTGACCGTGAACACTGAACATAAGAGTACAGGAGGTGGAAGAAATTTAGATGTGAATGTCTGCCATTTACACAATGATGAAGGATTAACAGTTAAAAAGTGACTAACACTCTGAGAGGTTTTTGAGAAGTTGGTACTTCTTAAATAGTTTGTTGTACCGGTACAGTGCTTGTACTTAAGTACAGATTTTCACCTCTGCTATTTACACAGTAGATTTCAGTTTTTATTCTGAGATAGACCGAACTACAGCTGACTCATTTAATTTGATGTTTTCTATGTTTAGTCACATACAACTGGTTAATTATGTTGCCAGTCTGAGTGTTTATTGAAAGGACCGTTCTTTGCCTCCTCCTGAAAAAATTAGTAACAGAGCCCCCCAAACAGAGAGAGAATACAAGTTAACATCCCGTTTACACCAGTTTGGGTAAAAGCTCCCTCTGTCAAGATATTTAAAGAGAATCTACTCATGAATTTCCAGAGTGTGCAGTAGTTAAGAGACGTTTGATTTTTGAAGGAAATATCCAGCACCCGACACCTCAGATACATCCACAACCTGTTTAATTTTCATGTTAACATGACTTCTTTGAGCTAAAACAGCTTCTTAAGTGTTCCTCATGTTGTATCTTAGTCCCGTGAGTTTGGTTTTGCTTTGTTTATCTCCTGCAGTCATTTATTCACGTATCTATTCATGTTACAAGCTGGAAAAAAGGGGGGAAAAAAGCTAGTTTGTCTGCTGTGGAAGTTTCCGTCCTGCTGAGTGCTCAGAATATAAAGTGCTTTAATCATATGCATCCCTGCTCACCACTTCAGTGTAAACACCTGCCTGCATTTGGACAGAGAGAAAGACACACACACACACACACACACACACACACACACACACACACACACACACACACACACACACACACACACACACACACACACACACACACACACACACACACACACACACACACACACACACACACACACACACACACACACACACACACACACACACACACACACACACACACACACACACACACACACACACACACACACACACACACACACACACACACACACACACACACACACACACACACACACAAACACAAACACACAACAAGAGATTTGTTCCTGTGTGTGTTTACTCACCGTTGCTGTCATCCCATCCAGATAATACAATTAAAAAGAATTGATATATAAAAAACTTTATTGCTAATAAAAAACATGACCTGTGGTTGTTTTGATTTTTTGAGGAATTATTTGTTTTGATGTAGTTTTTTCATTAACAATTCATTGTCATTATGATTAGTATGGGTTATTGTCTTGGTCAGACCTGAGCAGGCTGTAAACACTTTGAACTGCTTCAGTTGGATTATTGTAACGGATGCCATCTATTTCTCATCAAGTTTATACACTTTTACAGTAGGTTCAGCACTGAACAGTGAACATGTAGAACATGAATCATCTGTTTGTTTTACTTTTTTTTTTTTTTTACTTTTGAGCTGTCAGGTTACAGAATTGAACAGAAAGCTTGTCAGTCTGAAAGCAACCCTCTGTCATCCCTTAGTTTCTCTCTCGCTGTCACTCAACATCTCCCTTACTCTGAATGAGCTGAATGAGAGCAAAGCGGTGCTGGAGATTGGTGTAAATGCTTTTGTTTAAGCTTGTACATGTATATCAGTGCATGAGTGCTTTTAGAATAATGTATGGCAATGATTGCAAGGCTCTTAAGCTAAGGCTAATATGCAATTACAGTTCATGCTAACATGGTAATTAAAGCAGGTATAATGTTCACTAATTCTCCATTTAGATTCAGCATGTATGAATGCTAAAATGTGCTTGTAAGTGCTGGGCACCAAGTACTGATGGGAATGCCATTTATGTTTCAGGTATTTAAAAAAAGAAAATTGATCTGATGATGGTTGCAATCTTTGTTGCAGCTGCTTTTACATGTCTGTAGGAAATCATATGGCAATCAACTAAATCGTTTTCAGAATTAGGACTGGGTATTGTCAAGAACCTCAAAATTCAATTTGACTTGATATTCTTTGGGTCACGATTAGATTCAATATAATTTAAATCAGATATTAATCAATATGCTTGGATATTGATTCAGTTATACAACGGAAATGACAGTATGGTGGAACCCACAGTGCCCCCACAGGAATGGAGCTTCATTACAATTTAAATAATTGATTTCAGGATTTTTGATATTTTAGACTATTTATTTCATTCTTGACCGAAGTGGTCAATCAACCAATTGAGACACCAAAAATGAAGCTGTAGAACCAAATGACTTACATGATTAAAAGGTGAAGAAATATGAAAATACAAGCTACAGGAAAGAGCAGAACGTATAACCAAACATTTGTTGTTACAAAAAAACAAGGGAGGTGACGAAAATGAGAAACATCTCCAAGCAAAAAAAAGTATCTGACAATGATGAAATCACCTTTGGATAAAACGTGATGGCATGATAGGTGGTGATGGCTTGTAAATGTTAGGATCTGCCTTTGGCTTTCATGTCCTAAAGTTCCTGAACCAAATACCCTTCATGTGAATTTACCAGAGTCTCATTTTTACATTCCTTTCTCCCTCTATCTCCCCTTCTGTTTAAAGATGTTTATTTTGTTACAACCACAATAACTAAAAAATTGGGACGCTGTATAAAATGTAAATAAAACAATGTTATGATTTACAAAGCACTGAAACTCTGTATTTAATAGCACAAAGGAAACATGTCAGTGTTGAAACTGAAAAATGTCATTGTTTTTTTTTTTTTTAATTATAAGCCCATTATGAAACTGATGTTGTGAACACGTTTTAAAAAGAGGGAAAGATGGTGGCAACAAAGGCTGGAAAAGTTGTGAAATTATTTTAAAAAACCCAGAATTGGAACATCTCAGAAATGAGTATTGTTAATGTCAACCTGTTTCACCACTCTGTGAAAGACTATGCTGGCAAACAATGCAAAATGCAAGAGATAATGTACAGTAAGTGGGCATGGTAACCTTCCAAGGCAAGGAACATTTCTGAAGGTGGCAATAACCACCACATATACAGGTTTTGGAGCAACATATGCTTCCAAATGGACAACTTATTTTTCAGGAAGGGCTTTGTGTATTTCAGCGAGACGATGCCAAACCACATTTTGGTCGTATAACAACAGCATGGCTCCGTAGTAAAAGTGTCTGGGTGACAAAATGGCCTTCCCGGAGTCCAAACCTGTCACCCATTGAAACTGTTTGGAGCATTAAGAAGCCTAAATGAGACATGGGAGACCTTGAACTGTTGAACAGCTCTAATGCTACATCGAGCAAGAATGGTAAAACATTCCATTTACAGAATTACAGAAACCGGTCTCCTCAGTTTCCAAAAGGCTTAGAAAGTGTTGTCAAAAGATAAAATGATGTAACAGAGAGGTAAACATGATTCTGTCACAGCCTTTGGGAAACTTGTTGCTGGAATGGGCATATCATTATCATTTTCATTTCTGGCAAAACATGTGCAGTTGGGTGTGGGCGAGAATGTGATTTGTCTTCTTGTTCCAGACTAATAGTCTACAGCCATTCCAGTGGATCTCTGGGGCCGTGTTAAGTTTACAAATAAACTTAACACCCAAAGCCCAAAAAAATGGAAATGTATGGTTGTAAGGAAAATTCAGGGGATGACTTAAGTTATTAGAAAAGATTAGGTTCATTATCTTGGAGCCACGAATGTACCAATGCACAAAGGAGATATTGAGATTTTTCAGTGGATAAGTAAAAACTTTGATCTGCTGATGTTGCTAGAAATGGCAACAAATAACACAAAGTCATTTGAATTTATCTTTTGAGCACGATGAATTCTCGTGAAAAAAGTATTATATCATTCCATCAGTAGTTTTTGAAGTATATCTGTCTAGAGAGACAGAAACATTTTCCTCCCAGAGCCCAGCTGCTTGCAACATTTAAAGCATCATTAGTAACATGGTTGAATAAAGTCATGCACCACACATTATACTCTAATTATGTATTGTATTAGTGTATTGTTTGTGTGTATTCTCTAATGGAGCTTGTGTATTTGTTGTCTCTTACAGAATGCGGGAACGGGGTCCTTGCATTTGTGGAGTAGGCGTGTGGAGTCTACTGCTGTCTCTCTGCCTGGCCTCCCTCACACACGCACACAGGAGCCACACAGGTAAGAATATATGTGTGCCTTTCTGTCATTTTGTGTGTGAGTGCACAGTATATATTCCTGTCACTGGGTCAGTGTCTGTGTACAGCATTTATGGTATTCGATTTATTGTGGATTACCACTGCTGGCAGCCTTTGCAGCCAATTTCTTTCCACATGTTGTAAAGTTGCAGTGAATAGGCCCTGTGCCACCCGAGGGAATCTAGAGGTCGGATTCACTACGAAATACGAGACCACAGAGACTGGATGCCAGGAAGAACAACCGAAAAAAAGTTCTTTAATAAAAGAAAGGGGAATAGGAGTAATCCAACAAGAAAGGTCTTCTCAGTTTAGGGGCTTTCATGTCTTTGCAGTTCTATCAGAGTGGGGCAAATCTCCAAAATGCCTGCAGGTTACAGCGCAGACAGAGCGAAGTGAGCCTTGTGGATTAGAAATCCCTGGTTGTGTGGTCCTCCTCCCATGTGGGCCAAGTGGCTGAGTCACTAGCCCATGGGCCCAGGAGCCCAGGAGCCCAGGGGCCCAGGAGCCCAGGAGCCCAGGGGCCCAGGGGCCCAGGGGCCCTCTATCACTACTTCCCATTTCTTTTCTCAGTGTGAAGGTTGGGTATCCTTGCCTCTGCGGATCATTGTGTGCGACCCTGAAAATGACCTTCCTCTGGGAAAAGGGCTGTAAGAGAGCACCTGCTACCTGTATGTAAATAAGAGCTTTTTATGTCCCTGAGGCCATGCTGATCACGTATTCACATTCATGCTGGAAAAAATGAATACCAATATCTAGCTGCATTCTTGTGAAGCTTTGAATGTTTAGATTCTGTTGAAACTGCGAGAAGGGACACTGTGATTAATTAATTGGCTGCATTTTTCAAAAATCTTTTTCATTACAACATGGCTTGCTATGAAACATTTTGACCATGTGAGATCAAATTCATGAAACTTACTTTCAGTTAAGTTATAGCTCCACCTGAACAGTCGAATGAATTCCAATCCACCAGTTCTGCCATAAAGTCTTCTTCATAATGACACTGTCAGGTTGGTGTTTAATTAACTGTATGTTTAAGAACTGAGGTGTTTTACAGAAACAATCCCCCTCAATATAATGTTCTAACATACAGGGCCTTTAACCATTACCTCATCAATAATCAAATAAAAAACAGCTATATATACCAAGTGAAGATAGATTTGTGTAAAAACTTCATTCTTAATTCTTGATGTTGTTTCTCAATAAGAGAACTCTTTCTATTGAGAACTTTTGACTGTCTTTGGTTGTACATTTTAAGCTCTTCTAACCTGAGGATTGAGATATATTTCAGTTTAAATAATTATTTAAGGGATCAAAAACTACCCTGATATTCTGACATGGTCATTAAGCCAACTTTTCTTTTTTTTTTTGAAAGGCTGCTCTCTTCAAAAAAAAAAAAAAAGAGGCCAAAAAAAGACCAGACTTACATGATAGAAAACATCTCTTACAAAAAATATGTAAGTGACAAAGAAAAAACATCCTAAGGATAAAAACAAAATGTGATGATAGCGGAGTCTGTCTTTGGATTTAAGTAAATATGATAGATGGTGATGGCTTGAAAATGTTACACTCTGCCTTTGGCTTTCATGTCGTGATGAAGTGGCATGCACCAGCTGCCCTTCATCTGAACCTGCTGTCTTTGTTTGTTATTGTTGTAAGTGTGTAACGTCACTGATGCTGCTGCGGTTGCTGTATCGCACATCCACACATCTGCCACACACCAGTGTTCCATCACAGGATGACTGAAAGGAATTTGAAGGATGAGTGGAAATCTTTCATTTTTAATACAAAGGATCTTAGAAAGATTGTAGACTTTTCATTCTGTCAGAAATCACATCTGGAAGACAACAATGTTCGTTGTGAGTGAAAGTGTGTCCTTGCTGACTGTAACTCCCTACTGTATAACCAAAGCCCAAGTTACTGTGTGTGTGGGTGTGTGTGTGTGTGTGTGTGTGTGTGTGTGTGTGTGTGCTTATTCTTTTTGTGTGTCTTCTCAAGCTGCCAAACATGCTTGACAAGGCAAGGGCAAACGTTTTCATAAATGGAATGATGGCGAAAAGACGTGAATAGAGGAAGGAGATGCTTTCAAATTGTGCCGTATCAATGGGCTTTCAATGAAGTGCTGATGTCTGCAGCAAGCAATGGAAACACTGAAAACACCAGGTGAGAGGGAAGAACAACCAAGTCAAGAGATAGCATGAAGAGGTCGTGAAGTGAGGATTCTGTCGTTGTTGTTTATTATACTATCCTACAAAAACAGCAGCAGTTGTATTGGTGTTGATATTTTGGATGGACACGTTGTTATGAATGTGTGTGTGTGTGTGTGTGTGTGAGAGTGTGTGTGTGTGTGTGTGTGCGTGCGTGTGTGTGTGTGTGTGAGACTGTGTGGTTGTGTATCGTCTGCGTGCTCCCGTTAATGGGTGATTGATTGTGGAGTAAGTTGTAATCAGGGAATTACAGCCTCATCCAGTTGCAGGGTGTCTGAGTGGACGAAAAACAGACGAGTAATCAGATAATTACTGAATACAATCCCTTAGGTCATTTCAAGGTCGATGCTCTAACACATACAATACACACACACACACACACACACACACACACACACACACACATTTCCAGACACACATGTAAATTGAAGTACATTTTACGTGAACATTATTTGGCAAAGGGAGTGAAAGCCAGCTTACCATGAAAATGATTTCAGTGCATGATGGCGGCTGTATTTTAAAGCCTCCTTACCTTCTTTCCTTCATTTCACTGAACTATATTCTAAGCTGAGGTTACATCAAAAGTAGTGTTAAATTAAGGGTTGGGCTATATATCAAATGATTTCTTCTACAAAACTGTCAGAGGTAATGTGGAGGACTTCTTGCTGTAAGCTGTTTTGCACACATTTTTTCAAATATTCAAATAATATGGTGCACCTGCTGCACTTTAATGGATGTTGTAACCTCGGTTTTTCTAGCTTGCTCTGGCCATCTTGTATTTAAAATATCGGTCATATCAACAACAAGAATAAAGTGAAAAACACTTTTCTGAACTCAATTCATCCACGTTTGAATGAGTCACGCTGGGCTTTCAACTCCAAAATTAACCTATAAGTGGGAACATGAGACACTAAGAGCCAACTAACTGCTCAGGCTGTCAAGGGGAAACCGAAAATATATGATGGTTCAATCACATTTTATTTTCTGAACAGTTTGAGGGGGAAAAGGTTCAATCAAACATGATTTTCCTGCATGCTTGATTAAGAGTTTTTTGGCCCTGACACCAAGCCTTTATGTGTGTGTGTGCTTGTGTTTGAAAGTATGTGTGTATGTGTTCCCCTGCCACCAGCTTAAGAGGCATAAGCTGACAGGACAGCTGTGGTGACCTCAGGAGGATAGTTGAGGGGGCTGGGAAGTGGTGAAAGAAGTCTCAGCATGTGTGTTTGTTCTGTTTTGTGCGCGTGTCTGCCTGCCTTGCTTCTGCTCACCTTTTATTCTCTAGATTTGTATCTTTCAGGCCACAACAGGAACAAAGATGCCTCCGCCTTTGTCATCGGCGCTTCTCCATCTGTTCCACCATCCATCCTTCTGTCTTATTTTCTTATTCGCATACTTTGTTATACACATCACTTCACCGCTGTGTGAAAACTTTGGGCTTCATACCCTGACCACGGGGCTCTAACACTCTTTGAGGACTGCAGATCGCCTGCAATAAAGATATCTTGTTTGTAGACAAGGCCTTGGTTACATGTCTCAGTGGCTTTGCCAATAGTCTTGGAGAAACGGCTTGGCTTGGATTTTGAAGTTAAGCGGACCAGCGATTATGCTGATCACTTCAACACACACTGTCGAGTCATTGATTCTCAGTCCATGGGCTGCAATCTCCATACATCGCCTCTGATTAGAGGCTACTCGGAATTTAACTTACTCTGAAAGGCACTCTGTCTGCCAAGAAGAGGGAATATGGATGTTAGAACAAAGATGTATAAGGATGCTAAGATGTGCTAAACCACTCTCGCACAAGCTCAGAGGGACATGTGCATGCAGTAATGCACGCAGACAGGCCTGCAGTAAAAAAACACACACACACACTAACAAATGCATAAAAAAACCTTACATGCATGCACACTCAGAGGCTTTCTAATGTGATGTGTGAAGACAAGCTGTCTGCCCTCCTTAGAGCCGGCTCCGCAGTAAAGCTGCACCCCATGCCTGGTCTACAACAAGCTCCATATGGCTTGTGAAAAATTCAAGCTGAAAATTATGAAAGCAAAATGTTTCATGCGGACAAACATCACCAGAGTTCCCCTGCACTTTAAATTTGCTGGTCAAGAGACAGAGAGAGAGTTTGTCATTGTTCATGTGTGCGTGAGAGGGAAAGAGAGGCCAAATGAATGAAGCCAAATGAATCAGTACAATGGGGTTGATATTCAAAATTGCAAAGTTATGCAAGTGTTAATGAAACCAACGACACAGAGGAATTAGGTTCATGTGGCACCTAACAATGTCTGTTGCATGCTCTGAAAAGTGCTGAGTAAGGACTGCACCCTCTATCACAAATAGAAGCTCTCTGAGATAAAGTGACAATGGTTAAAACTTTATTTACAGTTTGCAGAGTAACGATGTTCTTGATTTAGAGTAGCACTATTATAGTGTTACGATCATTTGTGTTTCTGAAGAAAGGTCGTTTCCCTCTCTTCTCTTGCTTTGTGTGTGAAAAAAATGTGTGCAAAAATACTCTGCAAATGTGCATTCATCTGAAGTATGTAGAATAAACTTGTTGAAGATTTTTTTTCAAGGCAGAATAGATGTGGTAAATTACTTAGTTTTGTTTTTTTCCAAGAGTTATCCATTTGCTCTTGACTTGTATATTTGTTGCCTTGAGATGATATAATGATCAGCAATGTTGACGCATAAAATTACACAATAGAAACACAAAGAAAAGAAATAACCTTCACTGTTAACAAGAAAAAAAGGAATAGTAATATTGCCCTGTATTTAACATGTATAGCAGCAGCTCCTAAAGTGTATGGCATAGCAACATTGTTCTGTTCTTAAGGCACCCCAGGGCGATCATTTAATTGATCATTTATTGTACGCTTTAACGGCATTTCACCACACTGGAAAACCAGGAAACATTTAGCCTTAGTTACTTTTCAAGTTGAATTTTTCTTTTAAATCGTCGACATATTTGAAGTAATATCTTTATGCAGACACACTGTGATGTGATGTAGAAAATGAAACAGAATTATTAAGATTGCAGGTAGTTTGATCCCTTATTTAACTCAAGGAGATCAGATATTGAACAATGACAATTTACCAAAAGTAAGCTTTTAGTTTATTATCACATTTTATCATACTGGTTTCCTCTGAAATAAACTACCTGTTCATTATAATCAGTCCATTTGTTCATCATTATGGGTTTTTTTATCCACTGGCGCTCTGCTCTCTCTTTGTCCTCACTCCCACTCCACTTCAATTGGTGTTGACAAATTCCAAAGAACTGAATTTGTCTGAGTAGGTTCGAGTTCAAAGAACTGAATTTGCATAAATTCACCTTCACCAATCAGCATGTCCTTGGTATCGCAAGTGGTGTGTTAACCATGATGTATTCACTTTTTAAGGTGCCAGGAGTGTATTTTGAGAAGTGGTTTCAGGCACTTTGGCCTTTTGTTGTATATCACAGGATAATCGTTTGAGTTTATTCCTACTCAGATATGATTCCATCACAAATTCAAGCGACTACCGACGAGAATTTAAAAAAAAAAAAAAGTAATGTTTCTAAAGCAGACTGCCTGATTGCTGCCATATTGAACAAGAGGGCCATAAAGCAGTCTCATGGCTTTTCTACCAGAGGGGAGGGGGTTCAAAGCTTTTATTTTACAAGTGCAAAAAATGTAATATGTATTAAAGAAGGTGATGCCTGACAGCGAGATGCACTCTGTTCGGAGGCAGTGTGATTCATGGCCTGTGCCTGGAGAACCAGGTCGACTTTATTGTCATTACACATATACAAGTATAGAGTAACGAAATGAGGTTTGGCATCTCACCAGAAGTGCAAATAAGCAGAAAGTGCAAGAATCTGTGCTATGTACAAGTAATTAGAAAATTTACAGATGTAGACTAAAAAAAAGTGAATTATTGGGTATATATGGCTGGATTAATGGGATGCCATAAATATAAATAAATACTATAAATATAAGTATATTCTTCAGATTATAATATACAGATTAAGGTGCAGTGAGCATGCTATACTAGTTTACAGATAATATACAGAATATGGACAAAGACAAGCAATGTGCTCTGAATACATCAAACTATACATATGTATAGTCTATAATAGCCAGTTTTGTGTTACTGCACTAAATGACTGCACTGGATCATACATTCCTGTACGAACTTTAAAGCAACATGTTTACTAGATGTTTAATAATTGGACTAAAAAAGGACTATGGGTGGTTGTAGATAGAGAGTCAAGGAATCACTAAAGTTTAGATATTTCAGTCTTGACCTGAATGGAGCATGGCACAGTAACCTAAGGTATCCTTTGAGTTGGCCATTATTATGGTGAAAATGTGTTGTCTTAAAATGCAATGCCACTGTGGAAAAATATAAATCATATTGGCCTGTATGGTACAGGTAACTTAAAGTATGTTCCTCTACACAGTTGTATGCAAGTCTTGAAGAACAGGTATCTTTAAAAGGTGCAGTAAGATCGAATGAGAATGTCACCCACCAAGTTGAACCCTCGGAGTAAAGAACAAAAGCCTTTCCAGTGTGTGTCCCAGGTCTCTGTCTCACTATGGGTTCTCACTAATTGGTGTAAATGGAAAGTTTCCTCATTCATCAGTGCTAATCATTACCTGTTAGCTCGAAAGCAAGCCCAGCGAGGAACCAGTCTAGTACATCTCATGGTTTCTTGAGCTAAACTAAAGCCTCCATTGACTCTCTGTTTTTAGGCTAATCCACTCTGTTGAACTAGTGGGAACAACAGAAGTGTGGGTTACCATTTTGGCAATAGAATTACAGGGAGACACATTCCAGTAATGACTAATTAGTCTTTATTGCAGTTTTTAGAAGTCATAAAGATTTTTAATTTGCTTTAAATTAATGTATCTTTTAGTCTGTGAGTTTCTAAACCTCCCTCCCCTTTCTTGTTCCGCCTACCCCTCCAGTCCTCTCTTTTGCCCTCTGTTCCATATTCTCTCCATCCTCCTCTTCCCAACTTTTGCTTTATTTCACAGCTATTAAACCAGGAAATTTCAATCAGGTAGCACAGCGTGAATTTCTGCAGGGGCAAGGGAGGAAGAGTGAACTTTTATTTAATGCGGCCGTCCTTTCTTTTCTCTTCTCCACCTCCATCTCGTCTCTCTTTTCTTTCGCAGCTGAACTCAACCTTGGTTCTTTATAGTTTATGATTCAATTTCCAATTTGTCCTCCAGAAGTATTTGCCTAGTGGGTGGCAGAGGGGTTTTGTTCTTATGTGTTTGTACAATCCTCGTCTTTGGTATTCATAGAAACACCGTCTTAAGGATACATGCATTTGAATTTTCAATTCCGTGTCTGTTTCTTTTTCTTTTTTTTATATTGAAAGGCACATTGAGATGGGAATCTCCCTTTCAAGTACGCTCTTTACAAGCGAGGAGAGATGCTCTGAAATATGTATAACCAATATGTACCATTTCCTTTTATTAGAGGCAAGGATGACCCAAAGAGCTTATTCTGAGATTTGAAGGTTGTTGGTTCACTGGTAGAGAGGGGAACGTCCCAGTCATGTGTTTTGGGGTGTGTCTTTATTGTTTTTTGTGTAGATACTTTTAAACCAGAGCATGTAATTGCTCAATTCTCAAAAACAAAAGTAAAAGTAAAACAAGTTTCTTCTGACTAGGAAGGTGCAAATTGAAATGTTTTTCTTTTAACCACAAAAGAGGAAAATGTAAATAAAAAAGACGATAAAATAAATGATCAAAAAAGCAACTTCTAATCTCTGGGAAAAGGTTGTTGCGTTCTTTAAAACGCTGCAAGCTGTGTCACCTCTTAACTATTGAGATGATTTAACCATGCAGCAACCTGCTGATCATTTAGCTCTGGATTTCTTTGACTGGCCATTTGTACCCATACAGCAGAATTATGTGTTTAGAACATTTAGATCTTGACAAAAGCGTATTGAAGAGGCACAAATTGATCCAAAGCTTTTGCTTGAGCAGAAATGTACATTGTGTGTACATAAGAAGAATTAGAAAAGATTAAGGCTATTACATCTGTATCATAACCCAGCAACAATGCTCTTAACCATCAGCTTCTTTAGAATGGCTACATTTTTATGTTTGCCAAGTGTTGCTCGGATCTGAAGCGGAATAGCTTATTTCCAGAGTTTTCCCTGCAGAGTTGGCATGCTTGGAGCCATGTAAATAATGAATGAAAACATGCTTATCCTTTGAAGGTGCTTCTATAAAATATGTGGGCTGGAAAATTGTTGCCATTTAAGTTCACTCTTTAATTTTCAAAATGACTACTCAGAACCTTTAGTGTTTCCATTGGGTTCATAGAGGGATGGACTAAAACAAAATAGAAAAGGTTATTCTGCAGAATTATTATTTTTTAAAGCCCTTTTTTCAGCAACTACTAACATCCAAATGACAAAAAAAAGATGGCTAAATACACAGCGCAATGTGAAATCGGCGCCAGTCGATACGGCTTCAATAAAATCATTGGGAAAGTGTTTCTATTTGGTTAAGCTTAGTGAAAAATCCCAGAGTGTTTCCTCAAAGAAAGTAGCATTTTCGTGGATTAGCTGGCCTCTATTTTGATTGTTTTACTGTTTATAAAGTAAACAGTGTGCATATGATTGTGTTTCTGTGTGCATGCTCGGCTTTAGTATTCTTTACAATAACTCCACAGCCATGCACTGATGGATGGGCTGCTCTTTCCTTTACTGATGTACTCTGATCAATGCTGATGCAAGGAAAGAGAGTGTGGGAGAGTGAGAGGGACAGAGAACGAGAGGTAATGTGCTGCCTCTGCACATCTCTCTCTCTCTCTCTCTCTTTCTCTCTCAGTCTTTTTGCATTAATCCTCTCCTCGCTGTGACTTTCCCACTATGTTGATCCTGCCTGTATCTGCATATGCTGCACTCTCACCAACATCATCGCCTTAACAGATATGACAGTGTTTCCTCGTGAAGCATATGCTGCAAAAGGACAACTTTCAGCAGATTAATAGATTACAGATTAAGAAGAGAAAATTGAGCGTGAGTGAGACAGTGAGTGTGCATGAGAGTCTTTTTTCCAGTACATGTCTTTAAAGAGGACCCAAAAAAAAGAACATGTCTGTGTGCCTGTTCGGCCTGGCCTCTCATGTTGCCTAAATGTGGTTAAGAGGCTTTTATTTTTAGCCTTTTGCTGTTGTGAGTTAAATAAAACAGCAGTAATGCAGCTTCACTAATCCTCTCACACAACTAATCCTTGCAGAACACCACTGTAAATACTCTGTGGGCTGCATTAAAGCACAAATCACTCAATCCCTCACTGACTGTTTTATGCTCATTTCGGTTCAGATTAATAAAAAAAAAATCTTTTATATTTAATCTAGGAGAGAGATGTTCCGGAAATAACTAAACCTCCTCTTGTCCCCTATCGGACTGGGAGTCTTGGACAATTTTTTCTGTGTGGCCTCTCTTTTTGTGTTTGTGTGTTTTTTTGTTTGTTTTTATTGAAGTGCTCTAAAGCGAAAATCACCACAAGACTCTACATGCTTGAGATGAATAGACATAAAAGTATTTATAGTGGGATTACATGTACATTGTTTTTTGTGTCAACTGTGAAAAAAAATGTAATTATGAGGTTATGTTGAATGTAAGTAGCCTCATTAATCAGGAAAATGTCTCCTTCATGATTAAGAAAACAAGCGGCCCTTTAAATATTTTAATCAACAAATTGTTCTTGTAGAATTTGATTTACAGATCTCTATTTAATGCCAATGTGTTTTCTTTTTAAGTGTTTGCTTTTTAACTGGTGATTACATATCATTGACGGTGATGTAAATGCAGTTTGGAAGAAGAAAGACTACACATACATACAGATACATGTTTGTATTCAAAGCCGGTGGGTCTTGCAGATTGTCCTTTGCTGAACATATTCTGTTCAAAAACAAAAAAGAACTGTGAATGTGCGTCTGATTTTTTTCTCTGACAAAAATGAAACTCTGTCATGAAGTTCTTTAATACTTCCCCCGGTGAGTCCAAAGTGAATTACACAAGCATGCCTGAAGCAAATACAGAATTAACTGCAACAACTTTGGTTTGATATTTTTTTAAACAGAAAAGGAAATGTTTTGGTTGTTAAGCTGAGGGAAACAAAGAGATTTTCAGGAAGGAAACTACACAGGCGATGTGGCGCTTCTTTTTAAAAGGCTGTGCACACACACAGGTCTTCTCGCCCTTTAAACGGCAGATACCTTTTATAACAAGAAATGGCTAAATGAAGCTTAACGCGGTGCAGTTGATTTGTATGTAATCTCACGGGCTTCTCCTGCTATGCTACACCTAATTGTCTGATGTGAAAAAAGGCTGCATCCATGTTCAGTCCTTAGAAAAGGCCTCATGAGGCAGCATAGATTAAACATGTGGGTACATCGTGGGTGTGGGGGACTTTCTTTCCAAAAGGACGAACAGTTGCTGCTTGATGGACTAGACAGTATTTACAATATGACTGCTGCCTTACTTCAACCAACGAGGATTCAAATAAAGAAATAAACATGTGTTAAAGTTGAATTAAAACCAGATTTAGTTTGACACACTTATTAAACAGCTGAGCTAACAGTTACATCGATCCATAGAGGTAGATGTTTGGAACAGCATCTCAAAATGTCAGAACAGGGGACAGACTTATGATAATATACGTCAAAGGAAAATCAGTGTGAACTCTAAAACCTAAGGAGTGGGAGGGTTTGGGTGGGAGGGGGGACTGTGTCAATAAATAAATGTAGGAAGCACAATAATAGGATACAAAAGGCACGTGCTATTGGAGAGAGAACAACAGCAATGTTAACAATGTTAACATTCAAAATCAGTACCATGGAGTAATTGAAGAGGAAAGGTTCAAATGTGTAATACATTTCAGAGAATGTCATCTATTTAATCAAAAGCTTTCCTTTAATATGAAGTAGATCGAGAGTGTATAAACTATGGAAACAGCACAGAGCCTTTAACTGCTTGATTTTCCCAACTCATTGTTTTTAGAGTGATTTGAACTTTGCAGCAGAGCAACTTGAAGCTTAAATTTTCTCCTGCTGCGCGCTAATGGCTCGAACACGGTGGGTCTTCGTTTTTTCTTCCAACGGAGTCCACACGGAGACAAATCATTCCTCCGACACACACTCTCCTCTCCCCTCACACCATTTACAGTCAGAGCAGGCTGTGTCTGTCTCATTCCTCCTCTCTGCCTTCATCTGGCCTCCCTCTCTCTTCTCATCTTTCCACCTCTGGCTCTGCTGCCAGCCAGCCTAACACGCACCAGGGTTTCCCTTTCATTTGGTAGTGAGGGATGGGATGAGAGACAGAGAGAGGTGAGAGAGGAGAGTGGAAGGATGTAATGATCTGTCCTGATGAATGCAGTTAGAGAGAAAGTGCTGACGCAATGGACGAGAGGCTTTAAGAAGTGATGAGTGTAATGCACCAATCACAGAGCTCATCAGATGACCTGTCAATGTGCAATGACTAATGAAATAAATATCAACATTTCAGTCAGGAGAGACAATTGAATAAAGGCAATTATTTATTACAATGAAATATGGAAATGTTTCTTGACAGAAATATTTTTGGCGCTTGGACTCCATGGGGTGGGCGATGTGTAGAATGATAATTCTGAGTGACGGCAGAATAGATCCCCCTATGGAGTCCAGACACTGGTGGTGGTGAAGCTGATGACTTGATGAGAAATGATGGATGATGATTCTGCGAGTTGACGGTGTTGGGGAGGAGGAGGGGAGCACGAAACATCAGCATGAAGGGACTTAAGGGAGAGAAAGAATCCTATTTAAACGGGGAGCGGAACGATGATAGGCTGAAAATAAGGGCGGAACACCATGCCATTGGTTAGATGAGTACCGCTGACGAGACAGCTGATTAACCAACGACAGCCCCCAGAAAATGACAGCTCAAGAATGACAGCGGAAACGAGAGTAAGCGTGCAAAAAAGATGAATGAGAAAGACCCGATCGTGAAGGCAGTTATAGTCTTCCTGACTGAACTTACGCTAGAGCTTCATTTATCTTTACAAAGTGAATTAATTATGTGATTACTGCACAGTAATAATTAAGGATGAACATTTAAGTGAATTATGATTTTTTTGTGTTCGTACTTTCACACACACAGAAAAATAAAAGTTTAAAGAGATTATCTTTTGAGAAGGACACAACAATTAACCCACAGAGACAGAGTTTCCATTGTTTTATGGGAAATTAACTTGAGCTTGTATAGCGCTTTTCTAGTCGTCTGACTACTCGGTGCTTTTACACCACATATCACGGCTATCCATTCATACACATTCTGTTACGGTTTGCATTTTGACCCAAAAGCAGACACGGCAAAATTGAAGGGTTTGAGGTTCTATTGCAGGGCTTGGTATAGGTGGATGGCTGACTGGCTGGCTGGTAGTGACGGCGTGGAGGAGACTCATGGAGTTAGCTGGTTTCGTAGGCAGGCAGGTAATTGGTTGAGTTGTCTGAGAGGAGAGCAGACTGGAGGAGATGACACCGGTGAAAATCTGGACAACAAGAGAGAAAATCTGTTAGGACTCACTCGAAAAACACTAGGAACAAACTCTTACAAATGTTAAGAGCAGCCGATCATAGCTACCACTTCAGCAGACTCAATAATCTGGCAATGAGTCGAGTTGAACCCAGGGCCTTAGCTTGAGGCAGATGAGCAGATGAGTTGCAGGTGTGAGTAGTCACCAGGTGTTTGATTGAAGCCACACCCTCCAG
The DNA here is from genome assembly GCF_963584025.1 of Labrus mixtus. Taxonomy (NCBI): domain Eukaryota; kingdom Metazoa; phylum Chordata; class Actinopteri; order Labriformes; family Labridae; genus Labrus; species Labrus mixtus. The sequence continues at coordinate 15,536,265 of NC_083626.1, read as the reverse complement.
ACACACACACACACACAGACACACAGACAGACAGAGGGGGAGGGGACACAAAGGATACACAGAGAAACAGGATCACAGCCAGAGACACATTCACACACTGGTGGCAGAGGTGTCTATGTAAAGTGACCATTAGAAGTAACTAATCCCATTCATACACACTCATACGCCACAGACGAAACAGCGGGAGCACTGCCCAAGGATATTTATGATGTGAAGCTGCTTAGTTTATTATTTCTGTCAGTGTTAATGACAGAGTGTGCAACATGAACAGTAAATCAGCTCCCAGGAAAACACTGAGAATGATGAACAATGAAAGATTCCAGACTTAAGAACAATCTTAGTGTGTTGTAACACTCTGACAGCAGCTCAGCTTGCAGCCCCTCCTGATGTGTTGTTATGATGAACACTCAGATATGAGATGCCTGTTTGTGTGCGCTGTAACATATGGGACTGTCCGGTCTTTCACAGCGAGTAAACAGGATGATAGCAAGCCATTTATCTAGATCTGGGATACGACACCTCTACAACGAAGTGACATAAACAACAACTATAACTCACACACACACACACACACACACACACACACACACACACACACACACACACACACACACACACACACACAAACACAAGGCGACCTGTTCAAATGAAATACGCAGAGCGTGACGTTTACGAGTGTCCTTCCTTATTCCTTTGACAGGAAGAGAATTCAGACAGAATGAAATCATCATCAACACGGCGGCGGCGCTATAGATCTCTCCTCTGCGTTCTCTGACTGACACGGACGAAACCAGGGGAGGGAGGAGGGCGTTTGGACTAAACAAAATCATTGTGTTTCTGTCTCTGTACTGCTTTGCCAGAATGACACAGAGAAGCACAACAGAGAAAGAGAGAGGCAGAGAAAAGAAAGAGAGCACGACACCAGCTTCAGTCAGAGAAATGAAAAGAGGCTGGCATGGCTCTGAGCTCCCCCACAACAATGCACGTTAGAAACCGCTGCAAGAGGTGAAAAAAAGATGCAGAGTAGATAGAGGGAGAGGGAGGGAGGGAGGGGGACAGAAACACAGATTAATAAGGAGACCTGGACTTTCCCCGAGGGCTTATGAAAAGTCACCTCCAGTCAGCAGTTAACAATTAACCAAGGTTTTAAAACACAGGGGCCTCACACCACACACACACACACACACACACACACACACACACACACACACACACAGACAGGTTAATGGCTGAGTGGTTATGCTGTGGTCATACATCTGAGCATATTAACAATTTATACCCAATTCACCACCCTAATATCTTGCCTGGAGCACAAATTAGCACAAATTGTCTGCAGTGGGTTGGGGGTGGGGGTGGCGGTGGTGGGGATGGTGGTGTTGGAGGTGGGTGGGGTGTAATTATTCCAGGACACCAGGCAGCATACCCTGCCACATGAGCTAATATCTTGTATGATGTAGCAGGAGGACAGTGTTGGTGTTCTGTGGAGATAACTCGCTTGTTGCTGTATTAAAGCCTCATGGAGTTCAGTGATGAAGAACCAGAGATGTGTGTGTTTTTGTTGTGTTGTAGGAGACAATCTGGCACAAGCTGTTCTCATGTCAGTGAGGAAGATTAGTAAAGGGTACAGTGGTTCAGCAGGCTGCTTGTCACATACTGAACAACAGCAATTGTCATCTTGTGAGGGTAAAAGTTAGCCACAAATAAGTAAGTTGGAGTGAATGCATTCGGAAAGAGATGTGATGTTTGGTTGAAAATGATGAGGCAGTTTTTGTCTTTGTCTGTGGAGAAAGTGTGTCTGAATGGATTGGGTGATTTTCTGTTGACGTTTGATTTCTGACGAAGCTGATCCCCTCTGTGGACATCCACAATACTGTGATTTGAGTAAGATCCTGGTGTTTTCTTCCTCCCTCTTTCATTCTTTATTGTTGTCACATCATGAGCAAGAGCGGCCGCTGTGAGCGCACTCTTTTCAATCGTGCACACTCACTCCCTCACTAGGGGACAATGAGCTGGATGATGGTGTGTGAATGCTGTGCAGAGCAGCCTGGGTCTGCAGTCTGGGCTTAATCTGTTTTGTTACCAAATGCTATTACGTTAGCCGCTAGCATCCACAAATGCACACTGTCTACATGCAACCTCCTACTTTATTTTTTGTGATATTGAATATACTTGGGTTAAAGCATACAATTTTCAATGGGCTATTGTTTGATTTTTGCTGAGCATGTTCTCCATAAAAAGAGAGACTGCATCAGACGTTTGGGCCAAAAACATTTGTAATTGTATTTGTAAGCAGGGCTGCTGCACAAATTCTGGGCCCCATGAACTATTATTTATGGGCCCCTCCCCTCCCCCAGTGAGATACCCCTGCCTGTGAGAAAGAAAACCCTATAGGAAATAAAGCAGAAACAGAAATTAGACATCTTTAAGGACTAAGGGTGAGGACATGAAACACTGTTCTAAAGCTTCAGGTTGTTGCACAAAGATCTTTTTATTTTCATATCACGGGACAAATTATGTGAAATCAGACATTAGATGCATATTCAGTGTGTTACTGGGACTGTTGGTTGTGTGCATGTGTGTGTGAGTGAGTGAGTGAGTGAGTGAGTGAAGAACTCAGAGAGGGAAAATGGGACCGGCTTTTTCAGTTAATTTTGTTGATATAGTTGTTATAACAAGACAGTATATAAGGTAGGTCTGAAGTCTGAACAAGTTTTTTGATACTACTCCATGATCTAATTTACAAGGACCTGCTATGCGGGTTTTAGTTGCTGGTTATTGTAAGTTTATTTCACACAATTTCTTACTGCTGTCCTGATCCATTTACATAGCAACCTATTCCATCAGTGTGTGTATGGGTAGGTGTGACCTTGCGAAAGCTCGTTTTCTAGTCAGAAGACAAGAAAAGCAATACAAGCTCAAGTCCATTTAGTCCATTTATCATATGTGGTTCTATTCTGTTTTTTGATCTGATGCTTTGTCTTAAATATGCACAAGTTCATTATTGTTGTTCCGCTCCTTTCCCTTGCATGTTTTCTCAGGATTGTAAGGGTGTTAGAGGAAGCAAAGGGCTGCCATTGATCAGTCTAGTCATGCATACTTTAACACACATGCACATACACAACATGAGTACAGAGACACCACAAAGAATCAGTTCATAATCAAAAATTTGACAAATTATTACAAAAACAGGATGTAGCTTAAAAATGTGTCTCAGTGATTGGTTGTATACATGTTCCTAACCTTGAATTGATACTTAATGTATAATTAGCATTGCAGAGGATGAGAGGAGGGGTGGGATGGGTGGGTAGTAGACGTGCAGAAAGCACTCAGAAATGGGAGAGAATAGAAAACAGGGTCGAGGGAAACGAAGACAGTACTGTTGGAGTGTGCGTGCCTCCCTTTCTCTCCATGCTAATTTATTTGGCAGGCTCTTAAACAGAATTTTAATTTGCTCTGTGTTTACAATTCATAACGAATGGTGCCATCTCAGAGGCCAATGTAATCTAATTATTAACACAAATGCATGGATGTATATGCACTGACGGGCACACACACATGCACTGAGAAAACGTACGTTGTCGTCTAATTAACTTGGCAAGCCTTCTGAACCCATTTTCCATTTAAAAGTCTGCTCTTTGAGAACAAAACACAATAGACCTTGGGGATTTCTTAAGAAATATTTATGGTTATTAAACATGTGATTTATATGGTGCATCTATAAGCATCATGGATACAATGGGTGATTTGAAACATCAAACTGTGGGAAAATCTCATGCAAGGACTCTGATGAGGAATAATGGAAAATGACCTGATACCTCATAGAGAAGCTAAAAAAAAATGTCTGGTATAGTGTGCTCACAAGCAGAACCTGACCCTGTATAAAGAATTGAAAAAGAATGGATGGAAAATGGATATAAAGATGTTTTGAATTAATTTTCCCCACACTTCCTTAAAGTTAATCATTGGACAGATAGTTTGTAATTGGTCAATTTCAGAAGTTAACTTTTGCACTATATGGATTTGCTCTATTTCAAGGTGGTTCTCTTGGTGTAATAATCATGAATCTGTAAGTTTTATTTATATTGGTATAGGTCTTAACTTAAAGGGGATTACAGGTGCAAAACAACTCAGCCTAAAACAAATTGTTCAAAATTTAGACCAAAAGTCAACTTGGACCATTTGCTGTTGCAATAAAACCTTTTTTTTTTTTTTTTTTTTACTGTTGCAGGTTCCTCGTACTTAATGCACCACGTTTGTGTGTGTCGGTGTGTGTGACTGTGTTTAGACAGAGAGAGAGATGCACCCAGTGGTAGGAATGACATTTGAAAGCAGTACCCCGCTGGGACCAAGAGCGCTATCTCAGTGATTTATGTGGCAGAAACCAAATGTGTGTGAACACGAACACACACCATCACAGACACACACGCATGCACACACACACACACACACACACACACACACACACACACACACACACACACACACACACACACACACACACATATCTTTTGAGGATCAGGGCAATCTGTCCGTCTGTGAGTCTGTCAGGATCACGTCATCCTTAGTAAATGGGGTTAACAGCCACTGCTGTGTTAAGAGAGGGATAACAAGTCTTCCTGCTACTGAGAGAGATGGGAGGGTGCTTAGAGAGGGGGGGGGGGGGAGAGACGTTGACACGGAGAGCGAGACAAGGTGAGACAGGGAGGACATATTACAGAAAGTGTAAAAATTCTCAGATTTAGGGGCCTGTGATTGAGGATAATGGCTTGCTGGCCTGCTGAGTTTGCTGTGCAGGGCTCAGGAGAGAGCGGGGGGAAAAGTGCTGGAGAGGCAGAGAGAGATTGACATAAGGACGGGTCATTTGTGAAATAGCTGTAGGACGAGGTGAGATAGATGAAGAACATGAGGATGAGAAGGGATAGATGAAGTGTGAAAGAAAGATTGGAAGGAAGGAAGGTAGGTATCTATGAAGCAGAATAAGGGTTGGATTCTCATTTTGGAAGAATGAAATGGTTGCTTTTTTTTTATACTGTAAACAAGCATTATCTGTTTTTATAATGCTCTCTCTCTTTCACACACACACACACACACACACACACACACACACACACACACACACACACACAGTGAGGTTTTAATGTCTCTTGAGACCGTAACATCTCTGAGTGTTTACTACTTTTAATTTAAGCAGTGCATACACCAATGTATTTTCACAGATGAAATAACTTCTAATAAGTATAAGAACTTTTCCAAATTCAGCAGACATTATTAGTTTATTGGAGCACTTCCAGGCGAGCTGTTAATTATTTACATCTCAGCATTAATCAATCTCAAACTTTTGACCCCTTCAGTCATACAGAACAAAATATACATTGTACAGAATAATCTCTCTGATGTTCTGTTTCCTTGTGACTACTGTTGGTCATTATTAGGCTCTGTGTCCACCGAGCGTTTCTTTCTGAGCTCCGACTTTTTTTTTCAATTGTTTTTCCCAGCAGAAAGCGGCTGTCTGGAGAAAAAGCACACTTCCCAGTTTATTTTTTTCTGATTTCTTAGCTTTTTTTTGGTGCTAGCGCTAAAGTTGTAAATCTTTTAACCTTTCAGAAAGGCGCTGTTGACGTCACCGTCACTCTTTTCCAAATAGATATTCCCTGTAGTTTTGCCATCTACGGATCGTGTTTTGTACCCACATCATCTTTGCGCCATGTCTGATCTGGAAATAAACTAAATAAAAGAAAAACAGAAAAAAGTAACGGAGCAGTGTCGGTCATACAGCGGTCTTTGTCAACAGACTGTTGTCATAGAGACAGGACAGATATGCAGCGCTTTTCTTCTCAGAGCACAAACGCTTCATGCAAGCGCTCCCAAGCGCACATCCAGCGCTCTTCTGCCTGGAAAAACCGCTAGGTGGACACGGGGCTTTAGGCCAGATGTTCAACCTACAAGTTTTGTAACAGGAATATTTTGTGAAAGGGTCAAAGAAGGGTTAGGTTTGGGATCTAAACTTCTCGGTTAAGTGAAGAGAAAAGATGGAGAGGAGAAGAAGGAACTGAAGTAATGTTGCGTTCATGTCATACCACATTAAATAAGAACCCATGTTTGTTGGTATTTTGGGTCTTTGTGTTTTCCACTCAGACATCTCCTATGACTTTCTCGCTCTACATCACTCTACAATGTGTCATTCAACTTGACCAATAGATCATAAAAGCTCACATCTTTAGTTCCAATGACAACTTCTAACACTATTTGATGGGATGATCATCAACATTGGCTGGAGGAATTGTCATCTGAAGAGTAAAAAGGAAACATCATGGTCCTTCTTTGTCCTGTTTGCTTTACATTTCAAACCACTCAGTCTTCAGTTCAATGTCCTGTTATGTCAACTAAGAGAACTGCTCTGATGAGCCAGTATGGCTGAAACTTGTTGGCATGTTCTTATGAATCTGTGGCCCTGGTGAATTAAAGGCTTTTTATTTATACCCCTCTGAGTGCGTCAGACCTCTTCAATAGATTCTAAGTTGGATCCCCACACTTAACAGCACCAGTGGGACACATTCTTTTCAACAATTTTTTAAAAACATTTTTTAACACCCATGCAGCACTCCATGCATCTCTTTTAGTTTTGTTTGCATCTTGTAAAAGCATAAACAGAAGCACTCAAACCTTTACAGTTAAAACAGTTTTTGTCTTCAACTCCAATGTACAGCAGTCTGCAGTGATTTTAAAACTATTACTGCCAACGGGCAACAGTTTAAAACTTGTCAAATGGATTTTTCAGATTTGTATCTTGAATAGGCAATGACTTAGCCAAAAAGAGGGGGGTAACAGTGTTATGGGGGACTTATCTGGTTTGTGCATAGAGAGTGGTCAAGATGCAAACTGAGAGATGTTCACTGGCAGTCTCTCAGAAAGGAACCAAAGGCATGAAGGTGACTTTTTGTAAACCTGGAAATGTTTGACATATAATGGCAACATGACTTCAATTATAAAGTAGAAGTTTGAAACTCAGCTAGCAGCCCCCTCAACAGAAATCCAGTGTGCAGCTTAAGAGTGTTAAATAGAAACTGTTTGTCATATAAAATGATACAGATTCAGTGTTTTACTCGTGTGTTTGTTCTGTAGAGAAGAACAGTGCTTTGGGTACTTTGGCTCTTGTTCAAAGCCGTGCTCACAATGATGAATAAGGGTTGATGGATACAATCCAGAGTACAGGCTAAACTCAAAGGAACTACAGTAGATGGGCTAAGGTTAGCAGCAGCTCAGCTCACAGCCTTTCCTGATTTCTTGTGTCTGTTAAAGAACAGGGCTGACACACCGACTGATGACTTTGAGCTCCTTGATTTGTGTTATTTAAAAAAAGCTTTAATCAATGGGTTGTTTCTTTTAATAAAAAATAATATATCCTAACATTAACAAACAATTGAAGAAGGTTAAAATGACAGGTATTTTATGCTTTACCTGTTATCGTTAATAATAATATAATATTAATTAATGAATTCACCTCGTGTTAGAAAACTTATTCTAAAGTTTACTAATGATCTTTCTGGTTTCTTTGGGCCTCTGTCATTACTGGGATACTCCCCAAGGTCGCATTAGAATATTATACATCCAGGACATATCATTATTATTCAATGCAGGGAAAAATGATCATTTCCTGATCATATTTTTGACATATCATCAACAATTGACATGGGGGGAATATTTGGGGTTGGACAATAGTGATACTGTAATATATCACTGACTCACCTGATACAATGATCTGGAGCCAAATATTGATATTTACATTTAATGAGAATACCGCACTATAAACAGCATCACTGCTTGATGAAATCTCATGATGATGCTGAAAGGGTACAAGGACAAAAGTTAATATCAGAAGAAGAAGTTGATCTCAGAGTTATAATGAGAAGCTGGACTTTAGCTTTTTAGTGGCCTTTTATATTCTGAAGTTAATTTGACATTGGGAGAATCATTGATTATTTTGTGATAAATCAATTGACGGAGAATCGTTGCATCGTGTTATTATTGTTATCGTGGGCCACATTTTGAGTATTGTCTTATATTGTATCGTGAACTATCCTGTGATTCCCACCACTATTTGATATTTCTTGTCTACAAATGGAACTTAGTGCAGGATGGTGTTGATGAACCTAGAAGTCAGAGGATCAACAAATTCATTGGTAATTATTCTCTGAGGTTTTAAAAAAAAAGTATACTCAACAAACATTCTATTTCGTAGCAGAGGAGACATTCATTTCTTTCAAGGAGTTGGATTGACAGATAGATCGATGGCTGTATCGATCAAACAGAAACACTATCCTTTGGCCACACTGCGAGTGGATCAAAACCAGAGACATGACAGAAGGATAAGAGACATACACACAGCAGGTGTGATATGAGAATGTGTGCGTTTCCTTGAGATTATAATTGAACTGGGCTCTGCAGGATCGCTGCTTTGTCTTTTTGTCATTAGCCAAGCAAATTAAGAACTTTTCAAATCTCTGTGAGTCTGTTCAACATATTCACACTGGCTCATTCAGTTCATCCTGCCCCACTTTTAAATACTCTTCAAACACAGCAGAGTCATTGTTCGCTGCTTTAGTTTTCATCCCCACACAGTGCACGCTCTTTGTTGTTTTATGGACTTGACTCTTTTGTGATGGAAATTGCAGGGATTACCAGCAACTGTGTTAAAAGCCTGCAGACCTTGACGTTCATGGCAGACACTTTACATACATACACGTGTATACATCTATACACACGCGGCCACATGCAAAGTGGGGCATGCTTAAAGACATGGACAGTGTACAATGAGGGCGTGACATGTTCACATACAGTATTCCTGCAAAGCTTATTATTTGTCCTTGACATTTCCATGTACTTGATGAAAGGCGGTTATGAAAGGACCATGTGTTGACATCAAAATCTTCAAATGTGGAGCTAGGTCTTTGTTCCCTCTCCCTCAGCTGACTCAAGGGACTCCAGTGCTCAGGGTGGACTTGTTGTTAATTAACAACACGGCTGTCTGATTCAAGTGTGTGTTCAAAAAGGTGTACACAATGTGCTAGCTATAGAAGTAGTGAAGTGGCTTCCCATATTCATTAGTATTGTGGCTTATGACCGTTTGGGATGCTATACCATACGATGAAGTCTTACAAACATGGTGCAATACAAACATGGGCGTTTTTTCTGTTAACTATTCTATTCCCCGTGCATTGACGAGAGACTACAAAAGAACAAACATGGAGTCTCTATAGATTCTATAATTGAGAGAGCAGCTTGTGGCTAGGCTCTCATACAGTAACAACTTGCTGTCATTTGTGGTGTATGAAATACAAAGTAAGTTACCTTTGAGCACAGTTTTGTTTGTGCACAAATCAGAGCATAAATAGGAACATTCTTGATTTGATTTGTGTGTTTCTTGAGTGCTCAGGACCATTTGCTTATTGTCTCATAATCACAGAAGTTTTCTTACATTTCATTCTATGATTGAGTATGACATCCTGTCGTTGTTGTTTTTGTGCTTTTACAGCAAAGGTGTTGATGTTTTTCTTGCTTTTCTTGTGACTAACAGAGCCACTGAAGTTTAATTTCTGTAGGTTCAAATACAAAGACCTGTAAAGCTGCATTGATCTGATCTATGCTTGTCGCCAGTTTTGCGTCAATTACCTGGTTGGGTTGTTTGTTTGTTTGTTTGTTTTGGACACAGTGCAGTTAGATGCTCCAACACCACAGACCTCTGACTTGTTTATTCAAAGCTCTAAAAACTGTTCAGCACAACGGTCACCTAGTTAAAATGCTGAAAATAATTTATTCTAAGACATGGGTAGGGATTCATTGGTGTGTTATTTTACAAGCAAGCAGTTAAGGCAGCAAGAGCAAAACTTTCATTCGACATTATTTCAAAACACCACCATAATCCTAATGTCCTTTTCACTTTTTAAAGTTCTTTATTAATTAAGTTCAATGCATTGGTGAGAATAGCTTAGCCCCAGCCAGAGACAGCTCTCTCTCCTTCTGTCTACTCTTTTACTTGTAAATGTTTAAAATCTCATGTTGGATGGAATATCAAAAATATTATGTTATGTAAAATCATCAGGTATGAACACTGTTTGTGTGTGTTGTCTCTGTGTTTCAGTACACGTGAAGGCAGGGACGTGTGAGGTGATTGCTGCCCACCGCTGCTGCAACAAGAACAAGATCGAGGAGAGATCTCAGACTGTCAAATGTTCCTGCTTCCCGGGGCAGGTTGCTGGCACAACCCGGGCCATGCCCTCCTGTGTTGATGGTATGTACCAGTCTTTGTATGTCTGTGCACGTTTTCTATTTACCTGCAAGCTCCCGATGCCAGAACCATCATGATTTAAAAGAGGACCTTAAAAGCTCATTGATTTACAAAGATGCTACTCTGTCTGTTTATAATAATTGGGTATAATGCACACTCACGCTGTTCTTCCATTCACTTTAGTTGTCTAGTGTGATAATAAATCGCTGATGGTCATCTCATGTATATCCATTCATTTTCTTTTTATAACATTATTACATTACAGTACAGAGACGGGGTTACTAGCTTCCATTTTAGATGAAAGCTGGTGTTTGAACTTGTGACGTAAAGCAGAACACACTTCTGAATTTGTAAATATTTTGTGAAAAATGTGTTAGTAATTTGATTTTTTTTTTGTCACACTTTATTAGTCAAATCACATAAAGTTTTTTTTCTACCTGGTTAAATAGAAAGTTATCAATTTTCTCGCTCCACCACCTCCTTACCCCATTATATTTCTTGCTGGGCTGACCGGTTAGTAGTCATAGAGTTTCTTTATTTCAGTTTCTGATGTCAGGGGGGTAACGAGCGACCCCTCCCAATTTGGACTGATGCCTGTTTCTTATTGACATCTGATCGGCTCATGTGGACTCTAACCAAAAACGAAAGTGTTAACAGGTTTCTGAAGTTGTGGAACTTAACTCAAAGTGCTGGCACAAGATGCAGCTAAATGGGCTAAATTGCATATCAGATTTATTAAGATTGAACCATTTATACTCAAGTCTGAGTACCACTGGTCCTGAGTATATAAACGTGATAGCTGCATCAGAGAACAAGCAGTAATAGTTATGTGTGGAGTGGTACTGAAATTTCATGACTTTTGTTATGATGAATTTCATGAAATATTAGTTTTTAATGGGATTAACCAAATGTTTGGCATCATGCACAAAGCGGGTCACCTTATATTAAAGCCTCTCCATCTCATAGTCCCAAGCTGAATTTCTGTTCCACAACAACCCTCGCCATTTCCCTAAAATAACTTTCACTTACTGAAATATAATTGATACTCTCCGTCTGGAATTGAAACAGTTATCCTCAGTGCTAAAAAAACCACATAGATAAATGGTATTTTCAGCAGGATTTATCAACACACTACCCAGCATTCATTCGCCCATTTCAAATCTCAGAACTGATGGGCTATCCTCTGAAGACAATATAGAAGTAGAAGTAGCTCAGGCTGATTTTTCAAGGTTTGCTAAGAAGCCAGCAGTTTATTCAGAAAAATGATAAAGGGTATCAGGGCCAGACACAGTCTTTTTGGTGTGTTCCCCTTTGTTTACAGCTCAGTATTCTTACTAGCTACGAAAAATGTGAGAGAGAGAAGATGTCTACAACCTGATTGATTACTGTGCTTAAACGCTGTTTGCAGAAATTAATAAAAAGTTAAATTATCATCTGAAGATAACCAATGGAATCCAGGATTGCATTATGACTGAAACGTTACGCATGCGATACCTTGAACTTTGAGAATGGCCTACAGATACTGCGTTGATAAGTGGACATCTGTTTATGGAGATGATTTCATTTTGAGTATATTGAAGTTTGTGTCCTGCTGTCAACTGAAAATGTATCAAATGTTTTAAAACATTTGACAGTGAACACTAAGATGTAAATACTCACCTGGCAGTATTTTGTGTTGGCTAAAGAACTGTTTGGGAGTCCTTGTGACCATGTAAGCAGAAATAAATGGAACAGAATCAGACAAAGTGAAGCTCGATTCTCTCTGTCCCAGCATTTCTGTAAAAAGATGTTTCCTGCTGGTAACTGCAAGAGCCTGATCAATTATAAACACAGCCTCTTTCAATCCGATTTTTGTGATGAATTCAGAGGAATTAAAAAGTGGAGGGACGTCATAAGGTTACACATCACAACAGCAATTAAAATTCTATAAAAAGCCTGCTCTGGCCATTACCCAAATAAACTGAAAAGTTAAAAGCAACAGAATTCAGAGCTTTTCTGAACGGTGACTGTAATCTGAGGTTTCCAACCAAGCAAATCATTCCAATGATACACAGAAAATGGAATACAATAAATTCTAATACAACATAATTGCCTCTTAACTGAGAGGCTGAATAATGAAAATGCTCAATGAAGGAGAATTCATGGTCCTGTTGTTCTATGCTGTACTTCAGTACATGTGAAATGAACATAAAAGGATCCCCGAAGATCAACACCCAATATGAGTTTCATTAGACAATCTGAACTGGGCCTTCAGACAAAAAAAAAATGAAAAATGAAAATTGAAAAGATGAAAAGATTTTTTTTTTCTTTTTTTGCCCTTACTGTTGCATGAAACCTGTGTGTAAGCATATGTACAGTGAATTTGTAAGAAATTAGTAAAGCGACTGTCTTTCAGTCAGAGGGTTTTGGGGTTGGGTTTATTGGAGGGGAGAAATGTAATATATTATCTGTTTTGTTTTGTTTTACTCTTTCATTTTTTACTTATAAAGTCTAAAATAAAAAAGATAAAAACTGTGTCAAGGTTGACCACAAAGTGACTCCAAAATGAGTTAGGTGTATTCATTAATACCAAGAAAAGTGAGAGATATTGGCTAATTATAATATTGTAAAAAAATAAACTGTTTTTATCTAGAGGTTGGTACACCTTGTTCTACTTTAGCCTTTTTGGAGTGTTGATGAAATGTTATATAATTACAAATGAAAATTGTGAAAAATGGTTGCAATGTTCTAGATTTTGGATTTAGTGTCATACCCATTAAATGTTTGTATCAACAAGGACGTTTATATATAAAATGTGTTTTGTTTATTTAGTATAACCTCAGAACCTAACGCTGATTTAGGCAGAAAAGGTAAAGACATTAGTTGACTAAAGCTTGGTGTGATACAGCAGAGTCAAAGCTAACACTGCTGAGTCATTTGTGTGTTTGTGCCAGGATCTCTGAGGTCTTCGTTATAATACTTTAGGTAAATATACATTAACATCAACTATTCTTTAAAGAATTAAGAAGTGTGTTTCCTTTGCCTGTTTATGCACATATCCTATTAGCCTAATTATCTAATATCCTATTAGAGTGGAAATGCAGTAAAACAAAGTGCATTGTTACATAAACTCTTGGCTGAGGAGTTGGTGATGAAGCAAAAGAAGTCATATTGAAATGTAAAGAGACTTCAAGGATAAAATGTGTCTCATAACAGAAGTTTGACTAAATTGACGACTGTAGCGTTTACTCGGATAAGGTGAAGAAAAAAACATCTGTATGAACCCAGTAATGAATTGAAACACACAGAACTGTGATATGTATAACCTTGACTGTTCAAAAACTATTTTGAACAGTACAGTCATTTATTTCTATGCATTGATTTCCATGCATGCTGTTTGAAGTGATAGCTCCTCTCCTCTTGTTCAGTATTTAGCAGGCAGGTGAGAGTGAGTAACCATGGTGACCGTCTGTCTGTCAATCAACAATGTCCCGACCCCTCTATGAATAAAACGCTGACCATGTGTCTCAGAATAATCACATTCTGTATTATGTTTAATTGTTGTTTTTTGCCATTCTTACCTCTCTATAAACAAAACTAAAGTTATTTCTGTATTTTCATATATAAAGACATGGCCTATGAACAAAGACTACATATATAAAGCTATACAGTTGTAGGAATTCTGCAGGGCCACCTTTTCAAATGAATGCATCATGCTGTGTGAAAATGTTCTAAATCATCTTTTTTTTAAATGGTGCAGAAAATGTTTAAGTTGTGTGTTAAAATTGATCAGAATCAAGGGAAAGAAAGGTTTGGTGCTCAAAATGTTCTATGGTGCCACCAATTAGTAAATATTGAACTATTTCATGTATCGACCAACAGGTCAAATGAACTAAACTTATGATCACCGTTTTTGTGCTTTAATTTTCTTTTACTGGGAAATAAGTTTGGTTGAACTAGTTAACAACTTGCATATTATTCTTTAAGATCAGTATAAAAAACAATCAATCAATCAATCAATCAGTCAATCAATCAATCAATTCATGTCATGCTTTCTCTATACTCAATATTTGCTGTCTCCTCTCTCTTCCTCCAGCCTCCATTGTAGCTCAGAAGTGGTGGTGTCAGATGCATCCTTGTAATGACGGTGAGGAGTGTAAGGTTCTACCAGACCTCACTGGTTGGAGCTGCAGCACAGGCAACAAAGTCAAGACCACAAAGGTTTGTGCACGCAATCTCCCTCTCTTCTATCTGATGGCTCTATCAAACACAAACACTCCGCTTATCCCTCTCTCACAATCATGGTCAGACCAACCACCGGATGACCCAGTTCCATCTCCATCCTGTTATATCCCTGTCCTCTCTCTATTTCCATCCAGGCTTATTTGTCTCTATCCCCATACTTTTTTTTTATTTTCACTTCCAAATCATTCTTATTCTTCTCTCTTTACTTTCCCTATCCACCCATTTTGGTTCTTACATCAAACAATTCTCAGAATGAAAAAAACAAGGCCAACAGGAACCAGTCAAATAAAACACACACACACACACACACACACACACACACACACACACACACACACACACACACACACACACACACAGTCATAACATCACCATGCGCTGCATTCCCACTTTCCCTATTTCGCTGAATCTGACTGACATGCCATTTGACTTGATGCAAATTCAAGTAACCACAACATGCATACATAGTGCCTTTATAAATCCTCAGACAGGAGTCTGCTCTGAGTTGCACATAAAACAGCATGTGCGATTCATGCACAAGTAATTGTTTTCCTTGTATTTCCTAGAATATCAGTCTGTATCTTTATGAAAGTTGGTGTGGATTTACATTATATATGTTTCCGCTCAGCCCCGACTGGCACCTGTTAGCTTCTCTTCAGTGTCTTGACCTGAGCAGGGCTCTTAGCTGTCTGTCATAGGAGGGAATTTGTGCGAGACTCACCTCATGTCACTGTGTGTTTCTGTTTCTAACCTCCATCCTTCTCCCTGCCTTCTCACCTTCCATTATTCATGGCTTGGTGCAGACCTTTGTTTTCTGCCTAAATAATTGATCGAAAGGCGTGGTCAGAAGAGGGAGAGAGTGCATCTCCGCGGGTAAAAAGAGAGGAATGAGAAAAGCTTCAATCACACATGGTCTCCTCTTTCCCCGCTCTCTCTTTCTCTAAAACACTCAGAGACAGTCTCCTGCACGCCGAGCTGATTAAGAATTCCTTCCTCCACTTTTCTCCTGCTCACCTCTCACCTAGCAGAGTGGATCTTGCCCCTTAAAGTAACACTTCTCCCTTCCCAACAGCCCCTCCTCTTATCCTCACACCTGGCAGAGTTTTCTGCAGTGCTAAAAAATGTGTATGTCTGTTCAGAAGTGCAACTAACCTTTCCAAAAGACCAGCTCACATCACAGGGGGGATAGATGACGAAGAAAAGTACAGACCAGAGTATTTAACCAGCACAGTGGAAAACAGAGACACTAAAGGGTTAATCAGATATGGAAATGATGTAATTTCAGTTGCTCCACACATCTCATCTCAAGCATTCTGTATTATGAACCCCAAAATGTGCATTTATAATCCCTCACATGAGATCAAAGCCAACCAGTCTCATCCAGGCATCTCTTAATCATTCAGTCATAGTTTGAAAGAGCACAAATATTTTCTATCTCCTGCATTCAGGTTTTAGATTAATTATCTTGCTGTTGATTTTTGTGTGTGTGTGTGTGTGTGTGTGTGTGTGTGTGTGTGTGTGTGTGTGTGTGTGTGTGTGTGTGTGTGTGTGTGTGTGTGTGCGTGTGGGTGTGTGTGTGTGTACATGATACAAGCACTTCGGCTGATGTGTTTGCCTGATGATGATGATAAGAGTGATGTTTTTCTCCTCTGGTGTGGTATGCCTGGGTCAAGATGCGCCGGCATCCAGATCAATACCATCGAACATTCTCTTATAGTCCCATTAAGACCGACTCATTAATTGAAATTGACGAGGGAGAGAGACGGTGTGTGTGAGAGAGAGAGAGAGAGAGAGAGAGAGAGAGAGAGAGAGAGAGAGAGAGGGAGAGAGAGAGAGCGAGAGAGGAAGGCATGGAGAGCATAAGGGATTTAAGGGAGATGGATGGCATAACAAGAGGAGGGTGGAAAGGAAGGTGCTGAAGGCATAGGTGATAGGTAGATAATAGGATAAAGAAAACACTTGAAAACAAGAATACTGGAAGTGGTCAGCTGACTGAGAGCTTCTGCTTGTGTCTGGCTCAACACAGCAGGCAAGAAGACAAAAGAGGGTCTGGCACACTCCATCCTCCCCTGGCTGAGAGCAGAGAAGAGGAGGAGAGGAGGAGGGCAGAGGGAGGAGAGAGGGCGGGGGTGGGAGACAGCCCGATCAATGCCAAATAATATCATATGGATGAGCAGACAGACACGGCTGGGCTGCCAAGCTACTGAGCTGTCATAGACTGCAGGCAACTGTGTGTATGTACTTGTGTAGAGGCACACACAGTCATATGTACACATAACAAACAAATGACAAGGTGTCGGACACTCGTGCATTTTTCACGCCAGCTTATATCAACAGTAAATGGAAGTGGCAGTCTGCAAGAACCATCAATATGCTTAAGCAGGAGTTTCTTCTATTCTGACGCACTTTTCTCTGTTATTGAAACAAACAAGACAAACAGCTTCTCAATACATGTGCAATATAATTCCATACAGGTTTTAGATTATTTAAGAATAAATAAATAAAAAGTCAAATTGAAACGTCAAGGTCTGTGTTGGATTCTTATTCTGATTGGTAATGGTTCTAATGTAGGACCTTCCTGCTTCGTTAAGCAGACCGTTGCTAGAGACACAGCTCACGTGACTGACTCTGGAGCAGAAAATATATCAATATGTAGATTAAAGTCCAGTCATTTCAACACTAGTCTGTTTAATGTGTCTCCTTACCAACAAAGTGGAGAATAAGCAAGAAGGGTTATAAGATACAAAAGAGTTATATATGACAGAGAATATCTACACACACAAAGGAAGCACATGAAGTAAACACTCAACAGGACACGATAAAGAATAGGTCAGTGTTTATGCAATGATGAATATAAAGGACAGAGTCCACTGATTTTCACTTTGATGAGGCAAAAAAACCTCAATCAAGTGCTGCACTGATTGCAGGTGAGTTTCCTTCAGCCTAAGATGAGTTAGAGCAGCTTTGTAGACTGATTTTTTTAGTGGAAGAAACATAATCTCCATGAAGATCATCATGAAATCAAGAAAATATTTTCCAAGTCAAATTTGGTGTCCTTAATCCTCCTGTTGGGATTGTGTTAGTGAAGTCTGAGCAGCCACTTGTGTACACAGTTTTTGGGATACAAGCACAAGAAAGTGTGACACTCACAGGCCTGAAAAGACCTCCTGAGATGACACTTGAACACTTGTGTTCTTTGTAAACTGATATCTATGGACATATTCCTGCTCCCTAATGTGGCACAGAAACTGCCACCTACAGGCATATTTATACAGGCCAGGGGATGAACACCTAAAGGGACTTTGAAGCACCTCTGAACATATCAGGCGCAGAGATACAGCTGTGTGTGTGTGTGTGTGTGTGTGTGTGTGTGTGTGTGTGTGTGTGTGTGTGTGTGTGTGTGTGTGTGTGTGTGTGTGTGTGTGTGTGTGTGTGTGCATAGTGAACTGGCGTGACTACAAACGCCTGCAGACTCTTTGATCAGGCACAGGAGTAGATGCCTGAAGGCTATGGGTGCAGGCCCAGGAAGGGTGGCCTGGAGCCATCAAGAGCAGATACAGTAGAAGAGCTTGAGCAGCCAGCTTGGAGGAAACACTGCTCTGAGCTCTCTGAATGATGGCTGGCCTTCACAGTGTGTTAGACAAAAGACTTCCTCCCTGAAGAGGAAATACATGCATGTGTTAGGTTGAGAGGGGATGTGTCCGTGAAACACAATGAGAGAGAAAGACGTGTAGGAAGACAGAGGAACGGTTCTGAGTGTCCGGTCTATTATAAGGCCAGCGTACTGGCAGTTCTGCAGCACTTTGTGTCTTTTTGGTCCTCAGCTGGTTGAAAATGTCTCTGAAAACTTGAAATAAACTAAGAAAAGAAAGATGGGTAGAAGAAATTAAAAAAAAGACCATGTGATTGGATCAACATTTTGGACGGACCAAATGACATGGCAGAGGGCCAGGCTCTGCAAGTGAGGCATTGTGGGCCGACTGCCATGATTGCAACTGTGTCTTGTTTAGTCTTTTGCCAGAAGATACAGAGACCATGCCAATCACTTCTTTGTTGCTCCAGTATAGTGTTGATTGAGTTTACCACCCACCAAACCAAAACCAGAGATTCTTTTTAAAAAGAAGTGTTTTTATGTTTTTTAAATTACCGTTACATTGGGGTGTCTCAGCTGCCAACAGAGATATTGTCGTTGGAGGGGTCACTTGCAACATCTGTTGGTTTAACATGAGTGCAGTGCACTACGGGACA
Source organism: Labrus mixtus (assembly GCF_963584025.1). NCBI lineage: Eukaryota > Metazoa > Chordata > Actinopteri > Labriformes > Labridae > Labrus > Labrus mixtus. The sequence continues at coordinate 15,517,508 of NC_083626.1, read as the reverse complement.
ACAGCAGGTCTGAGGGTCAGAACATACTTGCCACTGGGTTTAACACCTTTTCAGGGGCAAGCCCTGCTCCAAAAACAACAATCAGTTCCTATTATTTCCTCCTAGCACCCTGTGCTGCACAGCACTGCATCATTTCACACTTTCAGGTGACATGTTCCAGGTACACGACTCTGTGACCTTCACTGTTTACTCGTTTGCTACGTTCAAACTTTTTTTAGGAACTACTATCAGTGACCTAATTCTTCTCTGTGTTCCAGGTAACCCGATAGTCCTGGCCGTCTAAAGGAGGTGGAGACAAAAGAAAATGACGGTGGACTTACTTACACAGCACAATGGACCTATTAGAAGGAAAACCCTCTCAGAAGGACTTCTACAAGGAACCAGTTATTCTTTCATTTCTCTGAGGATATGGTGGCTAAAAAGACAGGAATTTGACACCGTCTCCCTTTGACAAAACTGTGTTTCTTTGGTCGTTTACTGCAGAGGACTGCATCACCCACAATCCTTTACTTTTACTACAAATGACAAAATGAAAAAAAGTGAACTATGAACTTAACTGGATTAGAAGACAAACCGCTTTCTTTACAGCAATCTGTATTCTTCATCTCTCGTCAATGGCTTAGTTGTGGTCTTTATGCATACCCAGAATAAACGGGATGGATAACAAACGTCAGGACAAAAAAAGGAGGAGAAAGCATCAAGAATGGCTTCCTATAATATTGTCTGGATGACACGTTTAAATTTTACTGTGCCACATGACACACTTGATGCTGTCAACATGTGTCTTAGATCTGGAACGTAACCTTTACTTTTTATAATTTAATTTCACCTTCATCATAATAATTTACCTTGAATGGTTTGTGGCTTACCACATGCAATTTTTAAAAATGAAGAGACAGTTTGTCAGTCTTCAATTCTCTTTTGTTTTTTTGACTACGGACAAAAGCCTATCAGGGGTGAGATTAGACTAATACAAAGTAGATGTCACAGTATATTGAAACATGTAAACGTGTAAAAAAAAATGGTCCATGGAATCAATGGGGCTAAAGATAAATTGACGCTCTAATGGTTTTAATATCTGTGTTTTTAAACGCCTGTTAACCGCTATTGAGTACATGTGTCAGTATTATATGAAATGAATAAAATCTTTCAAAAGAAAATATCCATCCCCGCATTGTGATTAAGCACTACAACTCATTTTAAGAAAGGTTTAAAAAATTTGGCTTATAATAGTTGTTTGAATCGCCGCTGGTCAGCCCTCACACATTACATACAGTGCACAAAATCATAATTAGCAAAAGGAATGTATTATTTCACGATGGATGCTTGAAGCTATAATCAGTGCTGATAACAGTGGAAATTTCCCCAAAAACCTTAGAGCAAAAGGAAACTAAATGTTATGAATTTGTCACTACAAGTGTTTTTTTGTTGGCTCCAAAGAATGTCAGCAACAATTGTTGGTAATTGCTTTCCTGTTTTTTTCGTTTTAATACGTTTCTTTCTTTTTATTTCCTGCCTCAATTTACACCTCTGAGTGTTGACAATTATTTTGTAACAGACAGAAACATCTTCAGCTATGGAAGTTGGTCCCTTTGGCTGGATGTGTGAAATGTAATTAATCAGCTGCTTAAAGTTAGGGAATAATAGAGTGGTAAACAAGATGTAGTGCGAGATGTTTGGCTCTGCTTTTGGTATTTGGTGGAACTCAATACACAGGTTAAGTTAGTTAATACTAATTATGACTCAGCGGTGATACAATGTTCATTACTAACACATATTGTTGTGTTACAACTGAAGAGTCTAAGAAGTTTATGTCATGAACAAGTTCACATGTCCCTCTTCCTGCCTCTGCCTCACACATAAACATGATTGGGTTTAGCTGACTAAATGGTTAAATGTCCTCACCCTCGTTAGTCGGCACCAGAATAAGATTAAATTAAATGTTTTTAAATGCTTGCCTCCAATGCTGGTCAGATGTTTTACTCAAACTACAACGCAACCACCCACCACAGGCCGGGGCTGAAGTCCTAGACAGGCTGTAGCTCAGGTTAATGGACCTGCTCTGCTCAGTCTACTAACTGGATGTAAACAAGCAGAGTGCACAGATAGGACTGGAGCAATGCAGCACCAGATTTAAAGACAGTGTTACTGTCTATTTTTTTTTCAGGCAGTATTTTAACTGGCACGAGCGGGTCACCTGAACGTGCAATCAGCTGGCCCGGACTCCATCAATCATTCATCCGGGCCAGCGGGCCAGTTATAATGTCGAGCCCTGCTTGTGGATGTTAACCTGTTGTGAGGACAAAAGGCTGGCTGTGCTTGCACTGCTAACATTAGCCCCATTTAGCAAACTAAATTACAGTGCTGACCTGTAGACTCAAATAAATTGTGCTAAATTTTCATCCTGAGTGTTTTCTTAGACTACTTTGGTAGACTTGATTTGAATTTCCGTTTAACCGACAGGAGAATGAGTCACCTAGGAACATGCTCACAATAAAACACGTTTATTGTTTTGTTGATCGTTTCACACGTGGCTTTGTTGTGTTAAAAAGTTTTGTCTGAAGTTGTGTGGAAGTAATCATCTTTTGTTGTCATATCCAATATAGGCAAAAATAGAAACAAAAAGAAACAGAAGAAAAGGCTTAACTGTTGAAAAAATCAATTCATGCACATGATTCATAGTCTTACACCATCTGCACTTAGCTTGGTAGTTTTAAAATTGTTATTGAATATTGAATATGATATTGAACTACAGTATCAGATTTCGCTCAACCACACGTGAGATATTCCAGAAAAAGTAAAAAGACAGAGTGGTGGCCTTTAAAATGTTACTGTCAACAATTGCGGCATACGTCCATGTGGGATCCACAACTCGGTCACATTACATCAAATAAATATGGTTGCTTGTCAGAACAAATGTCCCTACATTCTCTTCAACTGGACCAAGTAGTGCTGGGAAAAGACAGCCACATGAGTTCTACAACTTGGTCACATAACATCAAATAAATATTGTCTCTTGTCAGAACAAATGTCATGTTCACTTCTGCCCTAAAATCTGAATCTGAAGTTTCCAGCCACTGAAATGAGCTTGATGGATCCACATCAAATCAACACTGTCAGATGAAGTCAAATGTCAAATTCTCTACATTATGTATTGTAATTGCTATCCAATGAGGAATATGTTCTTATAGTTTTCAATTTTTTATCCACACCATGGCATGTTCATGAGAAATTCTACTCAAACTCACTCCCAGGGAACCAAGCACTGTCATAAACTGTAGTAAAATGAGGTTAATGTAGGTTTAAAAAAAGAAACACTTGGAAACAGGAAAGTGTACTGTGGAAAACCTGAATCACAAGAGAAGAAGATTCAAGACTCTGTAATCACAAAACTGCCAGTGATGGATGTTAATGCTGAGTGGCTGAAGGTGTCTGTTTCAAAGCGGATGTTGAAGGAAATAACAAGAGGGCTCTTATGGAAAAAAAAAAAAAAAAAAAAAGTTGGGAAAAGTATTTGGTTTGAGTCTGTGGACATCTATCTCTTCTTTCAATGACACACACACAATCTGTGTTGTGTTGCGTTAAAGCTGCCTTTCTCTAAAACGCTTTTCTGATTTGGCTAATCTCCCGGTGGATCCTCTCAGCGGCTACGGCCTGACCAAGCCTTAGCCAGTGTGTTAGTGTGTGTGTGTGTGTGTGTGTGTGTGTGTGTGTGTGTGTGTTCGTTGGTGTTAAGTGTTTTATGGCCTGAGCTCTCTCTGAGCCTAAACGCGTCGTTAGTGCATGTCATTAAAAGATTACGGAGAATAAACACACATACAGATTCTCACACATATTTGTGTATTTCCTGCACGGGAGAAATGTGTTAAATAGTTGTAACATCAGAGTATAAATATCGCTGTGCTTAAAAGGTGTTTCCAAAGCCATGTGTGAATCGAATCATGAGTCAACCATGTCAGCAGAAAAAACAAGCAAAATTGTGTGGATTTAATTCTTCACTCAACACCAAACACGCTCATTGAAAACTGGTCACGATGCAAGATATCAGGTTTGACTGGAACAGTCTCCTCTTTCTGACCGTTGTGATCATCAACACTACTGCTGAGCATGAATCTAATCTAATGTACGTACTCTGAGTAACGAGGTGATGCTGAGATTAGTCACCGTGTTCTCTGGTTAGCCTTAGCTATGAAGTGGTCGTTGCTAACAGATGCCAGAGCAGATGCTCCAGCCAGCTGCGGTTTGAGATCAACTAGCATAGATACTAATATGTCACCACTCGGATGATTGTTACAGTAGGGTGACATATTAATGGCCGGCAGACATGCTCAGACATGTTTAACCTGCCCTGTATTTGTTGCTTGTTCGTTTATGTATGTGTAAATGTTAGATTAGAACTTCAGGGCTCTGGAAGTCAGATCAACTCAAAATTCAATAACACACAAATCACTTCAAATCATTTTTAGTTAGAGACCTATAGCATTTTCACTTTACTGAAGGCTATGAATATGTGTAATTGTAAAAACCTTGATGACTCCTCCCTTTTAAAACAAAGTGGTATACTTGTTCTGTACATGTTGGTCCGCCTGCATCTCCAACTACACTCAACCAACCCCCTCTGTGTTACAGCTCATGGCTTCCAATAATATTAATAAGAGATTTTTTTTAAATGTCTCTGACATATATTCAATGGACTTATCTTTTTTTTGTTATAATATAAGACCCACTAAATCAATATTGAATTGAATCCTATAATCCTATTGTTGAACATATCTATTCATAGAACTTACTCATGGCTGACATTTGACTTGTCAAACACAGGGGAATACACTGTAATCACATTAAGCAGCCTGCATATCACATCTGAGCTGGAGTTGGAGAGATGAAGCCACTTCCACAATGAATGGATCAGACGAAGTAGGACCAAATATCTGCCTACTGTGTGCGCCTACTGAACAGCAGGTCCTAACAGGATACAGCACGGATAGAAGGGACTTTCTACTGTCAGATTGTGTAGGCACTTTGCAATTCAGAAGCACCTACAGAACACCCTACTCACTCTCTAAACGAAACTATTCTCCAAAAGTATTGTTTGTATTTACTTTACTCCAATACACATCTATTTTGCGTGGTATAAAGGCATAAAACTATAACACTTCTCTCATCTGATTCCTCTGATTTTAGAAACAGATGAAGACCAAAGAGGATGACTCGGACAGGGAGAGGGAAGTGAAGAGGGGTAGTCCTGGGATCCTAGTGTGAAGTGATGGTCTAAAAGTAATATGGCTTCTTTCATGAAACTTTGAGAACAGTGAAGTCCTGAACAAGTTACAATACAAATGAACTCCACAGATCATTGTGACGTACCATTCAGCTGAGTGTGTGTGTGTGTGTGTGTGTGTGTGTGTGTGTGTGTGTGTGTGTGTGTGTGTGTGTGTGCGTGTGCGTGTGTGCGCGTGCGTGTGTGCGTGTGTGTTTTTGTGTTTGCAAGGTGGATGAGAAACAGACAGTGTGTGTGTGTTTGACTGATAAGTGGCACAGACCCAACGGGTTCTTTACATGGCCGCCTCAGCCTGTCACTTTCACTTCCTGATATCCACACACACACACACACACACACCCACACAAACACACACAGATAACCCCAGCCCTGACTTTGCCATTCATGATTAGGGAAGCATGAAAGGAGGTGTGTGCTTCCCTTTCTATTCGATATGAGCTGCTCCTGAATGAGCTTTAAATAGAAGTCACAGTGATTAAAGGTGTACCGATGACTCACACAGATTAAATGACCTTTCATCACACTGGCTGCATTATGTGTCCCCGCTTGTCTGTATATGTGTATTCTTGTGATATTAATTTCCATGACATCAAGACTCCTTGGCAGGCTGTTGACATATTCTGTTCACCAAGACATAAACACAGTCCCACCTAACCAGCCCACACAGATTTTTTATTGTGGTCCAGCAATGCTTGAGAGTCATTACTCATGCAGTACAATACAGACATTGATATGAACTCTTCACTTAAGCAGGACTGTCTCAACCTGGGAAACCTTGAAAAAAATGGTGAGATGTCACCCTGGCTTCTCCTCAATGAGAAATGACTGGCACGCCTAATTGTGAGTTGTGTTAAGTGAAAGCTGTAGTACAGATTTGAAACTGGGGTTTAGCCAGCTGTTTATTTTTGATCCTTCTCCTCTCATTTTCTCAAGTAAAGCAGTCATGGTTTCAAAATGTGTTCTGATGTAACATGCCCACTTGATGCTTTGAGTGCTGATTGTCACATTTGTAAGTGACAAAGCATGTTTGGTGACCAAAGTCAAAAGATTCTTTAAGTGTCACCCGTCATGCAAACTTTTAACTACATAAAGTATAATCCACATTTTAAATCTCAATGTACCAAGGGCCAAAACCACATGGTTTCATGGAGGGTGGTGCTCACAATTGATCAGTGGGATATATGTTTGGTCATTGACATCTGTCATTTTTCTCACACTGAGTCTGGCAGACACTTTATTCCCTTCCTGTGTATGCCTTTATGTGATAGGCATACACAGTTACATAATCCTATATGGTGTGCTTGATATAGAATTGTTACTGGTAACAGGCTTTCTGTTCATTTTTTCATTTATTCATATATTATAAAGGGAAATATATGTGCTAGTATGCAATAATCCAACTTTACAAAAATGTGTATGGTAAAATGAACAGTTGCAACAAAGATCTCTGCACTCTGCAGGCATTTTGTGTTGCAGTCAGAATGAACGCCACAAGTTGTACACTCTAAAACAATTAAGATCAAGAAAAAAAACACTTTGTGCCCTAAAATTAGGCAAACAAGGGCTTCAAGCTCTTTGAATCACTAACAGGGTGGAGAAACAGATTATAGCAGGAAATTACTTTTCTATTATTGGTAAATGGTAATATTCAAATCTGTTGCTAATCAGCCTGTGGAGGGTTAGACACAAACAAACAAAAAAAAAGATCTTCTGTCTGGGATGAGATTGGGAGAGACAGAGGGGAGGGAAGTCAGCATTGTGATGAATATTCAGTTGTTGACATTTAGCGTGGAGCAGCGAGGATGTGATGGTGGAAGGATGCAGAGTTTACTAAGAGCATTACAGAACACTGGAGAGATAGGAGGATGAGAGGAGGAAGAGAAGATTAGGCGGAGTCAGAGACGACGATTGGCAGCGATATCTCACACACACACACATACATACACATAGCAGGCTTTGGAGAGTGTGTCAGGGTCGATTTCTGGAAAGGAGACCATGAGTGTCGCCTCTGTAATTAATGAGAATTGCTATTGATGATAGTTATTGTCAGTTTGTTTTTTTGTAGGCAGCTTAGTGATGGTCTAGAAACTCGATCTGGGTCACAGTGCCATAGACTCCTCATTAAACCCGCTCCGCTCCCTTGCTGCGCCATCAGCTGTTTGCTCTGCTATTGAGATAGTGACGATGTTTTCTTCTCTTTGACTTCAGACACTTGTCTCTTATTCAGAGGCTCATCACCAGGACTGTAAGACCCCTGTGTTAAAAACTGGAGAAGGATAAAGGGAGAGCACAGATAGAGTGAACTGAGAGAGAGGAGAAGGAAACAAACAAGACGGAAACAAACAGGGAATCTGTGTCTTTGAAACGTTGTTTACAGACACTGTTTATTAAGCTAATGACCTCTTTTGCATAATTAAAGTCGCATGCGGTCTGTGCCGGATCCAAAACTCAGGAGACTTCCTGTTCTAAACATATGCTCAACCAAAAAACATGTCACTGAGGGAACCCACAAGTTTTATGGAGTAAAGGGGGCAGATAAAATGCACAAAGCTGACTGAATATGTGTGCATATGAGAGTTGCGACATTATATCAACGATCACACAAACTAAGCAGGCTAAGGGACTTTATTTTTATCTCCACACTTCATAAGAGAGACCCTGTAGAGTAAGCTTGGACTACCTTTGTATTCTCCTACAGGTTACGCTGTTGTAGCCATATTGGCTCGCTAAGCATTAGCATGGATCAGATTAGGTTGTGTTTGGATCTCAGTTCAACCCTTAAAAAAAATTGATTTTGGTTGTTATTTAGTCACTTGTCCATCCTATTATTATTCCTTATCTAACATCAATCATTTTTGATAAAGCATTAAAAAACACCTCAACAAAAATGTCTATATTGGATTATTCCAATTCTACTGTATATTGGGCTGCTCCAACAAGTCTCGAAAGGCTCTTCTAAAATGCTGCAGAACAGTTACCGACTAAAACTACAAAAGAGAGCAAATCTCTCCTGAGATCCGACAATACATTTTTGTCTGCTGTAGCGGATATTCAGAGCTGAACTTGAATTGACAAGTCAACTGACCTCATTTGCTCCTGACTCTCTGAAGGGACAAGGCAGTTGACCCTTTTTTTAATCCCTTTTTTCAAATGACAAAATGTATCATGTGCAATGGCAGCCAAATGGCGGGGGGTGGGGGAAGTCCCGTATCTACTCGCTATCTCAGAAAAGTAACCTAGGAACAGTGAATGGAAGGTCCTGATAGGTCAAATGGGGTAGCAGACAAAAGTTCTGAGTGCAGTTAAATCAATCCATGGATATTTATGAATGTAATGTGTTTGGATGAAATCTTTTACTGGATTTGGAGCGTGGGGAGCGTGGGGAACGTAAACGATGTAGCAGGTCCATTTTTGTTAGAGTATTATGACCCAGGGAGTAGCCTACAGTAGACAGTAGCCGTTTTCACATATGCACTCCGGATAATATTTAGATCATTTCAGGAGGACTGCTCCAGAGATTCTCCTGACCTGGCTGTTCACATAGGCTGCTCACAGCAGGAGACTATCCCTGTCAGACGGGAGGGGGGGGGGGAGGGGGTCTCCTCAGGTAAGACGTGACGTAAAAAAAAAAAAAAAACGCGCTGGTGGCGCAGTGGTTAGTGTGCGCGCCCCATGTATGGAGGCTATAGTCTTCCAAGCGGGCAGCCGAGGTTCGAATCTAGCCTGTGACTCCTTTCCTGCATGTCATTCCCCACTCTCTCTCTCCCTGATTTCCGACTCTATCCACCGTCCTATCTCTCAATTAAAGGCACAAAAAGCCCAAAATAAATCTTTAAAAAAGACAACAAAGCAACAGTCGGCTATACGACGCTATAATGACAATATTTGCCTTTCTATCAATGTGTAGTCAAACAGAATGACAACATCAAACAAAGAGTAGAGAACAACATACTGGTGAACAGAAAACATTATGCAGTCGTTTAATTACGTGCACAGAGATCGTAGTTCAGACATTCTAAGCAACAGTACATAAACGTCACCACCCTCTCCTATTGACTTGAGATGAATTCTCCCGAGAATATCCTGTGACGTTCTCACCTCAGCCCATTCGGCTGTTTGCATTCACACATACAGCTTCTCCAGGAAATATCTGGAATTTTTCAGGAGATTTCTGCAAGTGTGAAAGCCGTACTCCAGACAGCAAGAAAAATGCATCAGAAAAACTTGTTTGTTGGTGGTCTGACAGATGCGTACATTGTGGCTGCTGTGTTAGATCTTGAAATGGTTTACACGGTCAGAGTCACAAGAACCGTGACTTTGATAGCGATATATGTTTGTTTCACATCATTATATTGGATGGCTCTCAGACAGAGGCAGAAACCTTTCTTTACAAAATCATTAAGGGAGACTCAGACATAAGTCTGTCAGAAGATGAGAGTCAAGAGAAAGAGAATTAGACGGAGTTAAAGCTCAGATGAAGACCCAGATGATGTGGACCAAGATCCAGAACCAAATGAAGTGAGAGTCTTCCCTAATGGGCCAAGACCAACACATAGGGCTTGTATTCAGTGCAGATGTGAATATTAATCCACAAAGAAGTGTTTAGGTAAATAGAATTAGGAGGAAAAAATGTTCAAAACAAACCTATGTTGTTGAAAGTGCAATTTCCTTAATGTAAAAAAAAAAATGTAAAACCAGTCCAAAGAGATCAAGAGATTCTGAAACATCTCAGTGTACATGGCATGCCTTGCAAATCTAAGAATTAAAATAGACTGGGCTGACAAAAACAGAGTCTCAACCGTAGCTGACTCTACGACACAAGAATGTTTTACAAGATCAGCTCGTCACTGAAAGTGGTCAAGGTTGTCAAGATGAAAAGGCTGCAAGATGCAGAACCTGTGTGAGATGATTCCTTGTGAACAGGACCCTGTGATACTTGAACTCCTTCTCTTGGGGCAAAGACTAAATCATTATTTTACTGGGGATAACTCTCTGTTACAAGAGGGAGCATAAAAAGGATCTAAATGTTGTAATAAGGCAACTTCAACAGATTACTCAGAACAACACTGACACACAAACTCATCCACTCCCACCTCACTGAGAATGTTGTATACTTACACCTTCAAAAAACAATAGGTAGCATGCTAAATTGCACACACTTGAGTACCTCCCAATGAACACTCTCAAAGCGCTACACGCAGACTAATGAATACATTCCAAAACACTTTGGAGTCACTGCAGATAATGAAGGCTATTTGCATAATTAAAGTGGATGAATCAAAAGGTAATTTACAGTACCCTCTTGTCCGGGCTAAAACATAGGTTGAAAGGGGGCGGAGGGAACGAGAGTGGGAGGTGATGCATTCACTTACATCCTCACCCCTGGGGAGCCTTTTTGAAGTTGTGTGCAATGTGGGGGTTTAAAGAAAGGCATACGACGAAGAAAATGATCTTTATTGCTCATCATGTCACACATATTATACACTTATTATAGATGTTATATTAACACACACACACACACACACACACACACACACACACACACATGAAAGGGACACAATTCTTCAAACACATGAACACAAAATACAGTCCACCATTTTCCTTTCAATCAATTTTTTCCACCTTTCCACCTTCCGCACTCTATCCATCCACCCATTCCTCCATCCATCCCCCTCCAAAGCCTGCAGTCAGCAGTCAGCTATAGAATTCCATTACAGTCTAGTGATGCAGCACTTCAAAGGAGGCAGCTGAATGTGTGCGTGTGTGTGTAGCCAGTGCCACACAGTGTGCCAGTGTGTACACGTGCAATACACTGTAAGTATTTTTTTTATTTGCAGTGAATCTCATCATCAGGCACACAGCAGTGATATCCCCAGCCAATATTTTCCTGCAGTGTGTGAAAACTGTTTTCCATTTTTTTTCCTGTCTAAAATATGATCTAAGCAACTTGGGTTTGGCTCAAAACTGATGATGTCTTGCAGGGACGTTTGCAGGTAAGATTTTCGTAAGTTAAATTGTACTCACATCCAATTATTTACCATTAAAGCAATAACATATAACTTTTCCACCTTACGTAACTCTAACAGTACTTTCAACAGAGATACTGGCGTCTATCCTATTTCCACAGAGCGCTCTACTGCAGCCTGTTGGGCGCAGTTCTCTCGCGAGATGTGTATGAGGTTTTACAGAATAAATTCACACACCAACCTTCATCTAAAAACAGGCCAGTTAGCCCGTCTCAGTACCGTTTAAAACAATGACTGAGGCTACGAGAAAGATGGGGATGGTAGCTGATGAAGCTAAGAAGAATAAGAGAGAGCGTGACCGAGTTAGTAGCCGGACAAGAGTCACATTGGAGAGGCTCTTACAGGTTGGCAAAGGTTCATCTGAAAAAGAAGGCTTCAAGTCATGTGGTTTCTTTTACAACAGTGCAGCTCAGAGACCGCTTAAATCTGCGATACTCAACCCTCTGCTCTCGAGCCATACACAGCTCTTTTGTCACATCAATTAATTACAGTGTTTCCCACACAGACAATACTCGGGCAGTCTGACCAGGTATTCACTGCCACATAAGCATTACTGATATTTTTTAAAGAATATTATTGATTTTGCTCGCGTGCAAAAGACAGAGACAGAGAGAGAGAGAGAGAGAAATAGAAATACGCTGTAAAGCCCCTCCAGTGAATGTACTGATTAATGTGAGATGTGTCTTGTAAAAACTGAAGCTTGTCATGCCTTTTTTCAGTATTATTCAGCAGACGCTTGCTGCTGATGCTGTCCTGCACTTGATTGTTGTGATACGCATCATCGTCAGTAAGCCTCCACTAGTGCTGTCTTGGTGAAGGAAATCCCCCTGTAGTGATTCAGGGCGGCTCAATAGGTATGCGGTATTATCGCTAAACCCCTTTTTTTTTTTTTTTTTTAGCTGACCCCCAGCAATTATCTCAAGACTATTTTGATTGTGACTTTGACTTACTTTGACTTTTACTTTTACTTACTTTCTTAATAACAAAGCTGTGACAACCAGCGATAGACACAAACATTACTGCGACAGAACCGTGTGCGAGCAGGATGCAGACTGTAGACAGTTCCTGGTGCTGAAATAAAGCACCATCATGGCAATATTACTATTTACTAAGTGAGCGCTCAAATTCGATGTGTTTCCTCGTTTCACACGGATCATTTTGGCACAGATTTTACAAATTGACTTATCGAGATAAGCTGGTTATCCTTTTCATTTTGCTGAAAGTCGAAATGTTCCCAAAGGGGTGAGGTCTCATTCGGTTTAGGTACCAGTATAGTTGCCATTGTTTCCGTCTAAACATGAGAAGGGGTGGGGTGAGGTGACCTCACATGCTCCGTAGTTGGCTTATTAATATCGCGGTTACTGCGACAGCCCTAGCCTACAAACACAAAGATCTTCTGATGTGATAATGAGATTTGAGTGAAATATTTACAAAACGCATGTAATCGCATTTTAAGCATCTTTTCCATCATTTTCATTTAGATTCTCTTTGCGCTAAAAACTTCATTTATGTTGTAAAAAAGTTCAATCAAAAATAAAATCAAACAAATCTTATTTGTTTGAGAAAATTTATTTTTGGTCTTTCATAATACCGACAGACTTTGAGATGTTTCTCCCAGCTCCCTCTCTCTACCTTTCGTATAACAAGACCTAAAAGTCATCCACTGAGGTGTGAAAAAATGTGAGATCTCTGCGTCTCCATACTATGCTTTAAAGGACACCAGTGTTAATTGGCCAGATGTTAACTTTGAGTTGAAAACATTCGCTTCGTACATCTTCAGACTGCAATAGTGACACAAACAGCCTATGAAGCAGACGCATACTTTGTGAAACTATAAATTTAGGGATGGCGCTCTGTTATGTTACTCACAGAGGACGAGTCATTAACGTTGTGTTAATTGCCAACAGCTGCAGAAGGCGCATTGTGTGAATACAAAACAACAGAGACAAAAGCAGCACAATCTGACCACATCACCTCTAAAGCATCTATCTTATAGGGAAGAAAACAGAGTTTTGTCTCCAGTGGAGTTCTTCACTTCAATTAGATTGTTCCTGCATTTCCAGTGGTAAATAATTCAGAGGCAGGACCATCAGCAGACAGGCATGGGTATATAAATGTTTTAGTGTGTGCGTGGGGTGGGCAGTGAGTGACGTTGGCGATGATGGTGTGGGGTCGACCATGGAAATAGTTTTTATTGGTGTTTCCTGAGCTACAAAACATTTCAGCCTCTGACGTACCTCTCTCTCTCTCTCCCTGTGGTTGACTAGATGAGATGGCTGAGGTTCTCTTTTCATGTTTTTCTAAATGTAAATGTAAAAAGTCAGCTCTGATGCATGTCAACTAAGAGGAGGAGAAAACAGCAGGTCAAAAATAGCAGCAGCTCCGGTTAGACATTTATAACACAGAGGAAAGGACCTGCAAGACACCCAGCATTTTCATATGACATTTTGTTCCTGTGATGTGTGTGTGTATGTAGGTGTCTGTGTAAGCAACGGTTCCTTAGAGACAAGTTGGTCTAAGATAAGGACCCGCTCATTAAAAAGTGGATTGCTACTAAAGTAAGGAATAGCTAGGTACTTTACATGTATGAAATGCTAAATATGTTGAAATCTGTTTGTTGTGTCTCTCTTGTTAGAAATGTTTTTCTAAGAGCTGACATTTTCAGATGGTGAGTCTTTAGAAAGTTGGCCTTATTATTGATTTATCATATCCTGATTGTTGAGCTGTCGCATAAAAATCCTTAATTAACATACCACTGCATCACTTTACTTTTGGTTAGTTTAGTTTACATTCATTTTGAGACGTCAGATTAGTTATGAAAAATTGACTCAAATTGATGTTTGTGAAGACAAAAATGAATGACTTATAACTTATGACTTAATTATTAGAAAACTTAGTCAACAACAGTTTCAGCCATCTGATGGAAAACATGCAACGGCTGCTGCTTCTCAAGCATTTTTGATATTTCTTGACATTACTTATGAAAAGAACACCTCATCCGGAAAGAGGCAGAGTGTAAAGACGTTCAATAACATATTAAATAAAAACCTTAAAAATAGAATCAAGGTCTTAAAAATAGACACAAAAAAACAAATCACCCTCCTAAATCATATTTGGAGGCTCATTTGAAACTACTTCTTTGGACATCTTAGTAATTAAGAATATATATATCTTGCCAAGCAATGTAACTTCACATTTGTTTTGAATAAATTGGAGCTGTGTACAATTTCTCTGAGGTACACACTTTTTGTTTTGAACACATGTGTGAGGTATATTAGAAATAAACATTTTTTTTGTTTGTTTTTCTACACCATTTAGTTTTTTTCTCCTTTTATCCACCTAATAATTGTAAGAGTTTGTGTTACACAAATGTATCGTGTAATACTGTAACGCCCCCTCCTTTTGTTGAATAAGTAAAGCTTTATGATGACACTACATTCAATGTTTCCCACATAAGGTGTGGATTAATTTGATCAAATCTTATCAAGTATTGGTAGCTTGTAAAAAACAGATAGACCTGTGAAACATTGAGCTTCCCTACAACAGTAACCAGTCAACATTCATCCTGCAATTTTATTTATTTTTTAAATTATGAATGATTAAGAAGAATAAAGATTTAAATATCAAATAGTACATTAATAACTTGTTTTGTAAAGATCAAATCATATCAAAGAATACAAACAAATGAAATCATCAGTGTTGTTTGCCTCTTTCAAGCAGCACTCATCACAGATCCACACATACTGTAGGAGATAGTGAGAAGCTGAAAGCTGCTTTATGAGGTTAATCCTCAAAAATGAAAATATCTCATATTCAGTGGTGAAACTGTGTAAACACTGTGGGTCAAAACATTGACATGTTTCTGTGGGTCCCATGCTCCTCATCACTGAAGGGCTATTTTAGGCTAAAAAAAACAATAAAATCCTCTAAATCTGTCTGGACTTGAGTTGCTTAGTGGGCAATAGACCCCTGATTTTTCACACCTCAGACAGATAACTGTATTAACAAGACAGACAATATCTCTGGTATTGCATTGTAATCTAGTTTGGCTCGACTGTCAAGGAAGGTGGTAGGAAGTCAACTCAGCAGATTTCTCTTTCCAAAAGGTGAGCATTTTAAAAAAAATATATTTTTGGTAACATGTTATAAAAAAACACCAACAGTTCAAGGAAATAAGGCAAATTAACACATTATTAAATCAAACTACAGTTTCCGTTAAAGGTACCCGAACTTCAACCCTGCTGCATCAAAGAAGCTTTATAGACTGTTCAATGAACCCAGTGGCTGCAGCTAAAAGTACCATTAGTTTAGGATGTGGACATTCACATTCTTCTGAGGATACAGAAATCTACCAAATCTTGAATCTACATGAGATCATTTGATCAACTTGATGATACTGAAACCTGGTACATCATATTGTTACAATAACACAAGTTGCATGAAATGCACAAAATATATTTATGAGAAAAGAAATAGCCTGCAATTGGTATGACCCAGAAATGTCAGTGATGAGATCACCAATCCTACAACTTCAAGCAGAAAGTGTGAGGTGATCCAGGCAAAGAACAATCAAACACAACTTAGTGTGGGCAAAGAAACAAATTGTTTTAATTTGTGAATCTGAAACTCATTGAAAGTGACTGAAACTAACTCAAGACTGTGTGTTTGCTTTTACTTAGACTCACTTTATTGATCCCGAGGGAAATTCAAAGCATCCAGTAGCAGGTTACAAAGACGTACATGACATGAAACATGTGTTACAAATTAACCTCAAACCGACGCCCCCCCTCCCATACATATATATTAACCCGAAAAAAGATTTAAAGAATACCCCTAGATGAATCAAACTTAAACCTGTGCAATTAAAATTATAGCTAAATGGGAAATCACTGAATAACATTCACACATTTACTTTTAATGCATGCAAAGGGTTGTTCACAGAAAGATAAGAAATTAAAGGCCTGTAGCCTGTTACAAAAGTGTGTATCAGCTGTCAATTTCCATATCAGGGCTCAAAATAGGGCACGAGCAGACATTCAGACAGATGGATAGTAAAGACAGTGTGTAATGATGCATTGTAATTAGAACAGACAGTTAACAGGCTCAAGTTTGATTAGCCAGAAGCACAAGATGAAGGCGCATGCAGCTGCAATTCACCACTTTCTCTACAAGGAGACAAATCCTAATAGCAGCCATTGAAGGACTGACACTATTACGGGCTATAAATATAATTTTAGTCCTTTTTAATTACATTGTCTTAAGATATCATGATCTACCACAGCCTTTCAAGAATGAAAGGAATGGCTGCAAACTAATGTGGACGGACACACAGAGACATGGGCGTCACTGGAAAATTACCTGACATCACTATAGAAATTTAAAAAATAAATACATAAAGAATGTACCATTTTTTCTTAAATACCTTGGTCATTACTTTGATTGAGTGTTTACTAAATATTTTGTCTCTTAATTTGGAAAGTGCCTTTTTTTCTTTCTTTGTTATTTATTATTGTTGTGTACTGTTGCATGATATCTGTGTGTAAATAAATGTGCATTGATTTGTCAGTGGCTGAGTAACTGTCCTTCTTTTTTAAGGGGGGGGGGGGTCTGGATCTATGGATTGGTTTGAGGGGATGGAAGTAGGACTTAGTTGTATTTTCTTTTTTTATCAGAAATGTAATTTATGAGAAATGTAATGTATCTCTTGTATTTTGTTGGACATGTTAATAGTGAAATCTCAGACGAGTAATGTTGACAAAATGGTTGATTAAGTTATCAGTTTAACTGTGTTCTTACTTTCATGTAAAAAAAAAAACTGTAAATCATGAAGGCTAGCTGTGCAAGTGTGTTAGTAACTGTCAGTCTTTGTGTGGATCGAAAACATTGATCAGAGCTGCTATCTCACCTCACCGCACGTCAGCTGCCTGTCTAATGGAGATGAAGGGGATCTGATACGGCTCTGAATGATGAGAAACCAGTTTAACCCAGATACAGACATGTACATGTTTAAGTGACAGACAAGCAGCTCAGTTGTGCACATACACAAACACACAAACGATTCCACGACCACTTCCTGTACTGTTAACACCTGTGTCATCATGTCAAACATGTAATTATTTTATATAGAGGACACACAGAACGGTGCTGTTTACCTCCCATGTATTTATATCAGACATCTTTTTTTTCATATTGGCCTCCTCCTCGTCTACTTGACATCTCATTTTCACCCTTCAGTTTTCCCCTCGCTGATTAAACACAGCTGTCACATGTGCTCCTCAACATTTTAAAAACATTTGTCCTTCCATATATCGCCTATATAAGTGCGACAACCTTGAGATGGGCTGAGTTATTCCCTGCCTGCTGTTAGCTAGAGAATTTTGTGTTTTTCTCCCTCTCACACTAACACAAAGTCACAAGCATGTGTCTGCCTCTCAACTTGTGAGCTGTGCTAAAGCCCTGGGGTTGCCAGGTGAGGTGTCAGCAGTGATCTGATAACACCGAGGTGGTCCAAATGCATGATTCCTCTTTACTCTGATCCTCTCTCTCTCTCGACCATCTTTAAAATCCCTCTCTTTGCCGTCCTTGCAGCTGTGGAAGATGAGCTTATAGTCCAAAGGCCATGCAGGGACTTAAATGCATTGTTTGTTTTTTTTTTCTCTTACTTTTAGGTACTAGCAATTTAGAAGTTTCCGGTTAGCTAGCATAACTTAAAACTTTAAATACAGTCGCTGAACTGGAGGACCTTCTGGACACAAGTTTAAAAAAAACTTAATTTGTTCTCATTAAGACATTGCCTAGGTTGGCCAGAGCCTGCGAGCACGCTCTGTTAGGCCTGAAAAATGCTTCGGATGTCAGAGTTGGGAACATGGAAGTAGCCTGTCAGGTGAACTCTGAGATTTCAGTGCTGCGAGTTTTAATGAAGAGGTAATCATGCGGAAATTACAGATGAGCAATCATTGATTAATAACTCCATGTTCTACATTGAGGTCAGGGATTGGCGAGGCTACAGTGGATCCCACAGATTAAACGCTTTGATTGGTTCTGTAAAAACCTAACCGATCGAGTGTGCAATGTCTGGAGTTAGATAAATGAGCTCATAAGTTCCCTAAAGTTCCTTTTTTTCCCCACCCTCCCTCCAACCCCTTTTTCTTCATTTGTATGCAAAGCCCAATCCCTTAGGCTCCTTCCCTTCTCTTTAATTTTCAGCCATCTTTTTTTAATCAATTTTCTTTTATCCCGGGGAAGTTATTTTAATACTCCTACATCTTATTTCATTCTCAGCAAGACTGTGTGGGGATATCAATTATTCAATGGAGAGGGAGCTGAGGAATATGTTAATATTGATTAAGCTTTCGCCACACCTAAGAAGATTACACTCTCTTATCACTATGCTAGAGTGCTGCGTTAGCCAGGCAAATTAAAGGACACATAGATACACTGTGTTAGATATACAGTGGTGTAAGAACATTGGGGCTTCTTCCATGTTTGGATCAGAGCTTAACAGCCTATTTACACCACTTAGCAAGAAGTGAAGAGAAGTGAAGAGAAGACATGCCCTGTGTTTAAAGTGACTCATAAGCTTAACCCCTTAAATGCACTTAAGAATGTAATATATGGAAAAGCCTTGAGGAAGTGAACTACATCGTACAAGGTTAAAAGTGTTGGCTTTTCAGTTAATGAGCAACCTTTTGATTTAGTTTTTGTTTCCTTCTCTACTGTAAAATAATTTATTGATGGCTAGATTCAACCAAAATCAACTTCTTACTATACAATGTATGTCAGTATTATGAACGATTTGCAACTAACCTCTCCACTCAGATAGTATTTGGTTAGATTTGTGACAATATTATGAAGAAAGCCAGCTAAGCTCAGCTGGGCAGCGCAAACTGAGCATCGATGTAGCTGTGCTGCCGTGTAACACTAGCTCAATACCTTGAGCACATTAGCTGTTCATATCCACTTCACACAGTACTTAGACACATTTGCTTGATAGCAAGTAATCCATTTGACTAAGGGAGCTAACATTAACTAACAAAATTATATAAATATGCAACTTGTGCCCTGCCAATAGAGACCCCAGTTATCATACCCAGGTTGGTCATTTTGGTCAGGACAGCTTCATTGGATAAATCTATTATGTGGCAATGTGTTATTTGTCAGCAAACACTTTTTTTGGTTTAAGCTTACCTTATCTGATGGTGACACTGTTGGTACTCTTGATTTTGTAAAGCTGCAGACAGGCAATGGTCATAGGGCATGCATACGCATTTCATTTTTTTGGATTCCCAGCAGCCTCAGGCTTGAGGCAGGGGAAAAAGACAGGGAAGGTTCCAGTTCTTTAAGTTGTATAGAATCTATTCACACACTGGTAATTAGGAAACAAAATTGATACATCAAAGTATCGCTAGATTTGAAAAATGTCCTTTTATTTCCTTAGAATTCCTTAAATCACAACAACCTCTGCATCTGTAGATCTCTCTGATGTACGTCGTCTTGGACAAAAGCGTCAGCTAAATTAAATGTGAAAAATGTTCAGCCAGTAGGCTGCCGGAGGACAGGGGTGGCTTTGACTCAGTGGTAGAGTCGGTCGTCTCTCAATCAGAAGATCGGGGGTTCAAACTCAGCTCCTGCATCCATATGCTCAAGAGTCTTTAGCAAGACACTTAACCCAAACTTGCTCCGCTGCCGTGTCAGCGGTGTGTGTATGTGTATGAATGGATTAGTACATTCTGATGGACTTCACATAGCAGCCTCTGCCATCACTGTGTGAATGTGGTATGGATAGGTAAGTGCGACCTGCTGTGTAAAAAGCACTTTGGGTAGTCAAAGGACTAGAAAAGTGCCATACAAGCTCAAGTCCATTTACCATTTATATACCCTAAAGCTGCCGCGAGCAAGTTAGAGGTGGTTGAGTGACATGGGGAAAAAAGTGAAGAGAGCAAGTGCAGCTTATGTAAGTAAAAGGGTAAAAGAAAGAAGACATTATTTTATGATGGTTTCCAGTGGTTACACTCAGGAACTAATTAACACAGCTACAGCTCTACACAGATGTGTGAGGAGAAAGTTTTGCTGCTCTTCATCTGCGTGCTGTGTGTCTCTCTGTTTTGCATCAGATCTGCAGCTACACAGCCATGACACAGACAGATCGTTCGAATTCACAGGTCGGCTAACACCAACACAACACAAGTCCTTTTGAGCATCCCATTATGTTACCTTTGTGTCTGTTACAGACCAGCACACACGAGAGACACCGATTTCTCCTGGTCTCTACACTTTCATTCAGTCCCAACCTGAGGAGTGTTGGCTGTTACTTCCACAACACCGCACAATAAATTACACACAGCAACATGACGACAAAACCAAAACATACAGACAGACCGATCATCCGTGCAGACACCATCACACACTTCCACTGGATAAGTGATAACACTGACTATTTTAATATGGGTCTATACCCTATTTTGTGTGGAAACAGGTATTATTATTTATGTTTTATTTATGTTTATGTATTTACATGTATTTATGTTAAAGTTCAAAATTCTGTTGTCGCGACAACCCTCGATGGTGGTTAAATGAGTTTGACTCAATTACACAGCAAGTGGTACTCTCTACCTCTCTTTAAAATTTTCAGAAAATTATGGAAAGTATTGGAAAGTACCACGATACATATATGGTGACCCATGAATCCTTATACTTATCGTATTGTGAGGTCCTTGCCAGTAACTAGCCCTATATTACAATGCAGTACATAAATGGCACTTTTTAAAACAAAACACCTTAAATAACCTCCAAATGTAAGTGATAGAATCAAGGTGGTCCTGTTTGCCATCCAGTTCTGCTGTGTTAGGAATAGTCTTGGTTTGTCATGCATTGTGTTGTTGTTTTGTGAAGCTGGTGTCCCAGCTGCTGTTTTATTGCCACGGGCTACAGCATTGGTTTGGAGCAGTGATACGGCAGATACTGTGGCATTTGTATCTCATTTCCCCAGAGCCCTGTAGGGCAGCCAAGAGCTGTATATCTGTCAGGGTACAAAGCAGCCAGTCAGAGGGCCGAGGGAAAAAGGAATGGAACAGAGGTGGGCGTTAGGGGGACAGAATACCATTGTGTGTTCCAACAGGCCTCTGAGATATGCAAGTGTTTAAGATACAGCAGAAGGAGGCTTTAGAAGTCAAAAGGCTGTTTGTGATTCATGAATGCATACATGAAGGTATACATGTACAAGTGTTTCCATCCACACTGCATACGCAGATGCCAACATGAATGCAAATAAGTTTAACCTTGAGCACTCTCCAGCAACACCTTTCTTACTCTCACCTCCTTCATACTAAGTTTTTTTTTTAGCCTGCATCATTTTATTTATTTAGCCACACAGGTTCTCTCTGTACTGAGCCCTCTTTTCATTTGATTTCTTTCTCTTGGCCATGCACACACACACACACACACACACACACACACACACACACACACACACACACACACACAAGTAGCAAGACATGTTGTGCAATATGGATCTTTGACTTCTTTGTTGCAGTGTAGCACCTCTTCCAACCTGATCCTCAAGCCATTAATCCTCAATGTCATAAATGTGTTAGTATTCATGTGTCTGTGTGCTGTTGGATGATGAAGTACCTGTTTACCATGCTGAAGTTATCACAATGAATGTGAGCAATGTGTGCTATTCAGTACAAATTAAGAACAAAATCCAAGGATTGTTGCCGAGACCGTCAAATCTGCCGGCCCTCTTTCAGCAGCCTGTCTGTAGATGTTGTTTTGTTGTTTTCCACATACACACAAAAAAAAAAGACAAAGAGGGAGAGTTTGAAGACGTGAGGGGAGGAGAAGGACATGGGAGAGACAGATAAGTAAAGATTGAGACAGGAGGAGGGGAGGAGAGCCCCCTGCTCTGCATTAATTCTCTGTTTGCCAGTCGGAGCATGCTCTTTCCTATGAGATTAGACCGATAACATTCATGTGTGTATGAGCGTGCATATGTCCAAACACACTCTATTTTGTGTATGCATGTGTCATGGTGTGTGTGCATATGCATGTGAATACACACCCACACTCTCCCTGGTGAGACTAGGCTGATTTGTCAGTGATGCAGGAGTTCATCCATGATTAATAGCCCGGCGTGCTGGAAACAACGTTATTTTGCATTAGCTACCTGTGGGACGCCCTGCACAGCTGCATGTGTGTTTCACTCTATGTGCTCTGAAACAGCATGAGTATCAGTCCTGACGTTCCAGACGACAATGTTGGTACACAAGGCAACTGTGTGCCACTACAGCTGTGTGTTATGTACAACCTTGCCGTTGTGTATTTTTCACGAGTACCCACTTTCAGGTTATTTACACTGATGGTGCTGACAGACTTCTTGACTTAACCAGATTGTAACAAAGCAATACCTACCTATCCCATGTGACATGAACAAGAGTAGACATTTATGGTTAAGTGATGTGGGTCTCTATGAGACTAGCATCAGTAAATATCATTTAGTTATAACATAAACAAGGGTCTTTCAGAGACCAGTGCACTATCATTTTCTTCAGTGTATCAAGTTTGTTTGTTTCCTGGTTATACTGCTCAGTGATACCAAACCTTTTTGACGTTAAAGCGATAGTTTGGTGTTTTTTAAGTGGGGTTGTGTGACGTACTTGTCAATAGTAACTATATTAGCCACAGGAGATGTAGGTCAGCTCATTTTTTAGTTTGTATATTGTTGTTGTCTCTTTTCAATCCCACAGAACCAAACAGCTGATCAGTGTGTTTCAGGCAGAGGAACTTTATGTGGTGTGGCGAAGTAGTGCCAAAACAAAGAGGCTTTCTAGCAGAAAGTATAGTGCTGTCATTTTTCTCAATTTAGTGTAAATTTACCCCAATGTTGTTTGAGGCTTAGTTTTTCTTATAAAAAGCAAAATTCCAAGGAGCAAACTTTTCTGTCTGTTACAATGTAGCCTAGCTTCCATGTTTGCGCTCATGCTGTTTTTTCTCGAAAGAGGGACTTAGCTGACAACATTATCTGTAGCTAATATATTTACTATTGACAAGTACACGTGTAAGGAAACAGATAAATTATGAAGAGGGGAGGGGATGAAAATGCAACGTTATTCAGCTGCAGAACAAGGAGGAAGTGAAACTGAAAACATTGAACCTTGACACTTTACTTTAAGATGAAGACTGACACAAGTTACGACTGGAAAATAGTCTTTTATTTGATTGAAAGTCACAAAATGCAAAACAATGTAGATCCATTTTGAAATGTTTTAACTAGTTATCTGCAGGACAACATTTAACGTTACAGAGTCAGTGTTGATTGTTCCGCTCTAATTGTGATGTAGCTTTGCATACTCCAGAAGAAGTCCAACGGTTATTTGTTATGGCGAGGCTTTATGCCTCTTTCACAGTCTGTGCCACGCTGGCCTTAGACTCTTGTAGAGGTTTGGGACCAATGTACTTTTATAATGTGCGAGTGGATGTAGGGGTGGTATACTTCGGTTCCAATGTGAGGAGGAGGTGTGGATGTCTTTCATTATTGCTGTGGTTCTTGGGGTTAGGGTTAGGGTTAGGGCTGGGCGATATGGACCAGAACTCCTATATCTATATTGTTTAGCTGAATGGCGATACTCGATGTATATCGATATGTCTTTTAATAACTGGCAGTTCTACATAAGACACCTATAACGTCATTGAAATGCAAGATAAAACTATATCGATATTATTATTATTGTCTTACCCTGTATCATGTTTGAAAATATGTCGATATATCTAAAAAATCGATATATCCTTCAGCCCTAGGCTCTAGCATTTCACTGTGGAATTTGAGATGCAGAGGCATTTGTCTGTCTTGAAATGGTAAATGGACTTGAGCTTCTATACTTTTCTAGTCTTTTAAATACTCAAAGCACTTTTTACACCACAGGTCACACCTACACATCTACACCCACTCACACACTGACGGCACAGGTTTCTGTAAAGTAACCATCAGAAGTAACTATTCCCATTCACACACATTCATACGCTGCTGACACAGCAGCGGGAGCAACCTGAGCTTAAGTGTCTTGCTCAAGTTCACATCGGACGTGCGGCTGCAGGAGCTTGGGATCCAACCCCTGACAAGACCGTACACCATACGACAGTAAATTTTTCTACACAGACGCAGTTGACTTCAGTAGACAGATATTAGTGGTTCTGTAGGTGTCACGCTGGTACCAAAAATGCTGCCACAACAACTTAAAAGTGGCGGGTGCATCTTCTAGGGTAATTTCATGTTCAACATCAGGCTCCTTCATGATGCTCTCTACTGTATGTACTGACAATGTGAGACAGTTTACAACTTGTCGAGAAAAACCATCACCTTCTAATAATAAGATCTCATAGCACGAGATCTCGTCACACCCCTACAGTTTGGCAATTGAAAAGAGAAGTGGTTAGGAAAATTGGTATTAAAAAAAAACATTATGTGCCTGTGTGAGTGTGTGTGTGTGTGCGCGTGTATCTGCATGTGTGTGAGACCCACTAATAGAGACACCAGAAGTGGAGTAGATGGGATAACTATGGGAAGCAAAGTCTGTGAAGCCAAGGGAAGGGGATCAATACAAAATGTACTTTGT
This sequence comes from Labrus mixtus, assembly GCF_963584025.1. NCBI lineage: Eukaryota > Metazoa > Chordata > Actinopteri > Labriformes > Labridae > Labrus > Labrus mixtus. The sequence continues at coordinate 15,492,591 of NC_083626.1, read as the reverse complement.
GGAGACTGAGAGCAGAGAAACTCTGCAGCCAATTAAATAGAAAGATCAGCCGGAAAGAGTGAGACAGACAGAGACACAGAGAGAGATGGGGAGTAGTAACAGAGAGACTCTGATGTTGAAGTGTATTTTATGTTACTCCGTACCATGCAAAGAACTGGACACACCCCATCTCCGCGCTGTTGTTGCTGTGTGAGGTGTGTACTGAAGGTATCAGTCCCATCAGCTCAAAGAATCCTTAGGTCAGATATAACGCAGATGATCTCTCATTTATTTATGTAGGATACAAACTCAGCACCTTTTCAGAGCTCTTCTCTCTCATACATTCTTTAACTTTCTTTTCCCACGTTCAACTCACATTTTCTTTGAGCCTCCTTAAAATGGCGTAATGTACTTGAATTCTCACACCATCACATGCATACTTTCAATGTACATACATACACGCACAATCACTACTGACAAGTGCTGTCACATCATACACATTTCCTAAAGCAACGGCTTAACTCTAAGCCCTCTGCCGCTTTCATGATGAGAGAGTGTCTTGAGGAAAGGCTAACTTCTCTCTCTCTTCAACTTCTGCTCCTTTCGGCAGATGCATTCATTTTTCAGAGACTGGCATGAATATTTCAGGGCTGAGTGACAGATCCAGTGAAGAATGAAAAGGGAGAAGGAGTAGGGGGGACGTGGGAGGGAGGTCCAGGGAGGTATGGGTAATCACATTTGGTTTTGCAGATCTCATAAATGACTCAAGGCCTGCAGATTTCAATCAGACTAATGTAGCCTTCGTCATCTTCATCGATTTCATACTGTGATTGGTCTCTCTGAAATTCCATCTTCCTATTTATCGAATTGGTATCTGACCATGATGAACCATAGAAAAACTTTAATGGTAACTCGGCCCCCTGTGGGTTTGTGTGGGTAGTAATCGGGATAAGGAAAGTTTGTGCACTCGAGGATCTTTTCCACCACAGCGCTCATATTATCAGCAAGCTGGGATCAGTATTTCAAAACTTTCCCTACATCAGAAAGCATGCAAAATTGAACTTAATTCAGTCTGCGTAGTCAACTGATTGATCTGAATATCCTCCAGTAACTTGTCCGTCCAAATGCAAATGATATACTGTATTCCTTCACTGTCGGAAGATATAGGGTTTGAAGAGAGATAGCTAATCACAACATGATCTAGGAACAAAGTTTTAAAAAAAAGTACATTTTCCAAAGTGTCAGAAGACATGGTGTCTTCATGTTTCTTTCTTCTGCTTTTGCACTTTAATTGATTTATTCCACTGGAGATGTAGCGGATGTGCCAGGAAAAAGCATGTTCCTGAGGCAGGCAGGTGGGAAATGTGAGAAGTTGTAAGCTATATTGTTGAGCTTTAACAAATACAGTCAGGGAGATAAGAGTAATGCCCCCTGCTTTTCTTGGAAATTGAGGTCTGATTTACAAACACACAACTGATATAAAATCCATTTCCCTGGAAATAGAGGAAATAATCTCTTCACTTTAATGCTGAAACCAAAAAAGCTGTGTCTGGGGGAAGGCAAATAGAATGGTTTTTTGGCTGTTGTGGTTGGTGTGTGTGGCCCCGGAGAATTTTTACAGATTCTTCCTTCAAGAGACTTGTAGTCGTAAAAAACGGAATGGCTGATATAAACACTCACACAAATGTGTACATATGAACTCATTACTCAAGCATTTTGGGTCTGCATTGAGCCACAGGAAACAGTCCTCTTAACTCCTCACAAACAGCCTGAATTTCATGGATCTATATCATACATGTTAAGTGAACTTCCTAAACTATCTGTATCTAACAAATAAAGTGACATGGCTCTAAGGCCTGTAGTATATCTAACAGCCAGTTTAGTGGTTGGTAAAAAAAAATGCTCCAGACCTAAAAACCGAGAATATTCTAATCTTATATTCAATTTTTTGAAGATGCTTATTGTCCTCAGTAAATAAAGCATACTGATTATGGCTCTCCCTTTGGTTTTCCTTTTGCACCACCATTTATCAACATCATAACTCTAGGTCAAAGTCCATTAAGTACAGACTTGTAGAGCTGCTAGCTGGAGATTACCTGTCTTGGTTTTTTTCCCAGATCTTTTCTCTTTTATGGACAATGTGATATTTACTTATGGCTGCTTGTCACTTTTACACAGCTTCTCCTCTTACCCACCACTCTGTCTTCTGACTGTACATATTTGACAATTCATTTGTATTCATCCATTTTCTTGAATGGATCTTTTTATTATTCCAGGTTTCTAGTCTTGCAGGCGGACACTACAACCTTCACTACACCTTTCTGAGGAAGACAAACTCCTGCAGGGACCCCCTCCTGCAAGGTTAGAGCAGATTTCTTGGGGGGTTTAGCTCTAAACTTGTTAACGCCTTAAACTAAAGATTAACATAACTTCTGTATCGTTGAAAACATCTGTCAACAACACAGTCATCTGTAACTTAATTTTCATTGAGACTAATGAAGGTTTTGTTGTGTCAGGCCTGTTTTGATCTTGTTTAGGCAGGCTTCATTTGTTTTTGTCCTTGTTATAAGATATAGTACTATTGTATATGGGATTCATATACTATCTTTATTCAAGAGCATGTATCTTTTCTCAAGAACGGGTTTTTAAGTTTTGAGAGCAATACTTATTGATTTTACATTCAGATGTTTTCATTCTTTCTCTCAACAACCTGTCTTTGTACCCAAATAGTTGCTGCTTGTACATATCTGAGAGCAAGCAAACATTTAGAGCAAAAACAGAGAAAATTTGAGCACAAGCAGCAACTATTTGAGTACAAAGACAGGTTTTTGAGAGAAAGAATGAAAACATCTGAATGTAAAATCAATCAATCAAGTATTGCTCCCAAAACTTAAAAACCCATTCTTGAGAAAAGATACATGCTCTTGAATAAAGGTAGTATATGAATCCCATAATTGTCGAAGTATTAGTATATTTAACAGTAGTGGTTAGAAATTGAACTTACCCACTTGATCAGGTCATGATCCGTATTTAGCAGCTTGCCATACAGTAATATCAGTGCTTGCTACTGTACTAGCCTGTCTTGTGATCTGATCAGAAACATCCAAAGACCATATTTTGTCTGCACATGATCTCATGTGTCCTCAAAGCACCAGATTTATCACTTCTATTCTGCTCTTTTTTTTTAATTGAAATTAAAGATATGACTATAATACAGCTTACAAGACACATTAAATATCAGATGAAAGGTGCTGAGCTTATTTTACAGCTCTGATATCTTAAAGCAAGTCTCGCTGAGCTTTGAGTGTTTGAAAATAGTATTTTATGGTTTTGATAGCTTTTACAGTCCGCTCAGTATAAAAGAATGCTTCTCCCAATGTCCACTTTTAATGAGTTTCTTGTGTAGTCGATAAAAGGATCTCATTATTTTTTGGGTAAGAGACAAAATATGTATATAAAAAGTGAGCTGTGCCAGAACCAGAACAGTGTATTTCAGGTCATGTGCGTGAGTGCCGGGTCTGACCATGCAATGTTAACACACTTCCAGTAACTGTTCAAGACATCAGATTGCATTTTAAGCCGGTACTGATGGCGACTATGAAACTGTGGAAACATCCAGGAAAGTGATTATGAATTAGGAAAAAAAGAACACAGAGTATATAGTTGATAAACCAAGGCCATTGTAATCAGACTATTTAATAGAGCCCAGCTTTGTTGAACAGTGATAATAACTAGGGAAGGGTATGATGATGACTTGTTTTTTACATCATTATTCGAGTAATGTTTCACTATTCAACGAGTTCAACTCAGTTAGCGTTACCTTCACCATGGCATCCAACTTGCATATTGTAGAAATAGTCATTCAGTGTTTAACCATATGTTCTGTGCAAGGACAAACCAGCAGAGACCGACAACATGGCAGTCTTTCATCACATCATTTGCTAGCCCTGTTAGCACACATTGTCATGATGATGATTAGCCTGCGAATAACAACAGTTGTGACAGGAGATGTGCTTCCCATCAAGTTTTGCCAAAAGAGGAGGCTTCCTTGAGCCCATAGCTTTTGTCGAGCCAGAGTATAAACCAGATTAGCGGTGAACAACAGCCACAAGAATGGAAATGATGTATGAGGACAGCGCAGCAGAATTTAGGGCTGATTTTAAATGTGTCTGAAATAGGGTTTAAAGACTGCTGTTCTACAGACATGCAGAACTGATGAGCAGCTGCTAAGGAGTTGGCCGTCCGGGAGGTCGTGTCTGATGTATTTTTTGTACATTATTCAATTTGATACTATTACATAAGGTAATGAGAATGTTGAAATGATTTCACCAACTTCCACTCAAAATGACTTGGTGTCAGATATTTTGGACTGCTAGACTAAACCATAGACTGTTTAAAAAGATGAAAGTGAAAGCATTTAAAGCTTCCCATTGACTGGCTGTAGAATGTCATGGATGTGCTCCCCCTCCATGTTACCAGATTACACATGGGTAGAAATTTAAAAGGTACATCAAATACATTTTTATCAAACATTTTTTAGCTTGTTTTATCATCTTATTATTAAAACCAATAAGGACCATGATTGACAGCGTAGCTGACAGATGTGGCTCCTTTGGTGCTTGCACTGGATTTGCAGGGTAAAGGAGGAACTGTGAATGTCTTCTTCAAAACAGCGTTGTGCCCAGAAAATGCATGTAAGCTCTAGAGCTGAAAATCAACTATCAACATGAAACAACCGAGAGGAGAAATAATAGCTCCACATTTAAAATGCCTCTCACTTGAACGACAATTTGCAAACAGGATGAAACCAATGCAGATAGCATCAATAACAGAGACAGAGCTGTTGAGGAACACTCAAGAATTAGCAGTGCTCTTGTCTCCATGGTAACTGCTGAGTCGAAGCTGGCAGTGTTTTCAAATGCCAAGACCTGCCTTTGACACCGTGCCCTATGTAGTTAACCCTTGATCTCTATAGCACACACACACACACAGGCAAATTTAAATGTATAATCACACACACGCCTTCACATATAAGAGCCCACTGTGCACATTCACACTGGTGGAGCCATGAGGAGCTGGAGTTGACTGTGAGCCATCATTAAGCCTCTGACATGTAGCATACAGCACTCTCGTATCCCCCAAGGCCCTGACTGAGGTTAACCAGGCTTTTCACACTCTGCCTTCTACTCACTCAGAGCAGGGTGAAAGGAAAACTCTGGTGGTGCAAGAACACATGCTTTGGTAAATTTGCCCGAATTCAATGTAAGGAAAAAAAAAAAAAGTCTATGTCTAGGAGATTTCCAGAGGAGATAAATGGAGGATTGTCTTTGTTATCTTAAGTGCTATTGGAATGCACACAGCTATAAAAGCTGATCCTACAAACGCTCTGAAATCTGACAGAGGATTTTCTCACTTTTACACATTTATAGGGTGTGGTGGAAAAAAAAATCAAGCGTGCACAGCAGGAGCTGTTTTGAAAGCTGGCTGTGTCTCTGTGCACATCTTCTCTCAAAAGACTTTCATCCCTGAGCTGCAGAGGCTGAGTGACGAGAGAAAGGTTACCTCTAGCCTTTTGTTCTAGCTGAGCTCATTGGCTAAAAGTGGCATGCAAATTCAGAGGAGATTAGCATATATTAGCATGTGGTTAGGGACTTGCCCAAGGATTGGTGCAAACTTTGGATTGTAGAGGAAGAGGGATCCAACTTTGAGAAGTGGCAGGCAGGTGTGACGGGGGACAGCCACCAACGTTTTGCACTTTCCATCGTGTTAACTTGACATTTTGTATTTTGATACAGGGTATGGGTATACAGCCTGGATTGCTGCAGTGATGACAATGAATAATTGTGTGCTCCAGTTGGTACAAATTAATAACAACTGTCACAGATTGTGTTGTCATGGTAATCTGATTTCTCTGTTGCTCTGTTGTCTTCCAGCTGTCGCAATGTTCACATGTTATTGGAAAGTGTGATGAGTGCCATACAGGAATTTCCACGTGTTTAACTTGAAGACATCAGAGTCAACTTGTGTCTAAAAATGATTTTGCCACAGAGAATAACTGTTAGTAGTTTTATTTTGAATATTGAGAATACTTTCACAAATGGTTATGTGTCATGAAAAGTACTCAGAGTTGCTACAGTAGAGGTTCGTAGAGAAAATGACTATAATTCCCCCCCAACCATCTCTCACATATTTAGACATGCTGTCAGGGACATTTCAGCCAAGGTCCATCTCCCCGTCAACACAAGAAGGTGTTAGAAGTCTGATGACTTATTAAAAATGTCTGCAGCGGAAGCTACATGGGACTTCGCTGTATTATACTCCTGGGAATGAAGTGACTTTGGTTGAGGAAGACTTTGAGATGAGGATCTTAGGAGAATTCAAGGCAGATCATGTCTTTGTTTCTCTAGGTCTAACTATTTGCCATTAGTTATGTGCATTTAGAGGAGGGTCAGGCAGACAGGGGACACTCCAAGGGACACTCCAAGGGACACTCCAAGGCTGGCTTCTGGCAGTGTGAATAATCCATCAAAGGAAAACGCATGTCCATGTTAAATTACACTGACAAGATCATTCCTGCTTTTTTCTGTTGACTGGATAAGTGGTAGTCAAAGTACAAAGAGTAGCACGTTAAACAGTTAAACTCTGCCTGTTTTTAAATCTCTTCTTAAGACCCATCTCTTTTCCCTGGCCTTTGACACACAGTAAGACGTCATTTGATTTCTTTTTTGCGTGCCTATTCATTTACTTGTGTTTTATGTCTTTTAAATTGATTCTGTATTTCACATGTAGTTTTCTTTTATCTCATGTGAGCTGTTATGTATTTGATTTATTCTTCTGTACAGCACTTTGGTCAACTGTGGTTGTTTTAAAGTGCTGAACAAATAACGTTGGATTGGACTGGATTGTTAAAGCTACTGTATAACTTCAAGAGGAGACCAAGTAAAACTACTGTTGATTTGTCCACCTCTGCTTTAAACCCAAACCCACACCCAAACTGGCCTTACAAGTGACCATTCATCTACTCAACGCTATTGTCTGTCCAACAATTTAATCCAAAAAATGCACCACCCTCAGTAACTTAAAAGTGCAAATATAAGATTGTGGTGCGCTGTCCTGAAATAATTTTGATGCAATCATCATAAAATCTACATGTGGCTCCAGGTACGAGACAAATTAACTCCCCATGCAAGACTTCCTCTGTGGGATCACACACACACACACACACACACACACACACACACACACACCCCTTTTATGCGATGAGCATCAATCGTTGACAGATTTACAATTATTATCTATCCAGACATAAAAAGGGGTTAAACGTGGAACTATATCCACTGATAGCGAAAGTCTCTGGGGTAAGACTGGAAAAGTGGAGTAAGAATGTGGGTCATGAAGGAGGCATTAGTGTGTCTTTGCCTCTATGTGTGGGGGAAATCCATAGAATAAGCAGCATAGTACAGACTCATAAATGAAGTAAGCAAGAACAAAAATGCTGAAAAGAAGACATTTAACAAATGTTACCACAATGAATGGTTGTTAATCAACCGGCTATCATCTGGCTATTAGGGGTGCAAACAAGTACTCGGGTACCAGTTAAATAATAATCGGTTACATAAAAAATGTAATCGATAATCGTTTTGTAGTCCACATTCTTGTAAATGTTTCTTGTTGCATTGTGGGTTCTAGGATAGGCCTAATTCAAAACAGAAAAAAGGAGCACACTGAAACAGAAATAAAACTTCAGGTGCACGAGCGCAAAAAGAAAATAGATGACAAAGCGCTGATCAAGGCTCTGTGCTGAAACGCGTCCGTAGTTGATCCGTACGCTGCTACCCTAACAAAAATATCCCTTTAATTGACCCCTTTATGAATTCACAATGAACAAAAAGTCCCAAACAAACGAAATATGAAATATGATCTCTGAAAGTTCAGTTCAAATTGTCTTTTTAGTCTACAGAAAAAGAAGTACTTTCACTTTGCGATTACCGCTTTACTCCGCCAAACCAATGACGTTTGATCATCCAGGACAGAGCAGCATAACACGATGTTTTCCTATATTTTGGAATTTTAGATGATTATTATAAAATCTCTTAATAACTACAAAAAGGAACAACCTTATAGGGAGAAATAGAACATAGCAGACGGACGAGCGAAATTGAGCGAGTGTGTCATCACGCACAGAGGAGAAAGATGAAACAGACAGACACTTAAATCGTTCACCTGTTCTATTGTAACTTCATTTACCAGAGTAAAGTGTGCTCTACACTGCAGACTGGAGTCTTTGTTAACAGAATGTTGCTGTCAAAACAGCTTCAACCTGCGATGAGTGCGCATTGAGGTCTGCACGTCCGCTCGCCACACTCACTGCTCTAATTATAATAAAGTGTTAAAACGGTCATAAGATACGTCTGTGTGAATTTTCATTTGAGGTTTGCTGTCTGTTGAAGTAAGAAATGTCATATTTGAATGTTAATACAAAGTAGGCTGTTTACTAACAATTATTAAAATCCCGAAGATTCAAATGAATCAATAGATACAGTCGGCATCGCGTCATAGTTGGGGGCGGTGCCTCCCGCGGGGGGAAAAGAATCACAGAAAAAAAAGAACTACAAAACGATTACTCGAGTACTCGTTTTAACAACGGGAAGAGTAATCGATTCGAGAAAATTTTGCATTTCTGCACCCCTACTGGCTATTTATATACCCAATGTACATGTCATGAACAAACCACAAGGCTGAGCAAACACAAACTCAAAAGAAAATGGAGTAAAACTTCTCAGCGTTGGTAATATTCAGCTGACAACTTTATCACTGCAAAACCTCTGAGGATGTGCTTATCCTGCTGGAGAAGAGCCAAGACCACAAACACTCCCACAATGCCTTCTTGTTAAAGGGTATAATTCAAAGGCCTTTTAGGAGCGAATGGACATCAGCACGGTGGTGGACAGTCAGACACGTATGCAAATATACAGACACTGCAGTCTGCAGTAGATACGCATTGCAAGACTCATGAGATGATTAAAGTTGGACAAGGTGATTAATATAACTTTTTGGTTCAGCATGAAGTCGTTAACCAAGCTTCATCACCCCAGTCCAAAAAGCAGACAGCCTCCTGCCTCTGTGTTTGTCTCACGTCGATCGTAGTATGAGTTAAATGCCCCAAACGTAAAATGTTAATGTGTTTGGAAAAAACCCCATTTTTTTTAAGAATGCTACCACAATATTTTTGAAGGCACTTCTGCTGTAAGAGTGCAAGCATGTGTGTGCATGTGTAATCATTTTTCCCTTCATGAGCAGTGTGTCTACAAATCATCTACAACAACAAAAACACTTTAAAGACCACTGAAGAGAGTTGGAAATGTAATCAACGGTGGTTAATTCTTTATGTTTATGCCATTGGGACTGGTAAAGAAGTAAATCATAAACTGAAGCTTCTGGTGCGGTATACTGTCATACTGGACTCCCCCACTGTCAGGAATCAGGCCATGCACTGCTGAGTCACAGCTCTGGGACACATATGAAGTACAGCAGAAGGTAAAATATGTATGTGTGTACTCTGTGGCAGACGGACCACACTCGACAGGAAGTATTCCAAGAGCATCTGCCCCTGAGGCTGACGGCAAAGAGAGGCGACAAAGCCGCACTCGTCCCCTGCCCTGAACATCAGTTTCTGTTGGAGAATTGACTTGATACTTTCATGGGTTGTGCCCATTGCCTTCCATCTGTTAATTTTAAGATAAAGTCTGCACACACCGTAGCCTTCCTCAAACAAGCACTGGATTCAAGTTTCTGCCATATCTCCAAGACTGCATATGCAGCAATTAGTCTCAATAATCAAATCATGTGGGAGCAAACATTGCATAAGCATTGCTCTAAAAATAGTCAAGAAAATGATTGCATGTTACTGCAGGTCTTTCAAAAGTCCTGAGGAAACAAATAATAATGCTGTTCGCAGGCAGTGGTTTCACCAAGCAGGAACCTGAGGGCTGAGAAATGAAGCCAACGCAGGAGTGCCAAAAACTGTTGGCCTGTTAATGGCAATTGCCATTATATGTTAGCATCAAGCTAACAAACTAAGGTGCACAGCTTGGTCCATCTGTGAGAAATCCTGCCTCTCTGAAATACCTGTATCCTTAAGTATATGTGAGCCATCATTGTACTGTGTGAGCTGGTTAAAGGAATTTAAACACAGAGAGGTTGGAGAAACTATGAGAAGAGTAATGTGCATACAGCGCACCAGTTCTAAAAGATGTCTTGCAGATAATTGAGTGAAGCTTGTCTGTCTGAATGAATAAATGCTGCAAGCTTCATTAACCACATCACCGCTGACAGATGTGCACGCGTCTGTGCGTCTGAGTGAGAATCCATCCATAGCACTGTATGTGTGGGAACATTTGGGACGAGACTCTGCATATAATTGTGTGGGGGAAAAAAACATTTAAAGGCTGCTCGAAAATGAGCTTACGCTTTAGTAACTGAGGTAGTTGAGGTATTGATTACTGAGCTGGAAAGCTGTTTCAAAAACCATGTGAGATGATGTTGCTAGGAGAATAAAACTGCCTTTAAGACGGTTAATGAATCCCAATGTATCACACACCCACAAAATGTAAAACAGGAAGCGTGAAATATTGTATCATGCTATTAGGTTATAACCTTTTAATTACAGGGCGGCTGATGTACGTGGAGTTAACCATCCAAACATGCTCAGTACATGATGTTCTCCATGAATCCTGCTGCTCTCCATGTCATGCTTTGAACACTCTCTCTTATCAATCACATATGGCTGCGGGCATGCACGCAGAGGAGGAGAAGGTGATGAAAGGCGCAGAAAGATGAGGAAGTGATGAAAAGAAAAGTGTTTAGGGGAGAAGATTATCACTTCTTCACTTTGAGAAGAACTTTGTGATGAAGTTTTTTTAACCCCAGAATACATTTACATGTATTCATTCAACACCACTTCTAATGGAAGTTTTAAATGTCTAAGAGGGATCTAATGTTTTAATAGATATTAAAGTGTCAGTCTGGTCGCAGGGAGAAGGGGACATTTTTGTATGCAAATACAAAAAAAGTACTGTAAAAATAATCATGTACCAACACTCGCATGTCGTGATCATTCTTGGATAGATAACGGAAGTGGAGTGCACAGATTTGACCACCCAGTGAAGCGAGACAAGAATGACCTTTTTTATAACAAGAGAAATGGAGGACTTGGCAGACAGAGTGTGTGTGTGTGTGTGTGTGTGTGTGTGTGTGTGTGTGTGTGTGTGTGTGTGTGATTGTGTGTGTGCATGTATGTGTGTTTGTTTTGCTAGTGTGGCCTCTTACCATCAGTTAGTCGCCCGGTGCTGACAGAGCTCTGCAGCTGAGCCACAGCAGAGCGATCTGGGACCTGCTTTGACATTTTCAACTTGATTCATTAATTTATCGCTGGCAGGCCGGGTGACATGCACACATAAACGAGCTATAAGCCCTGGCTGTGCATCCACTTGAAATGCAGAGTGGATGTCTTACAAAGTCATTCACAAAAGCAGCAAATGACTGCATACTCATCTGGCCCACGATGCAAAGCTTTACCGTCGAACAATGGGCGTAAAAATGAGCAGTCTCCTTCTCTTTCTGTCTGTTCTCAAAGGAGATTACTTGTGTTGAGATCCTGTTATTGAGATGCTCAGACAATCTTTCATAATCTCAAATGAAAAAATAAATCCTTCTGCATATGAATGTGATTGACACAAGCATGGGCTTGCTGTGATGAGAAAATTCCTTGGGCAGATGCGTAGGTGCTAAATCCAGATTTTTTTCCCCTAAGGGGCTCGTCTTTCTAAACCCTCAGAGTGACGCTGGTGGGGCAGAGAGGGAGGGGTTCCTGAGGAGAACTCATAATGCTGCTGTGTTTACAATATTATTGTCAGAGTCTGCATACAGGCCAGGATCAATGTATGTCATTAACAAAGGGAAAGCTGCTTATTTGCAGCTGATGATATGGTAAAGAAACATTGTAGTCCTTTTTGTCACTCCATCCCGGTCTCCTAGAATAAGACAGCAAGCCTTCAGTGAATGCATTGTAATTTCATCTGCTGGAGTGTAAGACACTCGGATAAACGGCTCCTAGTTCAGTGGATGAAGGTCCACATTAGGTGGCACTTAAGGGGGATGGAAACAAAACAGGATGTTTCCAAACAAAACTGGACTTTGAGTCCCCTGTCCTATCCTCAAAAAGTGTATAACTGTTCAACCTATGATGTTTTATAACCCATATATGCAATATGTCGTTTTGTTTTGCCACAGTTTGACAAAAGATTATATTTGACGTTTATCTTGTGTAGAGAACAAGAAAACAGTCGCCACCATTCGTGTCTGTCTGACACCAAACGGAGCAGCCTTGAGCGTCGGCGTTAATTTTCTCGTTGCAAAAATAAATTATGATGTTAATGGTTGATGATCACAAAAATGTTTGAGTAAAATGTTCAAATTGTATTTTCTTAGTTTCCCAACAAATCAGATTTTTCACACAAAGAAAACGTTTTAGATTTTACAGCCGCTCCTTAAACCACGAGTCACAGCCAACTTCTTTTAATCATTTTGAACTAAATACACGCGAGACATCAGTTTAAACACACCTTTAATTGGGAAGACCTGTTGTAATAGAGATGCAAATCTTTTCCAGAACCTGAAGAGACGAGCACACCCACTTCATTTTGCTGTTATTTGCTGAAACTTGGACAGCGGAGAATACAAGTTTACCTGATTGCTGTGCCACAATTCACATCCATTGTAAACACTGACACGAGGAGGAGGCGGTGACCTTTGATCAGTGCGTGTGAGGCCGCTGGCTCTGCTCTGAGGGTCAGAGAGAGACATGAAGAAGACCGGGGAACTCGATCTAACCTGTTGTCTGTTACAAGTCACTATTTAACATGCTTAAAATGACGATGATGGTATCGCCAAATTCAATTTTGGGGCAGAATGTAATACTAATGGGGTTACTGATACCAGTGAACCGCACACCCCTAACTTCAAATAGTTAATTTCTTCAGTTTCGCAGTTTTTAAGACCTAGATACTCCTCATCGAAGAAAAAAAAACAGTTCTAATTCTGCTGGAGATGGGGGTCTGTGGCCTATGTAATCCTGCTCATCCTGAGAGGAAGCATGGCATTCAGTGGTTAGCATTTATCCTCTTCTATTCTCTCAGCCACTGCAATTAAACTTTGGCAGTGTGACAGCAGCAAGTACAGTTTCTCTGCTGTCCATCACCAACCCAAATCTTGTAGGCCTGCAAATGTATATTGAAAGATCTGAGGAGCTTGCCTATGTACAGTGTAATCTGCCTCATCAGTCATTACAAAATAAAAAAATACAAATCAATAAATAAATATAAAATTAAAACTACATTTGGCTTTCAGACTATGATGAAACAGACCTGCCGGTACTTTTGAATGAGGCACACCTGCTGTCGTCAGAGAGAGCCTGTTATGCGGTGCCACTGTCTTTGACATTCAAATCTCCAGTGTCAGCAGGAGATTGCCATAGTAGCAGTAGTCTTCACCTTTCAATATGTCTGAAGCCACAGTGATTGGTTTCATAGCTGTGCAGTATACCTAAAGGAACAGATGCTCCCGTTCAGTCAGGGCTTTGATTTCTAATCAAGTGTAGAGAGAGTTCATGTCTGGGATGGGAATATCAGTGATGCCAGACAGGGCATCATGGAACGAGTTCCATCTTGTTGTAGGCACCACAAGTTTTCATTTACATATCATCAACAACAACAACAGCAACATGGACTGTACATTCAATACGTTCAATGAACCTGTTCAGTTTCACTAGTGACAACTTCTTTGTGTGTGCTTTCATTCTTTTGCAGGCAATTGCAGCTTTCTCACACTGGACTTTGTTGCGGTTAATCCAGTAACCCTGTCATACATAAAAAAATATATTTATTGTGGCGAGTCCAAGTGTCAGCAATAGTGGACACATACTCTGAGCTCTTAAATGTTTTCTTTAGCTCAGTTCCCATCTTGACATAACACTGGTCCAGGTATCTTGCAAAAGATATCTTTCTGATGATGGTGGCCATCTGCTACACATAACCTGTATTTTGCTCAGTATGTCTCAGAAAGACAGAGATTCAACTGTTGAAATAGGCAACATTCTCTCCATAATGTATGATGCTACAAGCCAATTTATCTCTGCTTCTGTCGATACCTGTTGTTGTTGTTGTTGTTGTTTAAAACCAAGCCTGGTTGGATGGTGTCGACACCATGCTCTTATCTCGAGTGCACTCAGGGTCAGCAGGTCCTTGGATGCTAGCTTTGTGTTAGCATGTCGCCTTTGCAGGTGCTTGGAAAGATGTGATGAGTTCACAGCAGTAAAGAGTTGTTTCTGGCCTGGGCACAAAACTTTAAAGTAGTGTTGGAAACTAGATAGTTGTTTGATTATTAGCGGTAATGTGATTACTGATTTAGCAACAGCAATGCGTTACAGACCAATTTCAAGGAGTTACTTTGTAACTTCTACTACTTCCTGCTACACATCGAACAAGAGGACAGAGATATAGCTGTTTACTGAAACGAGTCGAGCAGCATGCATGGAATAAAAATAATATACATAATATAAAAAATAATTATATTGTTTCAGCAGAACTAAAGCCTTGTTTACACGCCTACGATTTCAGACAAAAATGGTAACCATTTGTTGCATTACTTTTTTGTTTTTAACATGACTATGGTGTTTTGGATGCCTGGAAAAACCAAGATTAAAAAAAATAGGTTCGAGAGGGCTGACTTTTGAAATAACGCTGTCTTTGTTGTCATGTAAATAGCCAATACGTAGTTCCTCTGAGAACAGAGACTTTCCACACTACATTACGGCAATAGCCATGCTCAAGAAGGTGGACAACAACAACAACAACAATGGCGGACTCCCTAGTTCTGTTTGTGCTGCTCTCTCCATTTCATTTAACAACGCTTAACTGCAGCTGTACTGCACCATCACTTTGATCAGCAGAGATGCATTACTTACATGCAGCAAATACTGAACCCATCTTTACTCTGGCTGCCAAAAGGCGATTAGCCATTAGCCATTTTAATATGCTTACACCTCACCATCTGTCAAAGGAAGAGTATGTTGATTCATTACAAAATCACACCACCAACTACTGGACTGGTATGCCTACTAAAGTGTTTCTGACTGTTTTTGAAAACCTGAGTGCAAGGCGTTGTAACCAAGCGTTATTGTCTTAATACAGAACTTTTTTGAAAGCGCAAATGAATAATGTTTTCAGTGGGTTGTTTATGTGTAAACGAGGCCTTGAAGAGACGTTGTGCGGCTGTGGTGCGTCTCATATCCTCACTGTTTGACTCTCAACATGCCATCTCTTTGGTGGTTGAAAAGATTTGTGTTGCCATCAGATGTGCACCATATTTGTGCAAACTTTGAAAATAGCCGTTTTTTGCAACCTGTCAGGTTTGAAAAAATCCAATCCAGCTCCATATAACCAAGAAAGAGTTATTTTTAACATTTACGTTTCTTTCTCTTTTTTCTTCAGCCATGAATCCTGTTTCATAGTAAATCAGTCATTAGCAAGCTGTGTGTCTTAGGGAAATTCATGAAACAGATCAGCAATTAGTGTGATTTGGCTGGAAAAAACCCTTTGGATGCTTCCGTTTAAGATCATAGAACTGCAACAGACCGAATGTGTACTGTAGCCTGATACTATGCTCTCTGCTTTGGCAGATTGTCGATTCTGATCCTTCACGATCTAATATCATCCTATCCCACACCCCTAGAAGGGACTCAAGCACACCATGCCAATTCTCTGGTGTCAGAGTCATGCACTTGGTTCAACAACTTATCACACCAACCAGAAAAATGTTGGATTTTATTTGCACATACATAATCCAAGCCGTGAGCTTCTCAGCAGAACGACTCAGAGAACCTGAACATTATAAAATTATGACTGTAGGTTATTGAGGGCCAGTTGTATCAGACTATTTACTTTATCTAGGTGTTATACACTAGTAGCTACATGTGTAAATGTCATTTTGTGGGAGACAGTTATAGTTATTCCATTCATGACATGGTTTCCAAGAAATAAGTTACGATTACCTTACGATGTTCTTAGTGCTGTAGGGACAGCAGCTACACATTTTGAAATAGTCCAATCACATTGCAGAGGAGAAAGTTTTCATACATCTCTGGGTAGTCTCTAGTATATCCATCACTTAGTATTCATACAGTCTTTCCTGAAGCTATCTCAGTTTGGGTGCAGCTCTGTGTGTTATGTGCATGTATCATTCTAATGTGATGACATGAGAACACATACAGCCTCTCAGCCCACTGTGCCACACACACACACACACACACGTACACAGTGTGTTTGCATGGTGCTCGACTGAGTTTTGAATCCAAAAGTGATTGTGGAGACAAGAGTCATAAATCTCTGTCCCCTGGGTCCACATCAAAGAGTGATAAACTACCAAAGGCCATTACATTATGTGTGTCTATCTGTGAGTCTAAGCTCTAACAGTATGAGCAAGAAAATGTGTTTCTTCATGCATGTGTGTGTATATATATGTCTGTGTGTAACTGGCTGGAAAATATACAGCTCAGTTTTATCTCTATATGCTCTCACTTATCCAGACAGCTCCATAATAGCAATGAAGGCAAGTTCTCACTGCCTGAGTGCATCTCATCTCTATTCTAGCCGCAGGAGGCTGTCCAGTTTCTACTATGATTGTTGAAAAGCCAAGCCATGACGATTACATAAATAATAGTGTGTGTATGAGAGGAGTGGACAACCTTCAGGTGGAAAAAAAAAAGTTAGCGATAACCTAGCAGACAACATGTGTTCATCCATGCATAAACATAGAGAATTAAGCTCATCTTGTAGTCAGGTAGAAGATGTTTACGGTCGTGCTTTAGATTAATGCATCGCCTCCTCGCCCATTCATTCCCGTTCACTTGGTCGGCTAATTGACTAAGAGGGTAGACATGATGTAGCCTAATGTCAACTCGGTGCTGCTTCCAATCCCATCAAATAAAGGAAGTAATCAAGCAATGCTCTCTCCACCCATTAGCCAATTACCTCACTGGTCGTCAGTCATCCGAATGTTTCCGTCGAGCAATAAACAGTCTATAAGGGTGAGCGGCATCAGACACACTGATTTACTCAGTGTTTATAACGCTAATTACAGCGTCCTGTTTTATATAAGACTGCATATGTGTGTGTGTGGGTCAGCTGTCAGGGCTTGTATGGAAAAAGTCAACTGAGCATACAGAGCTTCTTCAGTCAATCACAGTTATTAATGAAGGAGTGACACTTTTTCTAAAGTAGAGAACTTTAAGTGTTTCAGGACCATGGCTAGAGATGTCTTTGTTCAGGAAATGGCAGAGTCCTGAAAGGCTATTCAGGATGAAGATAATGGCATTCAAAATGATTAGGACTGTAAGAAAAACACACCCCTTACGTATGTTTAAAAATGGACTTGGTAGATTTTTTTTTATTGAAAAGTTACAATATATGAGGTTTGTTTTATGTGTTTTTTGTGCAGCAAAATTAGCTTCTCAGTGTGCTTTGCTTATGTACCAACACATAGTTATTGTGAGTGTTCATTATCATGAAACTGGTTTATTTTAGTATTTGTTGAAACACCATAAACCCTTAAATAGTGTCCCAGGTTGACTCCAATGACAGAGAAAACAAGGCCTTAAATCTGGCATACATTTGAGGGAAGCTTTTTTTTTTTTTACCCTTATTTCACCTGATACTACCAAATGTTTGTCTGTTCTTTTGATGAATATATTATCATGAACATTTTTGTGGAGTATTTCCATCACCACGACAACAGAGTCATGTCATGACCATCACTGTAAAGTTCTGAGTTTGTCTTTGTATTCAGAATGCTTGTTCTTAACTTTTTCTTTCATTCTGTTCAATGTTAGACTTCCAGCACATATTTCACATGAAATAAACTCTATCATCTGTTATCATTATGTTCAGTAAGTGAAACATTAAATCTACAGGAAGTGATAACATTTTGTTCTAAAGAAACAGCAACATGAAATCAGAGGCAGAAATTAACATTCATAGCAGCCTCACTCCAAAGGAATTAGAAGTGTAGAAATGTAAATAATCCTCAATTTATTATGCAAACCTTTGCACTTAACTTCAGGTCATTTCCAGCACTTGACAATGTTGTATTGTACAAAATTAAGTAGAGTAGCTAAGATATGTCATTATGCTTCTATGATGTAAAAAATGTTATGTTTTTAGTTCTAATTGGATAGTGTTGATGAGCAACACAGCTCATCAAATATTTATTTTTGGCAAATAAATTAGTCCTGCACTCAAAGCAAAAAAAAAAAAAGCAGTTACACAGAGGGTAAACGACCCATAGGATACTGTGTGGACAAACCAGGACGACAATCAAGGGCAGCATGATGACAGGGAATACAGGTCAGCGAGAATGACAGCTTTAACCAGAACTTTTAGACCAGCAATGATGATGACACAGCAGGCTCAGGTTGGGTCGGAGAGGCATGCAGCATAAGTGGAGTGAGAGGAAGGTCGGGCTGCTGTCAGCACCTTTGGAGGCTTGAGTGGGGGTCACACCAGGATGAGTAAAACATTAAAAAGAATGTCAACTTTAAAACAGTAAAACTGGCATAAGAGGAGCTTTAAACCTTAAGTAAGTTTTCCAGCAAAACACTTTTATATTTTATATCCCTTTCATTATACTGACAGCAGTGGGTTATGAGTTCTCCTACTTTTTCTCTGCGAGAGACGCTGGAACTCTTGCTCTGTAAAAATGTCCTTCCATCTTCGTCTTGGCAAACTGAAGTGAGTGAAAGTGTCAGTCAGAGGAGTTGTTCAATAACGCTGTGGAAGTGGAGTGCGGCATCTAATCATCCCGATGTAATTTCGACGTGTTTGCCATCTCTGTCTCTATCTTTAACCAGACCTCCGGGCCACTCTCTCATTCTGCACAGGAAACTGAGCCAGGAACAGAGAAATCCCTCCCATTTTGCTAGTAATGTGTGTGTTAGACAACAAGGAGGAGCTTATTTTCATAATCAGAGCCTTTTTTCATTACGCTGCGAGCTGGAGGTGGGAAAAAACCTCTGTCCTTTGTACCACCTTAACAGAAAGATGATTGCAGGAGAATAAAATGTAAGAATCACTCTGCCGTCAGACACACCGCACACATTGATGTGCGCATAGATGTATGCACAGTCAAGGACACGTGCATGCAATTCACAATAGTCTTATTAAAAGTACACCCATACAAGAAATTCTGCCATGCTATAGTCATCCCCATGGTTTGAAGTTTTTTTTATTTAGCTCAAATCGGTTTGGGAGATGATGCTGCCCAGACGGAGTAAACGTTAGATTTTCTTTTTGATAAGCAGCACATTACTCAGGTTAATATAATGTAACACATATTATGTAGTACACTAAAGGACAAAGTGTGTAGATCAACTATCTGCAGAATGGGTATTGCTTGGGCTATACTGTGACGATACACTCAGCTCAGGAGATGAGACAATACACGATACCCGCTTCACGAGAGCGAGCCAAAACTATTTTTAACACTTTTTGAAAGAAAGCTTTCATGACAAAATATATGACTCGAAATAATAGTCTTTTATTTGTCTAAAAGTCACAAAATGCAACACTGTGACGGTCCATTTTGAAGTTTGAACTAATAATCATGTTGTCGTGAATGTCTCTGCCTACAGTAAAGACTCCAACTCTGCGTTTCACTTCAAATCAACATGCATCCTCCTGATTGATGTTATATGCAGCTACAACACTTTACGAGCCATCTCTGTGTATAAGTCCGTGACAAACTTGTTTGAAATATTTAAAAAAGTATACCTGATCTCGTTTGGCGCACATATATGCAATACTTAAAAGTTTTATTCTTTTCCTGGAGACTCTGCAGAGATTTAGTGGCAGTACATGACACACCATGATGATGAATTTTCTATCGAACCGCAAATCACAGGCTGCCTGAACCATGGGGGGAGAGGGGGGGGATCCGAACTTAAGGATCAGCTGTGATCTGATTCTCCACTGGCTGCCAAGCAAACATTTAAAAGTGCCTTGGGTATCCTCTAAGGTAATTTTCAGTTCAACACCAGACTCCGTCAGAATATTTACAGACATACACACATGCATACAAACAAGCCTAAATAGAGGGTCTTGTTGTTAAAAGAAGAAAAAAAATACTTCACCCATTTGCATTAAGCTTTGTGTCATTAGGAACCTGGTAGTATTTTTGAATGGCCGTGCGTCCCGCCCTCATTTTCCCCTGAGACTTGAAAGCTAAGTATTTCTGTTCTGAAAAGGAGCCTCCGATGATGCAAAAATCCAATTTTTTTGCATCATTGGAGGCTGCTTTGGTTAGAGGGGGTGAAACTACATCGCTAGGATGGGACCTCACTCCCAGAATCTAAAAATAACTTCCTCCATCTTGCTTGGAAGCTATGCTAACTGGCTCTGTGGAGGAAGCGGAGAAGAACCGACAATGGCGCAAAGTATTTTTTTAACTTCAAACTGATGTGGATGAAGGGGATTTTGAAGGTCTCGATTCGGATGTTCGTGGCTATCTCTACGAGCCGCCGCAATATAGCGATGAGCAGATGAGGCTGATGGAGGAACCGGAGCCGCAGGCGCATGACCTGCCTCGGCAGCGGTGAGGAGGAAAAGCCCGGACTGGCTCGAGCTGGGGCGAAGCTGTGCATTCTGGGAGTTGTTGTCTTTCATCCACATGAGCCAAAAAGACACTTTCTGCCTCTTCTCGGTCAAGAAGGCACCAACTACAAAATGTAATTCACATTTCTACTACATATATGACCCAATTTCAATTCAGATTCAGATGTTTCAACAGGTGAAGTGTCCCTTTAATAACTGGCCCCAAGTTGCTGTGAAGGATCTAGATTTGAAGGCTAAGGTTACAGGTAACTACACTTTTTGTCTACACACAGTTCTCAAAACAAGGAATAAAGTTTGATGAGGAAAAGAGCAGACAGAGAGAGGCGAGGAGTGAAAAGACTAGAGTTCTTTTCAGGCCAGCTCTCTGCCGGCAGGTTCCTGCATTAATTAGACAGGGTTGTGAGTGTGTGTGTGTGTGTGTGTGTGTGTGTGTGTGAGTGTGTGAGAGAGAGAGAGAGAGAGAGAGGTTTGAAAGATAGAGCATCTTTTTGCATGTATGGAGCAATGTAAATGTGTGTGCCTGCTTTGTGCAGTAGTAGTTATATATGAGGGCCTCACCTCCTTGTGTTTTCCCTCTCAGCCAGACTATTGTCATAAATCCATATAAGGGTGTGCTTGACGACAGCCATTGACCTTTTTTGTCATTAAGACCACACTATGGCACAGCTGAATATTGTCAGAATGTTCAAACTTGAAAAGGAGAAGGAACAAAGTAACTGTTGGGTGGATGGATGGACAAAGAAAGAAAGAAAGACTTTCACTGGGACTGACTCATGGTTATTTTCGGGAGAAGTCATACAAAACAATTTGTGTGCATGGGATTATTTCCATGGATTGAAACAATCCACCAATTTAAAATATGAATCAATGCATAACCCATTGCCTTAATCACATTCTTTAAAGTAAAGTCTTTGCTGATATTTTGCCATGAAATTACAGCTACATCGTTATGAAAACAACATCACCTACGGACTGTATTCACGCTAGGAGTGAAAA